>NC_142381.1:8357469-8957469 GCF_059441005.1 Hippichthys cyanospilos | reverse complement strand
CATTCTTATTTTTAGAGGCAATGCATTATTGAAGGATGGAGAGTGCAGCAAGGCAGACACAAGTGTGTGTGTGTGTGTGTGTGTGTTTCTCCATACATGTGTGATGAGACCTCCTGCTATTCGTCCCAAAGACTTATTATACACTACAACAATGTCTCAATTTCGCCACTTGAACATTTCGACAGTAAAACTTATAAATGAAACATTGCTGTTTACTTAGACCTCCTACTCAACTTCAAAATAAAAACAAAACTAAAAGATGGCAACGTCTCCTCGGATAAAATGGGTGTGTATTTACTTGGGGTGGAGTAGAGTCAATACAAGGATCTACTATCATCATTTTGCCTCTTGTAGAATAAGAAAGGAATGCTTAGTAATGCATACATGAGGAAAAATAATTTTTTGGGGGTGTTTATGGTGAAAATTAACATTGTTACATGATTTAACGCTCCAAATAGTTGAATTTCTATGATAGGGGCCCTTTAATACAACAACCAAAACCAAGTATGTATTTTTTGTCTTCCGTATTCTTTTACACTTAAATAAATACCTTTAAAAACATATTTTGCCACTGACTGTCGACTCAAAATGACAACGCATGTGCTCCGGACTCAGGTAACAACAAATCATGGCTCGGCTTAAGAACATCACATGACCAAACGCAGAAAATAAAAAAGAGATCCCATCATGATAAACCATGATATTGCTACCTCACTGATACAATGTTATTTTTATTTGTTTATATTACGTTGACACTGTGCTCTCTGAATTGTCTTGACAGACCAAGTGCTGTCTTGAGATTTTAAACCTCTTCATTGCCCGTCACGATGCTCCAACACTTGTCCTTCTCACTTAGATATCGGTGATAGCTTAATGCGGAGTGATGTGTGCGCAAGGTACTTGTGCTTTTTTGGCAGAGGACCTCTTCTTTGGAGTCACGGTGACGTCCCGTTGCAGGCCTGACGGATGTGACAGCCTTCAGCGTGGCCGCATGTACAAAAGCGTGTGATTCTGTCATCCAAAGCTGCCAACTCGCACACTTTCAGATGTCAGGAGACGTTGATCTTGCTGATGTCAGATCACAAGTGTTTGCACTACCGGTTCGGGCTGAATGCTTAACCGCGCATATATTCCTTTGCTGATTTTTGGCCCCGGTGACGTCGACGTGGAATCCGGCCACGCAGCTGTCACACTTGGGTTTGCTACCCTGTCAAACGAGACAGCTCCAAGATGCCCCGGGCGCTCGGGCAAGCAAGCCAGTGAAATCAAATGTGCGGTGGGTTTTTACACTCAAACATGGCAAATGGCAGCTATCGTTCAGCCAAATTAAGTTTAATGCCTTCTCACAGATACTGTCGTGACAATTTGTGCAATGACATGGCGCGATCATGCGCGGAGACAGAGACGTGACTGTCCCTGCTCGGAAAACCTAGATTGAAATGACCAAAATATACATCGAGACTTTAATGCATATACTGGATGCGAAAAGTCTTCACACCCTTGTTCAAATTTGTGATATTAACTAAATGAGACGATACACAATCAAGGGGTTGCCAAAAAACAAACAAAAAAAAATGAAAATGAGAAACACTTGGCTAAAAAACAAAAAATCACCACCAGTGGTGGCTGCCAATCGACTTCGGGAATGGACTGTACGGGTCTGTAAATAATTGATGAAAATGAATTAAAACTGCATACTGTGGCTTTGAATAATCTCTTGTCCGGTGTTTTAATGCCTGTTTAAAAATTTTGATGTGCTCAACTTTTTGGTGGTAAATCTTATCACGTTTATTACAAAATCAGATTTAAATTTAGTTATATTTTGATTCATTGACATATTATTCATTTAAATGACTAGATGTATCATTTATTGTAAATGACCAAAGTCATTTCAACACCATTATACTTCTTGATATGTCAGCTATATAGATCGATGGAAATCCCACATTGTTTAGATATTTGCAGTTATTAACATTCAATAATTTACTAATACTTTTTCTGTTTCAGTTGACATATCCGATAGTGTTTGAATGCACCATGTTGTAGGAGACTAGTGCTAATGCTGGAGACTTGTGCCGTATCATACAAGGACTGCCTTTGCAGGTTCTTAGTATCCTTTTCTAGCAATTGAATCTTATATTTTTTAATGGTATTCATGGTGTAGCTAAATGCTAAAAACATCGCATTTCATGCTAAAAACATTGCATTTCCTCTCCACGATGCTACGGCGTACGCTTGTCAACACCCTGTGGCACTATGGGAAATTACAAGTATGTTCGAATGAATTTAAAATGACATTTGAAAATACTTGTAAATATTTGAACATAATAATAATGCCTTACATTTATATAGCGCCTTTCATGAAACCCAAGGCGCTTTACAAAGCATGCTGTTTCACATATTTTCATTCATCCACCTTATGTTTGCCCCAAAGCATAAATGCAACACCACCATGCTCCACTGTAGGGATATATTTGATGATGAGCAGTGCTCTGTTTGTGGCAAACTTGCCATTTGGAATTAGTCCCATATATGTCCTCTCTTGCCTTTATCAGCCCATAACACATTTTTTCACACGCCTTTAGGAAAATTTCAAGTGTGTGTGAGGAAACAGTGTAGTAAAGCTAGACAAAGTTTAATGTTGTCGTCGCGACTTCGTCGCCAGAAATGCAGGTTCACTTCAAAAGTTCGTTGATGTTTTAATGTAGTAACTGAGATCAACAATTCTGTGGTGTAGTCTGTTATTTCCAGTGGATTTCTCCTTGCTCCCCCTGCAGTTACGACGGGAAAACAAAGTACAAGACACTGACATTGAACTTGCCTCATTTCCTGCACAGTCATCAGGACTTGTTTGATTCATCTGTACTCAGACAAAACACGCTAAATTAAATACAGTGAGCTTATGAATATGAAATGAACCATTCCGGAACAGTCTGCTAAACTACTCAGACATTTGCATGTTTAGAGAGCACTACAGGCACATCTACAATTCTAAAGTGCAAAAGCCATTCGGATCAACAGCGGTGTCATCTTTGAGCTGACTTGGATTTACATTTGGCGTGAATGCTTTGCTTTTGAATTGAATTTGTTGATTGTTAGCGATTATCGTTGTGGCAGTACTGTAATATGGTCCAATGCTTCTGTACATGTTTTCTTGTCACTGCCTCGAATGTTATTTCGGTTTGAATAATTTAATCTTCGTTATCTATAGTGTAAGTCCTCATCAGGGTCTCAGGTATATCAGGCGGCGTGTATATTTTTTGACTTAGGGCGTCTGCTGTCTTTATGCTGATTAGAACGGTTTTTATGCAATGGGCATCTTGCGCTTGAGTTGTTGGGATTTGTAAAACCAAGGTCAATCACATCCAGAAGTGGACACTGATTGGGGGTCATTGTGTTTGGTGTAAGCTAAAAGACTTCTGTTGTAGATGGGAGGGCAAATCCAGGAGCAGAAGGTACAGGTAGACGAAAAAAAATGGAAGAGTTGTGTGTCTGATGAATGGGAAATTTAACTTTGAAAAACATCTCAACGGCACATTTTTTAAACGTAGACTTATATGCAAGTCTTTGTTTGAACTTGCTTACCACAAATTTAGTCTACCACATAAATGCAAAGCACCCAGCTTGTGAATTTAGCCACAGCTAACGATAGCAACAAAGATGCTAATGTTGCACGTCATAGCAACATTACACTGAAGAACATATCGCGTTTGAGTAGCTTTGCAATGGAGGATAAATTATGTATTATTTTAATCCTAAATTCCAAATGTTTGGCAGTTGAAGAAAGAATTTAATACCATTTTCCCTCATGGGTACAACTACAGCTTGGAGCCAACACTTGGGACTCCATAGTCTCAAATGCAGCAGAGGGTAAATAGTTACAACTGCATCTGATTAATTGGATCAATTAATTACAGATCTCAAAGAAGAAACATCTCATTATGTGTATTCTCATGACAGCATTGCAACAAAACACATTCACTCCAATGGACAATTTAGTTAGTGTTTTCATTTTTGTTGAAAACGTATTATTTAGAAAAAAGTAGCCTCGCTAGCACAGAGAGAACACACAAACTCCAAACAGGAAGGTCTGAGATGCAATTCAAACCCAGAAGCTCTCAAGTGTGAAGAAGACACTGTTTTGAATAACTCACTTCGTTTTGAATAATGTTAGACAAGATGTTAGAGGCAAATCCAATCCGTGCTTAGTCAAACAAAAGCAAAGCTAATTCTTGCTACAACTCGAGAAAGATCAGCAAGTGACATATTAATCAACATATTTTTATCGTTCTAGGCAATGCATTCGTCCCTCTTGGCTGTAAAAACAACCATTGACCTCTTGTCTCATCTACATTTGCTTTGTGCTGTTTTGCCCTGCAGTTTCGACTGTCCTGTCAAGCAAACATGATTCATGAACAGCAAACCGGGCTGTCACAACATCCCTAAATAACACATAATAACCGATAGGAAAGACTGGAATAACAACATGGGGTTATCAAATGTTTGGACATTTGTAATGCTTTAAACAGTTCTCAGAATGTTGGAGTGCAATACAAGTTACAAGATACAATGAGCATTAAACTATCTGCGCATCTACTGCGTTGCATGGGAAGCAGATGTTCACGATAATGTAGAAGCAACCTACATATTGTGCTACGTGTTCAAAGCGATGGGGCTCAGGAGTTTGTAGTGTACAAAACTCTGGCAGCGTGTTTGAAACCAGCAACAGTCACTGAAGCTCTGTGACCCAGTCAGACTGTGCTCTGTGTTGATTACATGGATGAAAACAGCCCTGCGGTGAACGTGTGCGTTTGTGTGTGTGAGTGTGTAAAATCTCGCTCTGTATTGTTTTGTTAGATCTGCACATTGCGAGCATTGCTGACATGCGTAGTAAATAGACATGGAAGTGGAATGACAAATATAGATGATCCTTGATTTATAGAAGGTACGTAATCGGAATGAATACACAAATATGTCTGTTCAGGAGCTTACACACGCACACACAATTCTTTCATTACACATTCAATCAAGCAGCATGCTATTTTGCTCAAGCACCAAATTGGTGAGACCTTGAAGCACGACATTTAAATACAGCTAGTGGCATGGGCATGTGCGTGTACGCGTTTCTTATTGTGCGCTTGATCCTTTCAATCTATGCTAGTAATTCAGAATAGGTCAGAAAATACCAGCAAGAACTTTCTGAACCTCAAGTGAAATATTGCGGCGCGTCTTTTAATTAGTCAAGAAATGGCAGAAATGACTGCATTTTGCATTTTAACAAGATTTTATAGAATCAGAATGAACTTCTTGCAAAATCAGATGTATATGCAGGGGTGGAGCTTCATAGTGACCAGGGTGGTCATATGACTCTATATAGAGTTAGGGTTAGGGTTAGGGTGGCCTTTACTGCCACACATTAATTGCTTATTTCATGAAACCCTCACTGTATGTGATTTACATGATAAAGAGTGATGATGCATACACAGGCTTTTTTCACTCAAATGTTTTGTTTACCTTGAAAGGTGAGTGAAAATGCTAAATATACTGGCCCCTAGAGGTTTTCTTTTCCAAAAACGCTTGGCACTGAAAGAGTTAAAAAAAAAAAATAGGCTTCGGTCTTCCATTCTAGTGACTGTTTGTCAATGAATCAAAGCAAAGACTAGAGTAGCAGTTGTGGTCCACTCTGGAACAAAAACACTTTACTTGCAATTCAAAACTTTTTAAATGTAAAAATAAAACGACACTTTGTCTCCATTTGTCATTTTGTCTCGCAAAGGGTAGAGTAGACGATGCTGATTTTTTGCACATGAAGTGTGACATTCAAATCGTTTTGTATCGAAAATCATTTTGAATCTGAATCTGATTAAAAATCGTCCGATGTGTCAAAGATTCTAATCCCTGCAATTTTGTATATCTCGCAAACTAACATTTTGCATATATTTATATGATTAACCGTCATTCATGGCCACAGGTTTTAGTTGTTTTTCACATTTTTTTTTTCCAGTCATGTCGTGTATGAGGTTCCCTAGATTCACCTGAAGATGTACCTTTTCCAACAACTGTTTGTTTATGATGTCACTAACCATTATTTGTTGATCCGCTGGGGCCAAACATTGTCATACGCAACACCTTAGATCTGACGCATCGCATCAAAAAAAGCACAAACACCTACCTGTATGCGGCGGCAGGAACACACCAAATGTGTTTACATGTGGCCCCAGGTAACAGTCGGCATAGCTAATCGCTTCAGACACACACATTATGCAACGCCAGGCCCCCTCGACACCACGCGTTAGCCTGATATGAATGCGTTGTCCCGATAAGCACTCGGCCGAGATGATGAAATTAGGGAAGTCAAAATCAGAGAAGTGGAATGTTTATTTAGAGGCAGTTGCACTCTGTGCTTTGACATTTTTGGCATGGCGTCCAACGGAAAAGCATTGCATAACAGCCAGGGGATATTTTGGCTTTCTGGAATAAAATTAGTAGGGATGCTTGAGCTTGCTCTTCCAAGAATTTTGTAGGGTTTTGTTGTCGGTATAAAAATATATTTTAAGCACCTGCATTACCTGTTCAGCTGACGTTGGAATAACTCTTTTAATCACAAAAACACTATCTTATTTTATATATACATAATGTTCTAGGAAGCTAACCAACAATAAAAGTACCCACCTAAAGTGCAATGATTGTGACGTGAAATTCTTTGTCTTCTACTTTGAACTTTCTGACAGGCTGGATGCCCTGTGGCACCTGATGCTAGAGCAGGTACTGTATTTGCATCGAGGATGGACCTCAAGTAGAATAATAAGCATACGTACATTGAAGGTGAACTTAAGTTGTTGAGAGGATCTGCGAGACCTAAAAAATTAGTGTGTTCTTATGAACTTTTTAGAATTTAACTACAGAGGAGAATATTCTCCTGTTGTGTCTTTTTCCCACTATTTTCTAAATAGAACATGTTTTCCATCAGGCTTTCATATGTAGAGTAGGTATTGTCCATTGTAAAAGGAAAACATGCCGATGAAAAAAAAGGTTTGGATGCACGCATTTAGCGTGTCAGTGCCATCAGATGAAATTATCTTGTCAGAATGTAACCATTGAGCCACATATAAGCTTTGCTTTCCTAAATTGTTTTGAACCATTTCAACCATGTTGTCACATCTGGGTAAGTGGTGCTCGAAACAAAATTAGCAGTTAGAGACATTTATTTGCTTTATGTGCATCCCTGTATCATCCCATTCCGTTTTAACCCATTCAGTGCCATTGTTTATTATTATTATTATTTTTATTTATTTATTTTTTTGAGGGGCGGTATCAACACTAAATGGGCCAAGTGACGTGATCAAAATCTGTACGATATTTTAAAACATTTTTTTTTCTCACAAATCAAAAACTGAAAGGGAGGATGTGTGAAAATTCCAATTTTCTATATTATTTTGAAGCTTGAAAATGGCAAAATATAAAAAGGTTCAAGGGAGGCTAATACTTTTGCAAAACACTTAAAAACACGTAAAAATTGAATTGAAAGGACTTATAATACATTATTAATACAATTTTGTATTTAACATTTCCCTACATTTCTGGTCATTTTTGCCTTTTGTTTTTTGGGTTTATTTATGAATGAATTGAGGGACAGCATGTTTGTCCAATATGCATTGTTGACAAGGTGTTTTTACCGCTGTTGATCCGTCTGCTCTCTGTTTGATGTTGTGCTAAAGGGTCACACCATTGGTGTTTTCTACTTTTCATTGGTAGTTTTGGTTACACAACTCGTTTGTGAAATGATGTTCAAGACGAGTCATAGTATTGTATGAATATACCACACTGATATTTTTGTTTGTGTGCGCTTTCAGCAGTCTTGTGCGCAGAGGTGGAAGAACGACTTGTGGGCCACCTGTTGTCTGCAGACCGCTACAACAAGCTAATCAGACCGGCTGTCAACAACAGCCAGCAAGTCACCATTTACATCCAAGTGTCTCTTGCCCAGCTCATCAATGTGGTGAGGAAGTTCAGCCCTGACAGATCTTGAAATGTGAAGATGATTGATGATTATGATGATAAATAGTATTCCTACTAAGAGCCCTCAGGATGTGTTTGAGCCTGCATCTTGTGTGTGTTTCAGAATGAGAGGGAACAGATCATGACCACCAACTGTTGGCTCACTCAGGTTTGCTGCTTATTTTTGCCACGGAATCTCTGCTTGTGTGAGAATGAAAATGTGTTTTCCTGTCTGAACAACCATCAGGTGTGGAACGACTACAGATTGATGTGGGACCCCGACGAATATGACGGCATCAAGAAAATTCGCCTTCCGACACAACACATTTGGCTGCCTGACATCGTCCTCTACAACAAGTAGGGTCACAATGGAAATTCATTTTTTCGCTGTCAATTAAATTGGAAATCAAGCCAAATCTTTTCTTTATAATAACATGTTCTATGCATCTCTAATAGTCTAAACATATTTTTCTGATCAATATTGCAACCACATAGCAACCACATAGCAATTGCCTCGAGTTCAGATAATGATCACAGCTCAGCTTGTGAATGTCACCATACAAAACTCAGAAACCGGGAAAGTCATGATCAGTTGCGTCCTGAGCTGTTAGTGACTGTGATGTCAAGGAATTTGGCAGCAAGTTGCAAAATGGCTGCAACCTGAGATGGATGAAAACACGTGGATTTTGCTGTTTACGTCATATTCCACAAACACACTATGAACCAAAATGCTGCCTTCAGACCAGTTGGGTCACATTGAACATATTTTAAAACTCTCCCCTTTAACCGCTGCAGGCACACCTCCGTAAAGATTCTGTTTGCAAATGAGGGAAGGCCGCAGGAAGATAACATAAACATCGATCAAGAGCTGTGTAAAGCAATTAGAGAGTGTCACCACTCCAATCAATCCAGTACTCGTGAATCCACGCCATCTGACATGGATGTGTTGTAATTCACACGACGACTACCATGGGAATGTTGATAAAAATGATGATAAATCAATCAGCCGTAAATGTGAGATGGCTACAGCTTATCTGCTTGTGTGGATATGCTTCATGTGTGTTGTGGTCAGCGGTGGTGAACCACTGCCTTGTAGCCATGAAACTTTCATGAAGACAGATTGCCTGGCCAACGCTAAGACCGCACAGTAAGCAAAATGGATCCCGGGGTCAAATGATAGAAGATGAGGCTGAAGGTTGCCGAAAGAGGAAGATGTTCATTTTTTTTGTGTGGTCTTATATGTCCTTTTAATGCCCAACCTCCCTCATCTCCCTAGCAATAGAATAGGAATACGACGCTGGATTCCTGACCTACTTTATAATTGATAGTCTATGCATCTATAATGCATAGCCTGTAGCTTCGTTAAGATCAAGTCAAAAGGAACGTCCCAGCACATTAGAGGCAGGTGAGGGCGAGATTGTTGACATGCTGCTGCAGTTTGTTCTGATTTTCCCCCATGAATGATAAGATTCTGTGACACCTGTTCAAAGGAGATATTCAACAACTGTGTAATCTTCCCAGAACAGTCCTGAAAAAGGTAAACAAGCCAAAATCCAGATGTCAGGTGGTGAAACCTGAAAAAAAGACTAGTTAGTAGCACACTAACAAACAGGAGGATGTACAAATAACAGCTTAGTCAAGATTTAAACATTTTTACAAAAATACCCACTCTACTTTTTATCAGAAGGGCAGTTATTTTTTTGCTTTGGACTTTTTTTTTTTTTTAGCTCCCTGAGTCACCCAAGGAACTGCATGCTGGATGGAACATAAAGTACCACTAAGTCAGCAAGATAGGAAGGTGCCAAGCCGTGTAATATTTTATGAGTAAGAAAAGCCTAAGATCACATCTTGCGTAGACTTGGGGACCTCCGCGTATTCTTATTTTTGACAAGAAAAGTTCTTTGTATTATTATAATTATAATGTGTGTGTGGTATGTCGAAGTAGAACTTATATGGAGAAAATATTATAAATATCTATTAATAGTTCTATTTAAAGTTGCTACAGATAGTGATATACACTTATAGTTCATTAAAAAGGTTTAGCAGTCAAAAACAAAATTCTTACTTCTTCCTACTCCTTTTCCCAGCATGTGTATGTGCTAATATCTATTCTTATTAGTAATTTTTCTTTTTTCGACATGTTTGAAATAAATTAATTTTTTCTTTCAAAGAAAAAAAAGCAAGCAAGCTAGAGAAATGTTGTCATTACAATTGATTTGGAAATAAGCGGCTAGAGAAACAACGTTATAATATCCTTTCATAATTCGTTAGATCGACACCCCCACCAAAAAAAAAAAAAAAAAACCTCTTTGAATCAGGGGTGCTCATTGCTTTAACTGCAGCTGATTGCAAACAGAGAAAATAAACAAAATAAAATGGTGCTGTAGTGTCTCATATCGGACACTGGGTGGCATCCATGTAATGATATACATTATGAAAGAAGCTGAAAAACCACAAAGAAGACTTGATGTCACGGCAAACATGGGAGTGCAAACACTTGAGCTATGAATAAAGTCAAGTTAAAATGAAGTACAAGAATGTTGTGATCCGATTGTTTATGGACTAGAGCAAAGCCGAATGTCTGGTGATGGCCCATCAAAAGATTTTACACGCATTGAGCAGAAGTACGGCGAATATGCTAATGCTAACATGAACACTAGTGATGTGTTCCAACGTGATTAGCAAGCTATTTTGTACAAATATGACAATTACTCACTCGTTTGTAAGTTGCAGTGCTCATCTGGGCATTACTTGTAAAAGTCATTTTTTTTGCCTATTGATTATGTTCAGTGAACTAATGGGGTTGGTCCTAGTCCTTTTTTAAAAATCTTCACAAAATCACGGGCCTACGGGCCAAACGTTTGACAACCTCTGTTCGAGAAGAAGAACTTTACCAGTTTCAGTAGAGCGCCAATCAAAGGAATTAGGCGTAGTCAAAATGATGTCTTCTGCTAAATCTTTCCATCTATCCCTCAGTGCTGATGGCACCTACGAAGTCTCCTTCTACTCCAACGCGGTGGTCTCCAACAACGGCGAGGTGGCTTGGCTCCCTCCTGCCATTTACAAGTCGGCCTGCAAGATTGAGGTCCGCGACTTTCCGTTCGACCAGCAGAACTGCACGCTCAAGTTTCGCTCGTGGACGTACGACCACACGGAGATTGACCTCATCCTCTTGAGTGACTTCGCCAGCCGCGACGATTTCAAGCCCAGCGGCGAGTGGGATATAGTGTCGCTGCCGGGACGCAAGAATGAAGACCCAGATGACATCAGGTACCTGGACATCACTTACGACTTCATCATCAAGAGAAAACCTCTCTTTTACACCATCAACCTGATCATCCCTTGTATCCTGATCACATCTTTGGCTATCCTGGTCTTCTACTTGCCATCGGACTGCGGTGAGAAGATGACCCTTTGCATCTCTGTGCTTCTGGCCCTCACTGTGTTTTTACTCCTTATCTCAAAGATTGTGCCGCCCACGTCTTTAGCAGTGCCTCTGATCGGGAAGTATCTAATGTTCACCATGGTGCTGGTCACCTTTTCCATCGTCACCAGTGTTTGCGTGCTCAATGTGCACCATCGCTCCCCTAGTACGCACACCATGCCTCCTTGGGTCAAACGCGTCTTCATGTACCAACTTCCTTCCTACCTTTTCATGCGGAGACCCGGACGATCCAACATACGTGAGAAGTTCCGGAAAAAACACCAACAGCGATCGTATTCTGAGAAGAAATCGGGAGCAGATGCGGGAATGGGTTCTCTGGGACTGGCCGACTCCTCGTCGTCCTTCTACGTCAACGAGGAGTCGGCCAAACGCTACGGCTGGACGTACAGTGACTTTGGCGACAACGCGGAAGTCAGGAGGCGGACGACGCTGAAAAGCAGCATCGACATGGAAGATGCCGTGGATGGTGTGCGCTACATTGCGGACAAGATGAAGAGTGAGGATGATGATGAGGGGGTAGGTTTTTCAAAATAACTACTGCAAGGTGTATGTGATGTGAAAATAATTCTTCATCCAATCCTTAGATTTTGACCATTTTTGTAGCAATTGTTGGAACTATAGATAGAATTCTCTAACGTCAAGGGGTGACGTAACCTGGCGATTTAGCACCTATATGACTAATGTAAAGCATCTTTTTATTGCTCGTTGTTTGTTTGATTAATGGAATGAATCGGACGACAAACCTTCACTGATGTTCATGATAATATTCTCAAATGTTCTCAAGTAAGTTAGGTTAATTTACCGTTATTGATCTGTATCTTCATATATTTCACCTGTGTTTTAATCAGGATAGGGAAAGAAAATGAAAATTTGGAAATATAGAGAGATTTAGCGATAGATGTACTACACTAGGGTTGCCCAAACTTTTTTGACCCAAGATGTACTTTTCCAGCAGCCAACCTCCCGTAATCTATGGAGGGTTAGGGTTAGGGCAGTCACTAATGTGACGTGATCTGTTTATTTATTTATAAGTGCTACGAGGCATACGAGATTTTTTTGGCTGAGTTTTTAAAATGTTTTTTAGTGCAGTGTCCTACGGGAAACCACAATAGCTAGGTGGTTGACCGCTCCACCGCTGGGAACGCATTGAGCACCCCGGTTCTACATCATCTTAGATATTGTGCATAAACGTAACAGTGATATTTGTTTTTAATAGCTCACCTCTTTCTTCTTCCAGATCATCGAGGATTGGAAGTACGTGGCGATGGTGATCGACCGCCTCTTTCTGTGGATCTTTGTATGTGTATGTGTGGTGGGGACAGTGGGCCTTTTCCTGCAACCTCTGTTTCAGAGTTACAACACTCCGATTGTTGAAGACATGGACCAGAACTGATGAATGACATCAGAACTTGGGAGGGGAAAAAAAAACAAAAACGATTTTAATTCCTAGCCCACTCTCCAAAGCGCCAAGCCAATCTTTTTATCACATGATCTTACTTCCAGTATGTCCACAACCCCTGACACTCTGATGCACTTTAACCCTCTTCTCCTAGCATCCTTTCTGCTCATCAACTCACACTCCTGCATTTTTATCTTCTACTTGTCCTACCATCTTCTCGGCGACAAGGAGAACTGACATGTATCTGGAGTTGATAAGGGAACTGCTGCTTCTGTTGTTTTCAATTTGATCAAAGTCATGAACAGTGAAACTCACTAAAACAGGTCAATGCTGATATATGGGAGCTAACATTGTTGGGACAAAATTGACCTCCCCTGTATGACCCTTTGGGTCCAATGATAATTTATATTCTGATTGGAGTCAATTTCGGAAAAACTATTTGTCCTTGCTCACCCTGAAGTTATTCGATGGCATTTGGGTCAAATTCTTTGGCTCTAAACTCTCTCACTCAAGCTTCCATTAATGGACCTTTTGCTTTATGCATTGGGGCACAGTCAAGTGACTTCCCCAAACTCACATATGTCCAGAATATCTTCTCTAGATTAATAATTAAGGTTTAAGGGAATTCAAGGGAAAAGGTTTATCCTCAGACTTTATTACATTTATTGTCGTGTGATGTAGATTTTCCGAGCGTGTCCCAAGATGTCTACAGTATTTTGAGTTAGTCATCGTAACTTGTCAATCCTTTGGTGGAGGTAAATAAATGTACAAAATGTTAGGAATTGTTCATCCATGATCTGTACAAATCAATACTCCCTAGAGGTGTTCTCTGCTTAGAAAAATTACTATATTGGTTTTCGATTATGTCACCAGTGAGATGAGTTTTGTGTTCGTTTCTTGAGAAAAGAATCATCAACATCAATTTTCTATGCCCTGGATATCTCATAATATACTCAAATGGTCATGTTGATGAAATGCAAATGAGCCCAAACTTAACAGTAGCTCTGTACATTTTTTCTGCTTTCACTCCTTTTTGGATTCTTCTCTACTCTCCTGACTCTACGTGCATGAAGCAAAACCCTTTGTTTACTTTCCAAAGCCCAAAGACAAAAAAACTAAACAAATAAAAAACAAACAAGCAGTTAAAGACATTAAAAAGCAAACATGTTTTGCAATGAGGGAACTAACAATGATTTGATAGATAGAAGATCACTTCTATCTTCTCCCAGTAGCACACATGCCATAATGTTACAGGACTGTACAAACAATAGAAGAACAGTTTGAGGAGATGCACTCTCTCACACACAAATGCAGTTTTTTTTTTGTGGACTTTGACTGACGCAAATCAAGCTGACGGACTGCGAGCTGTAAAACCACAAAACTGGTTTGCGTAAGCAACTTGCTTGATCTTGTAAGAGGTACTAAGAAATCATTTATTTTATATGGCTATCACCAAGGAACTAACAGCAATAATATTCTTTACTGACAGGAACAAATGAGCCAAACAGCCTGTTTCTTGCTTTTCTTGTAAAAAAAAAAAAAAAAAGAAGAGAGGCATTCAAGTACATATTATTTATATAAATAAGTATAAGTTACTGTCATTACATGTCACTGAGGCTAATGTGTGCAAAAAATATTTTATTTGTAATCGTTTTGCTTGTCCTGTGGATGGATCTAAGGAAACATGCGTCAATGTCTGCAAACTGGATCATTAAAGGAGAGTGAAAGCAAGGCGCTGATCTGATGAAACATTAATTGTTCATTTGCGTCTGCATTGCTTGACTCAGCAATATAGAGAGGCGTCACATCATTTAACTCTACTAATGGCCTTCTGTAGTGGCATAAAGGTTTCTTGTCCATGGCCAACAATTCTCTATCAATCGTCATCAAACTGCCATGTACGATTATCTCGAATCCAATGATCCATTTTATCATTATTAGGGTCACAGGTGAGCTGGAGCCCATCCTGGTTGACTTTGTTTTCTGAGTTTTGTTATGTGGTGTTTGCTATCTGAGCTGTGATTGGTCCGAGCTGTGAACTGCGATGCCATTTTCAGTGGACGGCAAGTAGTAAAATGGCCACCCTCTGGAAGGATATAAATCTGTGTATTTTGCTCCTTAATTCATATTCCTTTAATTCCTGTATTAATAACACCTTTAACCATCTGACTTCTTACAAGCACTTCAACAAAATTTCAAAATGGTCGCCTCAAGACTTCATTTGACTTTTCTTTAACCGCAGAGACGTTAACGTCATCTTCTGTCCACTTATGCAAACAAGCATCAGTGCAATTCTGACAGCACACACATGAACCCCATTATAAGTCTTGTGTTCTCTTGCTCTCATCAGATAGAGGATGATTCCTAAAACTGTGTCGCCAAGCCTAAAATGGAGCCTGAAGGCATCATACAAATCTGGATATTTGTTGGCATAATGCCGTCGCCCATCACGTCACGTTTACACTGTTCCTTCTGATGATGCTAATCCGTGACAGTGATGGTCCCACAAGGGCAGCAAAATAAATGTGCACACACAAACGTACACACACAAATGTGTGGCAAACAACCACATAATCCCACAGACGTTGTGACAGCCGTGGAATTGGAGTCCGATTCAGCAATAATTGCTCAAAGTTGTTCTTGTACATTTCTCTGCGGAGCCACATGACTCATAAATATAACTCTTGACAACTACATGAAAGAAACTTCTGAATGAAGAGTGGGAGGTGACAATTACCTTATGGCCTTCATAATATATTGTTGTTGGATTTAAGCCATGTTTTGAAACTACAAGAACGCAATCACTTAGGATCTGGCTCATACAGAATGAAAAATACATTTATAAAGCTTAGAGCCACAGCCATACAGTAAATGCTTCAAAACTAATCAGTAATTCTTAAATCAACCCTAAATCACACTGGAAGTGAATATAGAGAGGACAAAATTGGGTGTTATGTTTACATCTTTTTTTTATTCAAGTAGAAGCCATTCTGAAAGGTTTTGGTTTTGAATTTGGAGTGCTGCGGCTTCCTCCCACGTTCCAAAATCATGAATTTTGTTCAACATTCATAAGGCAAAATCACATAAATAAATATTGCAATGATATTTTATGGATATTGTGTTCATTATTAGCATATGGGTGGTTGGAGTAATCCAAAAGTAATCAAGTTAGATTAAGTTACGCTAAAAATACGGTTCTTGGATTACATCTCTGACATTATTATTGTATAACACTCTTAGCCCTGCACACATTTTGCTAGGGATTGCCTCAAGGGCGCTATGGTCCATCTCTTTTCATGTAACTAGATTCCCAAAATAACCAAAATGAGTATTTATCCCTTTGCAGTTGAAAAAAGTTGTCCTGAGATGAACTACAGATGCGCGTTCATATGACATCACACCAAGGAGCATAAAAATCACGCCCTGTGATTAGGTGTCATGGTGCTGTAGACGGGAAAGATGACAGTGGATGAGTTGAGGTTAAGAAAGGCAGAGATGGTGAAGCCCGGCCATAAATATGAAGGCCTGGACTCCTTGCTGTCTGTGAAGTCAACATTAAGGACCCCTTCATGTTCTCCTGACAAATCAATAAGTGCTTATTCTCTGTGCAGGCAGCCATACTCACAGCACATGTAAGTATATGCGTGCTATACTATTTGTCAACTCCTTTCTCATCTTAGGATCCTACTCAGCAAATACAAGGAGGATACGCACGCATACGTTCACATGTGTGCATCCCCTGAGTCTGATGCAGTCTGGTGAGTGTCAGCAGTTGAATATACAGTTTATATATGACAACGTGCAAACATTCATGTATGGGTGTACTCTGACACTGTGATGCAGCTTGATGTATTTCGTGTAGTTGAGTGACGCAGTCCATCTTGCCCATTATCTTCCGCAGGACTGTTATGATTTATCCCTGCCATTTCAGCACCTTGATCGATATTTATGCTCTACATAACAGCGTTAGAGAATGTGTGCCGGGCATACAATTGCGTCAGGGCCTCATCCATCCTGCAGGTCTAGCTGTTGAGGCCTGGGAGCAGACAAAAATGGTGTAAACCCCACAGCAGGTTCAAATTGGCCTCAGAGGTAACTTAGTAATGTTTGTGAATCAGCAATAAATTTTCCCTCAAGTTGTTTTCCCTCAGGGGCATAATTTCTCAATGCTGCTTGCTAGTGGCTATTTGAGAGATTGCAGCTTGCTCTTTTTCTGCAGAAGGCCAGCCAAACTAAAAAGCAGCATAAATTGTCACACCAGCTGCTTAAATCGAAGTTCAAAGTTCAAAACCCTGATATAAGTCGATATACTGATGCAGTTACAGTACTTAAAAAAACAGACACTGCCATGCACAGTGCAAAAGTCATCAATATCTTTTTTTTACTGTTGATTAAATAAACAATACTGTGGTGCCTTGAGATACTGAATTGATTGAATTTATGATGACACTCCTCAAAACACAATCAATTTTTTTCCTCACTAAAAATGAATGAAAATTTCATTAAACTCTTCAAGCCCCTACCTAAACTGTTTTTCTGGTTTTTGTGAAATAAACAATAATAGAATGAATCATGATTTTATTCTGCAATTCTATTGATTGTGGTGCTCCTTCTGATGTGCCTGCTTTGGCCACAGGAAAGCAATATTATACAATATCCATATAGGCATTAATGAAAAAAAGTAGACTTTAAATGATCAGTATGATCAGTCAGATCACAATCTTCCGATTGGTGAATTTAAAAATAAACATGTGATCAAATGGACAATATCTCTATTCAAATATTTGTTACTGCATCTATTTTTAGACTGTTTGTAGAGTATGAACAAAAACATTTAAATAATATTTATCAAATAGAACATTTTTGCCAGAGTTTAACAAGGTTTGTCATGCTCAAAACTGACAAACATGAACATATCTATCTATCTATCTATCTATCTATCTATCTATCTATCTATCTATCTATCTATCTATCTATCCATCTATCTATCTATCTATCTATCTATCTATCTATCTATCTATCTATCTATCTATCTATCTATCTATCTATCTATCTATCTATCTATCTATCTATCTATCTATCTATCTATCTAAATAGTATACTATATAGTATTTGTATTTACAGTTTGTGACATACATGATTCCATCTATCCATGTTATATCTCTCTATATAGCAAATGATGCGGTTAATAAAATATAGTATTTTAAATGGTAGTGTGGTACGTATTTATCATACGGTAAGTGTTGGTCACTGTATTGCACTGAAAACAAACAGTATACAACTTTCTTTATTGTATAATGAAATGAGTGTTGTTGAAAATGGTAAAAGTGTACAATTCTGACAAAAGAGAAGGATGACTCAAGGTGTCCTTCTGAAAGCCTTGTGGGAACAAACATGACTTAATCAAGAGCCTTGTCATTCAAGCAGGACTAAGTATCCACCACTAGTGGCTGCAGGAGGCCACCAAATGGCCACGCAGACAGTTAGTCAGCATTGGATAGCTGGAAGAAAAAGATGCAGTGGTGTTACTGCCGCTCGAATGTGATGGAAGAGGAGATGGAAGCAGTTAGGAAAGGGAAGGACATTGGGGGCTTCCCTGAAGGCTGCAGGAGGTCAAGGGACACAGGGGTGACTGACAGGGCAGAATGAGAAAGAAAATTTTGTTTTTTAAACGGGTCATCAGAAAGTGGGGGTAGTGGAGTGTTGGGATTAGAGAGCAGGCTGAAGAAGGTTTAGACACAGGGGGTTATAGGTCATATTGTTCACATAGAGAAACAGAGCCTCACATTTTCAATATGTTCAAAATTTCCTATGCCGCTCTTTATGATTATAATACCATGGTACATGTTTTATTAAAGAAAAAATGCACTGCATCATAACATATATAGTAAGAAATAAGATACTGGTTGTACAGCGTCTTTAAGGAGGCGTGGCCCATTCACTACCATCAGTTACTTCATATCAGAACTGCTTGAGTGAGAAATTGATGAACAGAAGTAAGCATAACTGTAAGAAAAAATAACATAACCAAAGTGAGAGTCACATTGAAGCAAATGGATGAGGACAGTCCTGTCTGACACTCATTGATGTAACTACATGCCCTTTTCTTTTTCCCGTGACCGCCTCGATCAGGGCCTCGAGGTCCTGCTGCTTCCTTCGAGCTGTTCCATTATTTGCCTGATGCCCTTCATCATGAGTGTCTCGAGTATCTGCACGACAAAGACAAGGACCAAAACACATGCGAGAAGGTGAAAGGGTCGCAGTCCACCTGCTGATTGCCTGCCTTGCTGAGGTTCTGCTCCTTTCAGGATGTGTTTATAACATGCAGCAGCCCATTTTGCTTTATTGGCCAGTTCTTGAATGTTCCTTACATACTAACAGGAGCCAGAGGACTGAGAGGAATGATAAAGACTCTGGAACCTGACTAAACCTTGACTTTCTTTGTTAATGGAAAGGGTCTCTCAAAAGCATCTCCGGTAAAGGAGCAAAGTACACAAAATTATGCCATTTGTACAACCCCTTATTTCTGATTGGTCAATCATGGATGGATGATTTCTGATTGTGTCATATCAGTGGGTAGGCTTGCTGATTTACAGGCATCATAGGTGCAAACAATTGTTTGGCAAAGCAAAAATATGACCAAAAGGAAGCGAAACTTTGAGGAATAATTAAAACATTATCGTGGTAAAATATGTACATTAACTCACTTGTATTTTCTTCCTGCGGCAGATGACTTTGCAACCAAACTGTGAGGAGTCAAAGCCACCAAGGCTAACAACACGGGTGTTTGAATCAACATTGTTAACACGGTTGAAGTCTCAAAAAAGTACAGCTCCCATGATATGACCCCTTTAATTAAAAAAAAAAAAAAGATACAATTTTAGATATACTTGTACAATATTTATAGATAATGATCTTATTTAAAGTCATTGCATTGAGTGGGGGTGGGGGCATAAAAAGATTCCTCTCTCCTGTGAGGGGGGCTTTGAAAAAATAATTGGGACGCACTGATATAATCAAATAAATACAAGTATTTGATACAAGCTTCAAGAAAACAGTTGGTCAAAAGTAAGATTAATCACAATAATGGAAAATTTTGTGATTAAAAGTTCAAAACATTTCATGATTGGAAAACAGTAGAAAAATAACATAGTAACATGCTCGTCATGTTGCTGTGTTTGAGTCTAAACTCAATTTAAACAGGGCATTCAATAAAATACAATGTTAACAACTATTGTCACTTAGGTATTTATAATAATGAATAACAGTGAGTGGGACAGTTTTGGCAAAAGTATTCATGCACATGATTGGTAAAAGGGAGCGGAAACTTTGATACAATCAGACAATTTTTAAAAAAATGAAAAGAAAGTATGGACAATAACAACAATACAACAAGAATCATATTCATCATCAACATTATTTCTGTGCCTAATCCCAACCAGTTGTTATCTGCATCATCGTATTCTTCCAAAGTGACTTTTGACTTAATGGTTTGTTATTGCCGGGCATAAAATGTTTTCCATCCCATCACATTTGAAGGGAGTGTGGATTAAATGACAAACAGCAGCTTTACACTGAGTATGGCGTGCAAAATGCCTTAAAAGGCTGGACTATTTGCATGCAATTTCATGAGATCACATCCATCATGTCCACTCTTGTACCTTCCTGCTTTTACCCTCTTTTTGCTCCGCGGGGAGGCCTCCAACTGTAATCAGCGCGGCTTCCTAGCCCCGGTTCCCTGACAACAAGCTTGACAGCCTTGCCTTCGCAACGACAAAACTAATTGAGCTTAAAATTGAGGACGGGGCAGTTCCACTGGTTGTCAAATTCTTGGCTGCTGACCTTCCAGCTGTAAACGTGCAAGGCTCCTTCTTGCTGCCAAAAAGATGTAGTGGAGCAGCAGCTTACATGGCATCACAACCACTGATCCACTTGTCACATGAGTTCTAGTATGACACAAGCATTTGTGTGACGTAATCGAGCCGCAAAAGCCGCGTTAAACTTAATACAAATGCGCCACGTGTGCGTATCCTTAAATTGTTCGTGGTTGCATCATGTTGATTTTGACCTCAGTGTTATCCTGAGTGAACCATAATAACTGCAAGTGAATGTTAGAAAAAAATAAATCCTTGTCACTTCCTGTTTTGTCTTCCAGTATCCTCTATATGGATTTCACCGTTGTCATGTGCATTTACGGATGCACTTCATTCATTTGAGTTTCTTTATTCGTGTGATTGAAATTTGAAGTGAAGTTTGTGAAAATGTTTGATCAGGTATGATGCAGTGAAATTTTGCACTGGTTGAAATAATAACCCCAAAAAATCTGCTGGCATGGAAAGAGGAGTTGAGAACATTCAAAAGATTATTTAATTCTCTAAGGATAATAATTGAGTCATATTAGTGCAGAAAACCTCTTATAATCTCATGCCCCCCCCAAGGGTACACCACCCCTTATCAAATTATAAAATGTAGTCCAATGCCCATCTAAATATCAAACTGAGATTTGTTTGCTATAAAAGTTTTTTTGTTGTTGTTAAAGACTGTGAATCTTAGGGCTCTTCGTGATGTGCAATATAGATGTACCTAATAAAGTGGCCTGAATGCAAAATCACAGCAACCACGCAGAAAGAGCAATACTGCCACATATTACAATTCTGGATGACAGGACAGCATTTCAATACGTCCATACACTAGTTATTCATAGACCACATAATTCTACATAATATATAATGTATGCGTTATGGGCCATGTTTATATGCAAAAAATGCAATGTTCTATCATGACTTGTGTGTCAGATATTTACAAAGCAACTTGTTCAGTAAGGAGGCTCAATAGTCTAGCTTTGAATTGGGTGCATTCCTGCATAATGCCCCTATGCAATTATTGCTTGCCATTATTTGATGGAGATGGACAATGCACATCTCTACTATTACAGAGCTGCTAATGCTTTAAGCTGCCCAAGCATTGCTGTTTGCATAAAATCAATTAAGTGGCTAAATGGGTCATTTCCAGTTTAGCTGTTGGTCTGCACAAGTCAGAATACTCTAACATTGCACTACTTTATGTTCGAGAGAAACACTAACAAAGATTATACAAAGCATAATAATGATACAGTGTTACTCAGCATAATAACTTTCATAGAGTTCAACCATTAAAAAGCATGTACTGTATTACAACGGTGGAAGAAAGTCAGCACTTGCAAGGACCTCTCACCTGACCTAACCAAAACAAAGGCTTAAAAAAAAAAAAGAGATCAAAACGACCCAGGAAAATGATTGCTGTATCTGAGGGGATAACATAGGATCACATGATTTGTTAGCTGGCAGGATTACATACGCTTCTGAAAGTTTAGGATAGTTACACATGCACTTGGGTCAAATTGACCCAGGATGTTATTGCTAAATAAAGTATTGCTTGTGTTACTGTGTGAATGGGTGTCCACACAGAAGTCAACGTTTTTTAAAATTTTGGAATGTGAAACACAACTCTGGGTAATACTAGAGACATTAATGCTCTTCCTGAGAAATGAACATAAAACATTAATTAAAATTACATTTTGGATTTGAATTACACACATTTTGGACATGTTTGGGTGACTAAATTCACCAAGGGTCAACATGACCTTGGGACATTTTCGTTAATTTATTCCATGTCATTGCCTGGGCTAGTTTGCCTGAACATAATAATATTATCCTCTTTCTGTCCACCAATTGGTTGGCCAGAGAAAACAAATTCAACTTAAAAAAACATTGCCTGCGACAATCTTCACACATAATACAACAATTTGAGTGAAGAGATGTCACAGAACACCCTACCAAAGAGTGCCACTGACGTCAAATGAAGTCCCTTTTTTAAAATGAATTAATTCATTTTTATTTATTTTTTATTTATTTTTGTTTAATGGAAATGGATGACGAATAGAAAAATAGATGTAAAGTGCATATAGAAAAAAAACACAAAGGAGTGGTCAGTCAGTGTGTTCAAAATTGGCTACAGGTTCTATTCTTTTTCGTTAAGCCTGACAAAATAGTTATCAGAGTTAATAGAGTTAATAATCAGAAGCATTTCTGGTGAGATGTATTTAATTTAAACAAGCGGAATTGCAATCCTATATATTATTAAGAGGTTTTAGTTATTTATATTTCATTACAACCCAAGACAACACACAAAAAAAAAAACCTTCATAGCAGGTAAAAACAGTCTAGAAAACTGATGAATAGAAAACAGTTAAGTTGGGAAGTTTACCAAGGGTTCATCATTTCTGTAGGTGGCAGTGAGTCACTTTGCAAATTGGTTGCAAGCCATCAAACAAAATGAGAAAAGGCAGAACACGCGAAATAATAGTCCTTAAATATTCCCAAGGGCACTTTAAGCGGAATCCGTCACTAAATGTGAACTGTGGATTCCTTCTTAAATTTATCACCCTTTCACAAAGTTTGATGGAAATCGGGGTGTCCAATTGGAAATTTTGCGCACGCAAGCGCAATCATGCTGAAACAAAGCAACGGACGCACGCAATCCAGAACGCCTTCTTGAGCATTTTAACGGACCTCTGGGCGTCCTCGGGCATTATTTGGAAACCATGACTGCAAACTTATCACCTCTGAGTCACGGTGGGTGTGCGTGTTTTGGAGAGAGAGAGAGAGAGAGAGAGAGAGAGAGAGAGAGAGAGAGAGAGAGAGAGAGAGAGAGAGAGAGAGAGAGAGAGAGAGAGAGAGCAACTGAAGGAAGAGGGAGGAGGGGGGGGGGGTGTTGAGGGAGGAGGGGATGCGCTGAAGTTGTCCAGCGAAGCGCAGCGCGAGTCCAAACCTCTCTTTCGCGGCGCGTAAAAGAAAAATGCTTCTTTAAGCTGAAGCGTGACTGACAGCATATCTCATCTGATCGCCGTCACATTTTTTTTTTGTTTTTGACAGCCACAAGAACATCCCACATTGCTAGATGCATCCATGATTCTTACCGGGAAAACAAGCGTCGTTCTCCTGCTGGTTCTCCTGACAGCGCAAGGTAAGCGCACTGGATGGTGGATGGACACATATCGCAAAAATAGCAACCCCTTCAAAAAGTAGCAATTTGCACGTATGACACCATACTTTGAGTTCATATTTAACAGTTGATTTCATGGATGGAATTGTTTGTAGTTTTGTTTGTCAATGCAAACTAGGGAAAATGTGCATTCTTGTCCAATCCAAGTAACACATTTTTTTTCCAGTGAGGAATGATTACAATGTAGCCAGACTTAAACTGGATGCCAAACTCTAATTAAGAGGTGTTGAGGAGTTGTATCAGTTGATGCATGAAGAATAAATTAAAGGGAAACCATTTCTGAACGTCAAAATTTGGTAAGAACTTCATGGCTACAAAAAGTAAATGAAAAACCCTTTACGCGTTGCAGGTTAATGGATTGCAAAATTCCAGGTTTCCTTGTTGAAAACTCTTAATAAGAATTAACATTCATTTACAAGTTACAAAAATGGTTTGCTGCTGTTGTTCTCAGAGTGTTAGGGAAATATTTTTGCATAGTACTGACTGAAGTATCAAATTCTGACTTGTGCTTCATGTTCTTATATTTTGTGGTGCAAGCCAACATTTTGTTTTTGCACCGACAGTTAAGTGAAGTAGAAACAGTCATGGACGAACAGTAATGCACTCTCACATGGGTAAGGAGAGTTCATTTTGCATGGATGCCTCTGGCTTTTGTGACAAATGGACACTAAGGCACAAACAAGCATGTTCAAGGTAAGCTCAACATGATCATTATAACCTGAAGACAAAACACAGACAACAGCAAAACGTGACGAGGACAACAAGCCAATCAGGACAGTGCAAAAGTAGGAACTTAAACAAAAACAACACCTGGAGTGAGCTGATTGGTTAACACAAAGTTGACAAGTACAAGTGGACAAAATCAGACTTAATGAGCAACATTGACAAATGGGACACAAGGAATAGATAACACAAAATTCAAATTACTCAAAACCCAAATCGACACAAATCTGGATTGTGACACATATGGCAAAATGCAATTTTATATTCCTGCTTTATCCATTGACTCCCATTTAAATTTGCGTGGAACGTGGACCGGACTACAGTATTTCCAAAATACCACATTGTAAATTCCCATGGAAATTTACTGGGAATCAGCCAGAAATGTTCCACACATGTCAACTCCAGTTCAAACCCAGTGCAAACTGGAACCACAGTCACATTATTTTCTATCACTCTGGCAGTTGGAGAGGTTTTGTACATGCGCTCATGCAGAGACAACTATCCCTACTGCTGTGGCCAGTGAAAGCATACACTGTAGATTTATAAACATATCTATACCTCAACCCTGGAGCTACTATGCAGATTATAAATGGTATAAAACACGTTAATACAATGCAAGACACACGGCTGATCTTGATGCGATCTGTAATGTTGGAGGTCCTATAGAAACATACAGGCCAGAGGCCAGATGTTGTTTTGTCGCTCGTGTCAAAAAAAGTACTTGAATGTTCTCTGAAGTTTATCATTTTCATTTGAACTTGTAGTGTGTAAAGGATATTTTAAGACAAATTTGAGTTGTATTTGTTTCACATTGCTGAACAATGATCAAAGTTTTCAACATCACGAACTAACTATTGTGCATGAGAATCCTGTGGATGACTTGTTAAATAAATGTGAAAAGTAACATTATAAAGCAGAGGTGTACCCTAAAATTCACAAAGGATTCAAGATTTACTACAATCATTTTTATGAATTAAAAAAAAGAAATCTACTTCTTCAGCTTCCATGTGACTACGTAAATGTAAATGTTCTGTCTTACAAACTAGACTGGAGTAGATCATAACGATTCTTTGTACATTGTAAATATGGAAGTAAAATTTACTGCCAACCAAATAATTTTGAATCAAAAACCGTTTTGAATCAAAAATGCATTCTGATTCAAATCGTAGACCCAAAAGTCAGAATCAAATCAAATTGTGAGACAGGCAAGGATTCCCACCCTAAGTATAAAGCTGCATTGGAACACATCATAGCAGTCTTCAAACACCTTGCATCTACTGTATACAGTATGAGCAGCATCAATTTTTCATTTTAGAAGGCGTGGCCTATTCAGTGAGGTCAGGAGTTCTAACTACAGCCTGGGTCGGCCATTTAGTGTCTGCTACATGCACGCTGTGGGCCCTTTTATTTTGTATTCATGTGTTAAGCTGTTACCTTTAGATCTAAAGCTGAAAGTCCTTCAGCAACTGTGACTAAGATCTGAAAGGTAGTTATAATAGTTTGCTATTTTGAAATGGATATGCACTTTACATCTTCATGTGTAATGACACCAGCGCCAACATTGTTGCTTGAGTTCCTTTCTGCTTGTTTCATTTGTTATCATGGCAACTTGGCTACCACTCTGAACCATTAAGTGTGTGGGTTTCAAATCACTCACTTAGAAGGTGCAATCGCTAATGATTTCTAATATTTGTGATTCCACCACTTTTCCATGTGCTTTAAAAGTAAATAGCTACTTTTCTCATGGGTTCCTTTACAGTAAGTGGCTCCCAGAGGACCATTTCTGCATTTCAGATGTGCTATTTTAATTTCCTGAATTTCATTAAATTCACAGTCACGTAAAGCAAATTTCCCTGGAGATGGCCTTCCCTGTTGAATAGGAAGCCCAGAGCATAATGAGCATCTTGGATCATCTTGGATGATATATAATAATGCCCTTAAATAGGAATAATGTTAATTTCTGTATTTTCACTGCTTCAGCAGCAGGCTGGAAAGCCTGTCAATCAAACTCTGCGGAGCGTGACACAGCTCCCGCATCTGTGGGGGGAATCACTGCTCATACTAAATACCTTTTCATACAAAAGTTGCTCCCGAAAGATCCTCAGCCTTTCCCAGGAGACAAGTGCAGCACAAAGATAAGAAGTACTTTCGTTCTTATGAATGTTTTGCTATGTGCAAATATTTTTAAACTTTCAAAGCCCTGAGTGCAGAAATAAATATGCCCCCCCCCCCCCCCCACACACACACACACACACACGCACACATACACACACTCACACTCCCTTGTGCTTCACACATGCACGTCATTGAATCGCACAGCCTTTAACTCATCACATGCATGTGGAAATTTCAGCAAGGCAGCTTTGACATAGCAGAGAAGCCAAGGACCCCCCACTGACTGTCTGAGTTAGTACTCTGACAAAAGAGAGACGGATGAGAGGACTTGCAGTCCTCTTGGTTATTTGGATTGAACCTGGAAAAAGACAAAACAAAAACAGCAGGATTTTGACTGAACCTTCTTTGCTCAATCCCTTGTTGCTTTGGTTGAATCTGAACTGGACTGTGTGTACAGATAACAGCCCGTACCCTCCCCCCTCCCTCCTTGGTGGGGGGTCTGAATCGTGCACCGTGGAGGATATTGTCTCCTGCCAACCATGATGGGATAATTTGTCAACACAAGAGATGAAACGCTGAACCTGCAGTCGGTAGCGGCAAGCTATTTCTGAAGAATAATCTGACTCTAGTGGCTTGGAGGTGCGCGGAATACAAAGCGCCAATATTTGCAGTTATGACATTCAAAAAAAAAAGAGAGTGAGCCGGTGGGTCGGTTGTGGTGCACTCAGCAAATTTGGAAGATGAGAAAGTGTCTTAAGGTTTAGGATTAGGTGATTGAAATCAGCTGAATTGCATAATGTTTTAGCGGCCCACAGCAGTATGCATGATGAAGGAGCTTAGTGGGATGTCCGGCCAAGATGGCATAAAACTTGTGCTAGGTTTTGGGCTTGACCATTTTGGATTCTATTAACATACATAGCTAGGGCTGCCACTATCAGTTTAAAAAAAAAAAAAAAAAAAAAAGGATTATGATATTGATTAGTCTGTTGAATAATCAAGCCCGGATGCTGTCAATACCCTCCAAAAACATTGATATTGATTTTATTTTATTTATATTTTAGAATCTACTAAGGTTGAATATGATTTCAAGTTGTGGGTATATAACTACTCATTCTCGGTCAATGTGAGTGGCAAGAACAACCCATTATAAATGATCTTCTATCAAAATTTGCTTATGTTAACCCATTGGCAAGTGTGATTAGCATTAGCACGCTAGTGGAGACCATTCACTCATATATACTGTCATATGTATGTTTGGCATGTAGTCGTGTCCTTGCGAGTGGAAATCTGCATCTTTGAATAGCTGTTAAGGTTTTATTTTCTCACAAAATGAAAATTCATGGAAACTAAACAGCTTGGAATATGTATATGTACATATACATTGGTATGGATAGGGCTGATGCCACTGAACATTTTGAGGGGTTGAAAGTCAAAACATATTCGCAATTGACGATGTTATGACCCTTTCAAAGTCAGCCCAAGTTGGGTGATAATGAAGCCAGGTTAATGAAAAATCCCCAGACACCCAGGGGTTAATGTGCTCATAATGCAAACTCACCATTGGCTGTAGTTTCTCCCTTACAACAGCTTTGTTTCCACAAAGTCCATGTTACTTAGATTTGCTTGCAAAGAGATGTCCCCTTGCATCATAGCGTCACCAAACGTGTTTGCTCTGGCGCCAGACTTAAATGCTCCCGTGAGTTTGATGCTAGCAAGCAGCTCTCTGGTTTCGCTCCCATATGTAATAAAGTTGCATTGAAGTCTGACAGGCAATCAGTAAGAACGCGTGTGTTTGCGCGTGGCTTAAGGCCCATGCGGGGGCTGCAGGATCTGCTTAGCACGATTGCTGTATGATTATTGCCACTGAGACTCCTCATTCCCACCCACACCCACATCATTTTCATATAGTATACACATCCTGAATTACTACCGCAGGCAGAAGCAAAAGTCTCGGCCCGTGTATTGAATTAAAAACATTGTACCCCTTACAACATGCACACACACACACATACACAACCTATGCTTGCATTTGAAACTTGTGGAAGTTAAACAAGTCATTTATAATGTCATATTTTCTAAGTTTGTGAAGGGGTGATTTATATTAAGCCAAATATTTGTTCTTAGCTGTCTCAGTTTTTACTTTTCTTTTTTTTTTTGTTTAGCAGGGCTTATTTTAATGTAATTGTTAATTGACGGACTGATTTAATACAGAGTGATTTTCTCAAGTGGTGTATTGAGTACATTTAATGGGAAGAGAAAAAGTTATTGAAAGTAGTTCTAAAACAAACAAACAAACAAAAAATGGACAAACAGACTCCAGAACTAGTCATGCTCTGAATAAAAACGAAAAAAGAACACACAGAAAATCACAGTAAAAGACTGTGAACTACGATTTTCATTCTATAATATTTATTCAATTTAATGTATCTATCGGAGCAGCCCTCTCAGTCTCTCTGTATACCCAGCTATACACTGACAATAAAGATATTCTATTCTATTCTAAAATAAATTAAAATGGAAAACAAATACATTCAAATGTGCTTTCAGGCTAAAACATAGCCAAAAAAACACTGCATTCACTTCAATGGGGTACTGAAAATACAAAAAAAGTTTTAGCATTCGGCCTATTTGTTTGACATAACTGGTTATGTAAGGAAACATTGATAATGGGTCGTCATTTTCACCATAATGCCACGAAGTACCCAGTCAAAACCCTGTAGCATTTTGGGAAAAAAAATGCTGTTTTTAGAAGTATTGTGACAAATAATTTTAAATGTACAGGTATTTGCAATTATGTTCTTAGAAGTTCGCCTCTCAAAATCTTTTCTCCACAATACTACTATTCCATTGCATTTTTGGTTGTCACAGATGTAACTTTCATTTTTTCTCGAATGTACGATAAGACAACATTTGTAGTCTAAATCTTCTAAGGTGATGAAGATCCATTACACAGGCCATTCCCGGTTGTAACTTAGCACGCACCTTTCGTGTCAGGTCACGCCCATGTGAACACTGATGACTCGCTAATGCGTGTAATCGGCTACCCAGTTTTGGACCACAGTGCACGGACGAGAAGACATTAGCAGTGATCGCCACATTAGCTGCAGCTGCAAGTGCAACACGTTCTCGTCCCAAGACGGCAGATAATGCCTGGATTCTTTCACAGAGAATGCTGATGGTAGATAATGTAGATATTGTTGTGGAGGTTATTTTTTCATTGTTTGTCATTAGCTAGCAGAATAATGTGAAAAGTGCTTAACTGTGGTACAGTCTTGCAAATGTGAACAGGCAATTGTATGTGGATCCAGTGTTTTATTTATGTGTTTTTTGTTTTACTTCACGATGGATAAATTAGAGTCACTTCCTAACCATGACAAAATTGTAATTTTTGACATGGAAAAAGTGTGTTCATATCTGCAAAATACACGCTCTTAATTTATTTAATTTGTAATAATAACAACAATAATAACAACAAAAAGTTAAAGCTAAAACACAACAGCGGAATGGGCTCACTTGCATAAAAATGAACACCCAATGACGGTACAAAACTGCTGAACAGCAGACAAACATTATATGGACTATAGTTTAAGATATATAGCTACATACATAGCCTTTTATTACTGTCATCAAGCAGAATTCTTGTATCACATAAATCATCTCTTTTTCAGGAGACCCCAAAAATGTCAAGTTTGCTCAACCATTAGCAGTGCACCGTGAAAATGAGCAAGCCATTTAAAAACTATAGATTGGAGAATCATTTGTTTGTTTAAACACGTGTGGACTGACCACTCGTATAGAATTAAAAAAAGAAAAAAAAAGGAAATACATCTAAAAGCGATTTATTTGATTTAGGCTTGATGCCAGCAAAATTTTGCTTTTATAGTCATAACTTTCATACTGTGTTAATATTGGCTGATGCAGATGAACTGCACACTCATATTTACAGTACTTACAACGTAAGTCTGTTGTAAACCAAGGATCCCTAAACATAAATCAAAGAAAAAGATTCAAAGATTCAAAGAGATGTATTGTCACATATGTAGTAGCATCATACATGTATACTGAAGTACATATAAGATCATTACAAATACTGTAGATAGTTACATTATTTGACATTGGAAAATGTGACATTGTAGAATTATCGGGACAAATTTTTCAGGACAGTCAAAACAAAGTTTTCAATAAGTGCTCACTAAGTGTTTCATTGAATCCTGTGGGGAAATTTTTCATTATGCCTTTGTAATTGCAACACCCGTCATGGCTCACCTATTTTCTGGGTTTGGTCATGTGACATTGCCAAGCTGAGCCCTAAGGCCCTGGGATGTCCTTCTCAGTTGACACCAAGTGACAAAATGGCCACCCCCTGATCTGAATAAAAACAGGTGGATAGGAAGAAAAATATCAGATCGGAGAATGACAATCATCCTTGTGTTGGAGGTCCCAACGTACCCTATTAAATTTGCCCTAGTGGGATTATAATAACTATAATAGATGACCAATTACAAAATAATAGTCTTCTGTTTCTCATACAAATGCAAAAGGGCCAAAAGGTCATGATGATATGAGGATTGCTAATGGATGATTTCTGCAAAAGCGACATCCATTTTCCAGAGCGAAATGTTCAATTATCTGTTTCTAATGGCAATGTTGCGCAATGAATATGACAGGTTTGGTGACCTTGGATATTTTGACACTCGCTTGCTCATATATGATTTTGTCCATCATTTATTTTTGCTGTGTTCTGTTAATGATCCTCAACCACCCGCCCCCTCCCGTTCTTTGCTTCCACCTCACATTTTACCTGGAAGGCTTCTTGGCTCTCTAGCTGCTCACCTCATCCAACACATCTCTCTGTGTTCACCAGAGATGAAGTGCACCAAAAAAAAAAACCTACATCTGTCTTTTTCTGTGCCATGTGTTGGTCTCTTACCTCATGTGACCTTACTTATTGTGTGACTTCATGCCACATTTGTTTTTCAGTTGATGTATAGAAGCTCGGAAGGTTATGCATCGGGAACAAACAAAACAATCAATACACGTACGGGATAGGGACACGCTTTCACTTGACTCAACACATTCATATAAAGGACAGCTTGTCTTTCAAGATCACACAAGTTAAAACCGAATAAAACCAAACGCATCATATGAGATACTTAGGTGTTGTTAGCCTCTATAGTCTCTACAGCATCAATGTCATGCTTTTTTTTCCCGCAATGTCAAATATATACTATGAAATGCTGTACAAAATATACAGTATGGTAAATGAAACAATTATATGTGCTCCCATTTTCAGGAGCAGATCAAAAAGATCAAAGACTTCTCTGCACACGAAATGTGTAGCTCTATCAAATGCTCTTAAAATATGTCGTTTTATTTCATTCATACATATATTACTTTTGGGTTCAACCATCAGGAAGACTGGTGCTGTTTAGTTTTGTCAACAGCCAAATGATTGACCAAATAACTAGAAAATATTAACTCTTTCAATGATTCTCAAACAATAAGAAACAAAATTGCCTGGTCTGATGAAACCATATTTGAACTATGGTGTGAATGCATGTCATCATATCAGGAGGAAACCAGGCACCGCTCATCACCAGGCCAATACCATCCCTACAGTGACGCATGGTGGTGGCAGCATCATGCTATGGGGACGATTTTTAGCAACAGTAACTGACAGCTTAGTCAGAATAAAAGGAAAAATGAATACAGGAATATACAAAGATATCTTGGATGAAAACCTGCTCCAGAGCGCTGTTGATCTCTGTCCAGGGCAAGGTTCATTTTTCAGCAGGACGACTGGAAGAACACAGTCAAAATCACAAAGGAATTGGCTTCAGGACCATTCAGTGAATGTCCCGCCAGCGCCCAGCCCTCTGATTGAAGATCTCTGAGGAGACCTGAAAATGGCTGTTTATAGACATATCCCATCCAATCTGATCTTGAGAATTTTTGCAAAGAAGAAAGGGCAGAACAGCCCAAAGATAGGTGTGCTCAGCTTGTGGTATCATATTCAAAAAGACTTGAGGCTGTAATTGCTGCCAAAGGTGGATCAACAAAATTTTAAGCAAACACCGTGAATACTTATGTACATGTAATTTCTTAGTAAAATAAATAAATAAATAAAAAACAGTTTTCACATTGTTATATTGGGGTATAATAAATGGTTCAGGCTTGCTGGTTTAAAAAACAAAACAAAACAAGTCCCAAACATTTTGGCTCGTAGACATCATCTTTGTATGCTAAATTAACATTCGCAGCGTATCAGACATCACCTTTTCTGAGATGAAAGCATGCGACCAAGAGGCCACTGATTTCATGCATCACTGAAACAAAAATCACATGCTGTTTGAGGCAGAGGTGAGAGGATGTGCGTTGCCCAAAACACACGTACACACACATATAGGAGCACCTATGTAGAGAGCCATGGACCATGTATTGAAGTGAGTGGGTTGACGCACTTTTACATCGTTCAACATGTCACAAGCTGGACATCAAAAAGCCTTCAAACCTCTTCATTGCTGACACTCTCTCTTTTCCTCTTGTCCACACACACATGCATACAGTGTCAACCGTGTATTATTGGAGGGTAATTAGTTTCTTCAGAGTGTCCAGCGCTCGCTCCCAGCCTCATCCTGTTAAGCACATGCCTGATCAAAGAGCCTCCCACAGGCTTTGGCTCTTTGGGTTCCTGGAGCCACGAGATATGGAGGCACACTGGATAATTCTCAATCATTGTGGCTATTTGAGGCCGAACACGCGTGACTGCTCAACTCGTTTTCATTCCCCTGAGAACAAAGACTCCGTCACTTTGTCATCACGTCCGCGTCTGTTCCCGTCATGCCCATTCTTATTAACAAAATTCTCTGTGATAATTCGGGCTGATTTAAAAATTGAAAATCGTACATTTATGAACTATGTGCCTGGAATAGGTGTCATCCATGCATACATTTTCTCCATCAGTTGTTCTCATTAGGGTCGTGGATAAGTCGGAGTCTATCTCAGCTGACTTTGGGCGAGATGGGCACGGTATTCCATGAAACGGTTGCTGGATAATCACGGGGCACATAGACTGCTTTTCACATTCACACTGACAGTTTTAGAGGGGTCGAGAGTCATACCCACCATGTGATTTGGACCAAAGAAAGCAAACTCTCTGGGCACAATTTTCATGGAAAGGGCTTTTGCATCTTGGAGTAAATGGTGGCAAATCCTGAGTTTTGGAAGAGTGAAAGGCTTGCTATTTGAGTCTGCCAATTCAGCGGACCAGTCTTTGCTAAAATGGCATTAGAGAGTATTGGTAGAGTGTGCTTGGCAACGTGACAATTTGGTGGCAAAAGGCAATGTAAACCTTATGCCCGTCTAGACAACATCTCACTCTGGTGCAGGGTAGATGAACGGTCTAACAGGAGATATTCAATTCATAAACACTCATAATCATTGTATTACAGTGTATTATTTCTATAACCCTAAGTGCCCACTTCATAACGAGTAGTGTTGCATTTAAAGGAAATGATATGAGTCACTTTTCGTTGGACATGATTAAAGCCAGCTAGGACTGTTCCCACAAATCTCCCTTTCTTATTACCAGCCCGCTTGGCTGCAAAATGACCAATACCAGGTCTAACCTGAGTCCATGCAGAGGTCCAGCAAACTGTAGGTGTGAGAACGTTCCTAAACATGAGCTATTCATACAACATCAACACAACTGTAGAGCAGTCTGTTTTCATTTAAATCAAATAAATGCACCAGTATTGTATTTTTGGGACCGTAAGGCACACCAATGACCAGGTCTATTTTTGGAACTTTAATTATGAAGGGTGCACAGGGTTATCATTTGCACCTGCTTATAATGTGCATTACTGCACATTAAAGGGACAGACCACTTATCAAGACATTTTCAGCAGTGACATGATATCAATTTGTTTTTAAATAATTAGCGGATTAAAATCTTTTTCACATACTCTTGATACCTTTAAAAACATATTTTGCCACTTTCTGCCAACTGAAATGACATCACATGGGTTGAAGGCTCAGTAAGGACCAATCACAGCTCAGCTTGTGAAGATAGCATCACCAAACAAGTGATCAATGATTGGTTGTTACCAGAACCTTGAGCACTGGTGTTGTCAGTTTCAGGTGACAGCAAATGGAAAAAGATATTCACTAAAGTTATTATTGGACAGTATTTCCCCCACATAACACTTTCCATCCCGTTTAAGCCCTCTTTTGGGTTCTCAAAATTGCTTTTGATCACATCTGGAGCTAAGTCACACTGAATCACGTTGAGCTGTTATCAAATCTTCATAAAACATCTAAAGTCATGAATGTTTTATCACCAACTGAGTTGCTGTCATGTGCCTTCATAAATACCCTCTTGAAGTTGCACAAACCAAACTGCTTTCTAAAATCCTTCATTAATATGCCACTATGTTCCATAACGTAAAAAGTTGGACGCAGGCTGAACAGAGGCCGAAGGTTATAATTAACTTTGTTTTATCACTACTTAAGTACTACGCGGAAGGGGGAATAATGAGAATTAAAAATAAAGTTCAACTTATTTTTCAAGAATGAACACAAGGTCCAATTAATTGACTGATTATAATTGCTCGGCTTCCCCCTCACCCAATTAGAGGCTTAGGTAAGGTTGTGGGAGTGCACCAAGTCTTTTAAAAGCAGGTAGCGGGCACTGAGATTGCACTAGTGTCTCAGGAGGGTGACTGTTTCATTACTCCGGAAGACTCAGCTCGCCTCGGCAGTGACCCCAGAAAACTTCTCGAAAGCCATTTCACTATGTGCCAACATTTCCTAGATACTAAAATAGAATAGTTTAAGAGCACCAAGAGTTGACTAATCACGCATTTATTGATTTATTGTGTGTGTGTGTGTGTGTGTGTGTGTGTGTGTGTGTGTGTGTATATATATATATATATATATATATATATATATATATATATATATATATTCAAACAACAATTATTTATTTTTTATCAAGAAATGTTATTTTGAATACAAAATCATGGACATAGTGGACACGGTAGTCAAAAATTTCGATATCAAGTCGAGACTATATATAGAAATTGAAATAGTTTAATCATTATTTGTTCCTGTTTTAAGGTTGTGTTTCCCTCGACTGCATCTTCCCAGTAACGGAAGTTAATCCCCCAATACTGTGACATCTAGTTGAACGTTGCATTGAAATACTTGTTTTCTCAGCCTCCCTCCTGTCCTACCCTTTAATCTTTCTTGGTACACTTCAGATTGAAGTGTCGGTATGGTAACCGTTCAAATAAATCTCTCCTGTTATTTCCCTGGACAGGTCAGACTAGAGGAGGAACACGAGCCAAGAGCCAGATGCGTACACAACAATGCAACCTTTAATGTAGGATGTCTGCTTCGTGACATCATGTGTGATCCCTGGGGCAATAAAGGTACAACTTCTTTATGACTTTTAGCCTCTAAAGTCATAAAGAAGTTGTTCCAAGTTTGGACAGTTCAGGCCTCGGTAGACTCGGCTTTATGTGCGTTTGTTGTTTATTAATCGCTATCTATAGCATTGTAAAACCAACAATGATGCGTCGATGCAGCACTTTAACACAATGAAAATCCATAAGAGGATTAACGATGATAATATATTAAATGGGGTTTAAATAATGCCTCGCATAGTCTCGTTTTGAAGCCATGCAAGAAAATATCCTATGAAAGCTGCATGTTTTATTTATTCTTTGGTGACTGGGAATGTAGCTTTTTGTGTTTGCATGGGGTTATGCTCCAGTTGCCCTTTCGGTGAAGCACTTTCACCTCCATATATATATATATATATATATATATATATATATATATATGTATATAGCGCTCAGTGCAGCACTGGAAGTACAGATCGGGTCCCACTTTGGATGGGGCTGAATTTTGCAAGCACCATTTTCAGATAAAAGCCTTGGTGGAAGCATCAACCTTTAAGTAACACTGCTTGATAATTTATTGTTTGCCTACTGTATGTTTGCTTGGATTGATTTTCGAGTATTCGCACTGACGCAAGGTCACTGTATCCCATTGCACAATGCATGGTCGGGAAAGGCATGCTTTGTTGACTGATTGCTGACCTTCGAAATCTTCCGTATTTCCCATCATGAATCATGTTAGAGCTAATGGGGTTGGATATGGATAACTAATGTTGATGACTCATGTTTGTCTATGTGGAGGCTTTGCAGCTTTGTTAGGACACTGGCGCAGTGTGCTGGTGGTGTGAGTGTTCACTGTCCCAAGCGAGGCAACATTTTCTGCTCGGACAGGCGTGAGGGGGGTCTGTATGCCATCCCGTGTAGCAGTGTTACTTCTGGCACTTTTCCACACTGTGACCTTCAATACAGCCTTACAGTCTTCATGTATATACTTCTTCAGTCAGAGACAGAACGTGATTGAATTTAGTGAATGTTTGTGGGACTACATACTATAGTTCCATTTTATCAATGATATTCAAAGTTGTTTTTACATTTCTTTCATTAGGCTGTTTTACATCCAAAGCAGAGGACCGTTTATTTCGGAGATTGTTCCGAAGGTACAACCAGTTCATCCGACCAGTGGAGAATGTGTCCGATCCGGTCACGGTGGAGTTTGAGGTATCCATCTCTCAACTGGTCAAAGTGGTAAGAGAATTTTAAATGTCATTATGAAGAAAAAAGCTGAAATATGTTTGATAAGCCTACATGAATAACATTTTCTCGTCAGGATGAAGTGAATCAAATCATGGAAACCAATCTTTGGCTAAGACATGTGAGTTGCACTCATGCATCAGCCTTATTGATGTTTCTCATTATTGACAAGTACTTCTGTAACAAAAAAAAAAAAAAAAAAATCATTATTATCATTTTTTTTCTCCTGCCAAGGTTTGGAATGATTACAAACTGAGATGGGCACCGGTCGAGTATGATGGAATTGAGTTCATCCGAGTTCCATCGAATAAGATATGGAGGCCGGACATTGTTTTATACAACAAGTAAGTTCGAGTTATCAGTTGGTTTGATGTTTTGATCATATTTGTCATGACAGTACGTCAGACTGCATTGTTGAAGGGAAGATAAATTGTGTACTGAAAGTTCCTTTGCATGTATTTAGTAGAGGCGGTAATAGTTAGAGCATGTGTGAATATGGCGCTTCAAACATCGGACATAAACAATTTGCCAAATATATTTAGTCCTGAAGATATTAGATGTTGTTTCCTCGCTCCTTTTTCATCCATGACAGGTTTATTATTGGCAAACACTATGTTTTTGATGCATATTTGTAAGGGGACGTGAACTGCAATATTTATGTCACCGAGCCAAATTTTAAAGGATGCGGCACAACGATTAAATTGAAGGGAACACAATTTTTACGGTTGGCTCATGGTTGTTTCATGTCTCATCTGTCTACAAAATGAGAGAAGAGTGCTGTGTGTTTCATTTTCCATTTTTAGACACAACAGATTTCACCCTGATTAGATCACATACTCAGTCATTGCATGCTTATTCTGACCGCTGAAGAGGATTTGCTTCGCTAACGCATTTTAATAAACTAAAGGCTTCATTTTTGTATTTAGCTTTCCGTATGCTGACCTTTCCAGTTAAATGTTGTGCAGCTCTTTTTGTGAAATGACATTTTGTTTTCTTGCTCTCTTGCAGTGCTGTGGGGGATTTTCTGGTGGAGGACAAAACCAAGGCTCTCTTGAAGTTTGATGGCACCATCACTTGGGTTCCTCCGGCTATCTTTAAATCTTCCTGCCCCATGGATATCACCTACTTCCCTTTTGACTACCAGAACTGCTCCATGAAATTTGGCTCATGGACCTATGACAAGGCCAAGATTGACCTGGTGCTCATTGGCTCAAAGGTATGCAGAATCAAATTGTATTCCGTCAAATGGGCCAGACCAATAAAGATCTGGAGAAACATTATGTGGCTTCTGTTTAATTCAAATTTCCTATGCCCTAGGTCAACCTCAAAGACTTCTGGGAAAGCGGGGAATGGGAGATCATTGACGCACCTGGTTACAAGCACGACATCAAGTATAATTGCTGCGAGGAGATCTACCCAGATATCACCTACTCGTTCTACATCCGCCGCCTGCCGCTGTTCTACACCATCAACCTCATCATCCCCTGTCTCCTCATCTCCTTCCTCACCGTGCTGGTCTTCTACCTTCCGTCCGACTGCGGCGAGAAGGTCACCCTATGCATCTCCGTCCTGCTCTCCCTCACCGTGTTCCTGCTGGTCATCACGGAGACCATCCCCTCCACGTCGCTTGTCATCCCGCTGATCGGCGAGTACCTCCTCTTCACCATGATTTTTGTCACGCTCAGCATTGTCATCACCGTGTTCGTGCTGAACGTTCACTACCGCACCCCCATGACTCACACCATGCCCGAGTGGGTGAGGTCCGTGTTCCTCGGGGTGCTGCCGAGAGTCATGCTGATGAGGCGGCCGATCGACCAAAGCGGCTCGTCCGGCGCCATCGCAGCCGGGGCTGGGGGAGGAGGGAGCGGCGGAGGTAACAAAAAGAGGAAGAACAGCGTCGGAAGTGGATCAGGAAGTGTGAGCGTTGGGGGTATCACGGGGGGTGTGGCGTGCCCACCGCTGGATGGTGGGGCAGGTGGAGGGGGAGCCGCTACAATGGGCGGCTCCATGAACTGTATCGAGTACGGCGAGATGAACCGCGACAATAAGCGGGATATGAACAGAAGATGCCCATACAGAGGCAAGGAGGTGCCGACACCTGTCCCGCCTCCCAAGGTGGCCCCTGCATCTCAGGGCCCTCAGACCCAGAGACCCCCAGAGTCAGAGTTGCCCAAACTGACAAGGGCCTTGAACTCCCCCTCTCAAGTCAATGCTGTGGTGGCATTCTCCGTCATTTCGCCTGAGGTCAAGCAGGCCATTGAAAGTGTGAAATACATCGCAGAGAACATGAGGACTCGCAACAAAGCCAAAGAGGTATGTTCAAATACAATGCTCAATCTGTGTGTCATTTAAGTTTTTTTTTTTTTTATTATATCTATAATTTATTTTTATAATTCTTTTAGTTGATTTATTTGAGACATTTATTTGACAATATATTACTGAAATAATGTGGTTGCACATATCAAAGGTCTAGTCCAAGTCATTTCTCAAGTCTTTGATCCACAAGTTTTGATTATTGTTTATTTGATTGTGACAAGTCCAGGGTGTGCCTCACCCACTGCTCGAAGATGGCTGAGGTAGGCACCAGCAAGCCAGCAACCCTAGTGAAGATAAGCAGCTTTAGAAAATGGATGGGTGGGTGGATTTCATTTGAAGTGGCCAAAGTTTCCAAGTCCACACTCTAGTCCAAGTTCAGGTCAAATCAATTTCCCTGACCAAGTGTCCTTTTAAGAATGGCCACGATAATTTTTTTTTTCATATTTTTAGAATTTCCCTAAAAATGAAACAACATTTTTACTAGAGATGTTGGAGTGTCTGGCTCACAATCTTCTAACTGGAAAACTGGAAAAATTAAGGAACAGTTTCCTCAATTCTGAATTTCCCTACCTCTGATATGTGATGTGCACACATCATTTCAGTTGTTTTCACTTCCCGATGTGAACATTTATTTTAGTTTTACAGGTGGAAAATGGTGGTAATTGTTTTTAAAATATCATTTTTTTCTTGGTGTGATGAACTTTTGATAGCACCCTCTTCAAAGATTTAAAATTCCAACAAGGGAGCAGAGGACAAACACATTGAGTTCCGCTTCACTGTATAAATACATCATCATAGAACCAGAAAAATACACACTGAGTCAAACCCCCAGAGTACTTTACCCTCTGTGTGTTTCTATGCTGCGAGTTAGCATGGGGCTATAAAAGGAGAGAAAAGCTCCTTGTATGAAAGGCTTCTCCTATCTCGTCCTCACACTCTGGATGGTCCTGATACGTTTGTTGCGCCATCTTTTCTTTTTAACAACGCGATCTGGCTGTGAATAGCCATGCAGGCTCCTTTCTGGGCACGACAATAGCATTATGGCCACAGCAGACTTGATCCGATTGTACACACCTGAATGATCAAAGAGTAAACCAGAAGCAAGCGCACGCATGCACACACACACACACACACACACACGCACACACACATACACATATGCTTTGACCTCATAGCAGTATACTGTAGCTCGAGTGCTAAAACTAACTATACTTACATGTGCAGCCACCTCAAAAGCTTGACATTTATTTGGTCCACATGTGTCCCGGTTCCACACTAGGGGACTTGCTTTATTGGTTCAAGTAAGTCTACCTCTGCTTTTATAAAAGGAATCTTTTACGGCACATTGATAGAAATAGAAATAACGCATGCTAGGGTTGCTGCTGGCATTCAAAACATTTGATGGATATGTTAAAGGTAACATTACAAGTTGCACCGAACCGTAAACATGCATGGATTCACTTAGACCAAATATGACTGTACACAGCTTACATTTTATATATTTCAATTGCTGTTTCTAATGAGTATTAGTGCAAAGGTTTTCAACCTTTTTTCAAAGCTGTACGATCTGTGACTTTTTTTAACTGCCATCTATGCCGTAACCAAAGCAAAACATTCACCAACTCTAGAAGATAGTCGTTTAACGTCATCTGTTTTATTTTTAACTATGCATATTAGTATAAACCATAACAAAGCCGTACAGTTTCAGAAAGGGGCTACTAGAACACACTTTAGCAGTTAGGTTGTTCATGTTCAAATTAATTTGCTCTTAATTTGCAAAGGAATCCCCACTGTTTAGTGTATAACAATCTGCCTCTAATTTCTTTCCTTGTCCTCAGGTGGAAGACGACTGGAAGTATGTCGCGATGGTTATTGACAGGATCTTCCTTTGGGTGTTTGTGATGGTTTGTGTACTGGGAACATTGGGGCTCTTCCTCCAGCCGCTTATCAGCTTTTTTAAATGAAAGACACATTCACAAGTCTCCACTGTAGGAAAAAAAAAATATCCTGCAGGTCTTTCACATCACATGTTGGACAGTCGTCTTCTTTCCCCTCTCTTGTTCCTCCCCGGCACCATCAGTCGTCACCTCTCGCTGTCAGCTGCACATCCCTACACTTGACTTACCCAGAATTCCAGAATCACCCCGTGCCTCACCCCAATGACGTGCACGCAAGCCATCTTGTGTGCTTCTTCCAAAACTGTCCATGAGAAAATAACATCTGTTTTTCTTTTCAATGATTTTGTCCTGAAATGCAACTGTTATCACCTTGTCTTCCCTAAGACACATGGCGTTTATCCTTTTCATTTATTTTCTTCCAAAATGTCCCCTAAGTTATTGTTATGGTATATTACTGTAAGATTGTAGTTGTAATAAGTACTGCTTTTGATTTGACCACCAGTCGGATATCTCCAACTTAAAAGTTGTTGTAAAGGCTCTTCCAGGCCTTTTTAAGGGTTCCAATCCTAAAGCAGTAATTGCTTTCACATACCAGTTAAATTTAAATCAGTCAAAACATTCATATCATTAAATAATCTATCCCCAATGACATGACTCATGACATGACATGAGATACAGTACCATTAATTTGTTCCCATTTCGCCAAAAACCTTAACAAAAACTTTTGTAATGTGATTTTAATGATAATAAAAAAGCACTAATATTGCAATTGAGAAAGGCATACAATTTTGACAAGCAGAATGAAAAGTGAAACTTTTTTGACAGATTTTTGCTTTAATTCAGTCGACATTGTGTTGCAAAACTAAGTGGCTGTTTTTAATCTATAATGTGTCCTTTGTTTTATGTTTTATCTCATGGTCAACTTCAAGTGGAAGTGGCAGCAAATAATGTAGCATGAAGCCTCTTCTTATGTGCCAAACTGCTGCTTGTTGTGAAGTGAGATGAGTTGATTCCACTGCCATAATTAAGTGCTTGTATCTTAAATTGTTGTTCACAAGTCGATGCTAAAAATCAATTGAACAATCTATCACACAAACTGAATATTTAGGTCAATATGGGTAAAAACAAAAACATGCTACTTTTTATAAATTGACAGCATCATCTTTCACATTTAGGTACTGTAATTCTGACAGCTGGATCATATGAAACACAGCCTGTTTTTTCTTTTCTTTTTCTCTCCAAACACCTTATGTACCCTTGTAGAAATGTTTGTGGAATAAAGGTGAGAAATGCATGGATTGAACAGGAGACACGACTTCTTCATATTGGTATGCTTCGTCGTCACAATGAGCAGAATTATCATCACACGAACGACAGAGCAAGAAACCCATGATTAAAAACACTTTGGATAACATAATGGAAACTCAACTTGGAAATAAAACATGTGTCAGTTTGTTAGAGTTCTGTGGAAAAAAAATAACGTCCACAGTAATATCAGAAATCTCTCCTCCAAAACGCATTATAAACCCCATTAACTTTTTCAAGCATCACATAGCATTAGCTACAGTGACTAAGTAATGAGAGAAAATTACACCAAGCTGCACTCAAGTGAAAGCGTGTGAAATAGGTCTTGCTTAGCTATTAAATCAGTGTTAAAGTAGGACTGTATTATATTTGATTCATGCACACATTACACTCTTTGATTATGCACAAAGTATTTTCCAAATCTTAATATTGCATGCATATGGGACCCAAATGGTAGAACTTAGCCTTAATTAAATACTGACTGGTGAGAATCCACGCGGGCTCAGGAGAACATTCAAACTCCACGCAAGAAGGCCGGAGCCAGCTGGATTCAAACTCGGGTCCCTTATCTGTGAGGCGGTCATGCTATTCACTGCGCCACTGATTAATGTAGATTGCTGTTTCAATGTCTTTGGTTTTTGCTACTGTTTGTGTACTTTTGGCCAACATAATACTCATCATACCATTGTGGATTTAGAGGTTTGAAAATAAGAGATGAATTGTGATCAAATAATTTTAGTTGTAGTTGAAGCATTGTTTTTAATTGGTTCATTCTGATTTGTAATCTTGATGCTTTCTGTTTGCTGATTGGATGCATGTTTGTGCATTGGGCTTCTAGTGCTTAAGTTAAGGGTTGGAAAACAAAAGTCAATCACACAATTGAAGTGGACACTGATTGGCTGTCATTGTGTCCAGCATACCCTGATAGGCTCGGAGAACAAGAGTGAAAATGGAGGAGAATATGACAATTGTCGGTCTAATGAAAGGTAATGTTGCCCAATGGCAATGTTTGATAAAGGTAGAGTGATATTGTATGTATTTTTGCAATGAGTTTGCTTACCACAGAAGCAGCTCAAGTTTAGCCCACCACATAAATGCAAAGCACCCAGCTGCAACTCCAGCCACAGTTAACGATAGCAACACAAACGTTGATGTAGCGATCCATCGCTTAGCCCTTTACCAAACTAAACTCGAGAAATCCCCGCATTTGAGCAAGTCTGTGAGGGACAAGATGATTGATTTTTTATTTTTATATTATCTTGTAATTATTTGACAAACGATAACCAAACCTTTCCTCCTGATGTTCGAAACTGAAGGTTGCAGCCAGCACTTCAATTACAGCCGAAGATAAATGGTTACATCTGCATCAGTTAAAGTCTGTTAAAGAAAAATAAATGAGTGAAGCCACTTTTGTTGTCACATTTCAGTCTTTCTCTCCCTCCATCAATCTTTTCATCTGCCGCAATAACACAATGGATCCAAATATAAAAAGGAAAAAAATGGTTGCCATCTTTTCTCTAAAAGCTTTAGATGTGATAATAAAGAGATAAACAACACGAAACCAACATGAAATTCATAAAAGGTTCTCAACATAGACATTTGAATTTAATGCTACATATTCCCCATAATAATGTTGCAACATGTCTATAGTTCACCCAATTTAGACAAGTTGATGTGTTTTGGAAAAGTGAACTCCTTGTCTTCTCCCCATAGCAAGAGCACTGTCTGGCACATTCTTTCTTCTTCTCTCTCTCTCTCCATCTATCGGTGGTCACAGCTCAGCCTGAATGTGCCTGTCAGCACCGCCACGCATCCACATTCAAGGTTCTTGGAGGTTATAGATACAAATTCCCCCTGAAGTCTGACCCCATCCTGGCTTCAAATGGGCCCACCCGGTGGCTCTCAGCAAGTCGACCAGTCACTTTTAATCCCCCCTTGCGTGCAGCATGTTTCTATGTGTGTGTGCTCCACATAGCTCGGGGAAGGCTGCACGACACCAGCAAAGTGAGAAATGGAAATTCAGCGTATGTTTCTGTGGATGTGAGGCAGGACCTGGGTGCTTGGGGTTGACATGTAGAGAGAGGATGGAGTCAAGTCCATAGATGAAGTAGTTTCACATGAGTCTTAGTCTGGCTCGTGGAGGGGGTGGTCACATCAGCATCGGGCTGCCACACTGTCAAGTGATTCCGGCTATATTTGGACATGGTGCATTTCACTGGGATGCCCTTCAAAAACATGCGGAATTACATGGGAAGTTAGAGATGGCAGCCTTCTGCCATGGCAAGACAATTTGATTTGGATCATCCATATTTAGCCAAGTATTCCGTTTTAAATTCCTGAATTCACACTTTTTGTCACGTAAATCACAAATTGTCTCTTCGCTCATGTACCCTGATACAGAAAAAAAGCATAATCCCACTTAAAAAAAAAGCAAATAAATGCAGAGCCTAAAATAATAAACAAGACTGACATTTTGAATATTCTAAGCACCTGAACAAATCCGCAATGCACTTTTCGCCTTCCCTGTAAGATGTGAAGGACGCAGACAAGCTGCAGGTTGGAGAAGGGGCGCGCGCCTTCTACAAGCTGCTCCACCGCATTAATCGGAATTTGTAAGTGTGAAAATTTGATATTTTCAAAGCTTGAATTACTGGACTTGTGCTTGGTGGCAGTCGGAGCAAAGCTGAGCACAGCAAAGCTCTGGGTGCTAAAGTGAGGGATAATACATTATTAAGCCAGCCATATGGATGAATATTTTACATGGTTCTTCTCTGTGGACACACAGTGGGGCTCCGAGATAGCGGCTATACACAATGTTTGTTTTAAATCAATGTTTTTGGATAATATGACATTGAAACATTATTTCATTTGGATTTTCATCACATTATGTGTTGCCTCAAACACTAAAAGACATTCTGTCTTTGCTGGAGAAGTTGCTCAAAGGTGAGAAAACCGGAAAAGGACTTCTGCTGTGGACAAGAGCATGCAGGGAAGAGCGTGTGGCGCTGTTGGGCAGACAGTGGCAGACGTTGCCGAATTAGGGTCTCTTGTGCCGCTGTGAGCAGAACGCTACGTGCCAGAGGCCGCTCGACCGTGGATAAGTTGAGGAGACTCTCCTCTAAATAATTCATCGGGGGGGGGGGCACTTACACTCACACACAAAGGCATACACACAAGTGCAGAAAGGCCGGATGCATATTTATAGATGAATACAGGAACATTGTCGAAGAAATTAAGAGTATTTTGGTGTAACAACACAAATTGCTTCTGGCACATTCTTGGGTTTCAGATTCCAAGGTCACGCACAATACACATTATCAACATTGCAAATCCAGCGAGGTGGCTGCATAACCGTTATGCTTTATTCGTATGACATTATATTGTTTGAAGTAATAATACTTTGCTACACAAATCATTTTTAATATTTTTTATAAAGGGAACACTGATATTAAGAATGGACTGAAGCTCCGCTCCGAATGATGTACCATATTTTTTAGGGAATAAGGTTCAGTTTTGTTTGACCTCTTTGCTGGACTGATTTGTTTCCCTTACTGTGCTGTATGACGCCTTATAAACCGGTGTGCCTTTTAACCCAGTTCGCCCTTAATATGCAAATTTCCTAAAGTAGGCCTGTTCATTTGGACTGTGCTTTATAAACTGGCGCGCTTTATAGTCTGAAAAATATGGTAATGAATATTCATGTATGTTTCATACAGTATTGTGAAGTTGATACATTTAACATACATTGAGAGGATAAAAAAAAGTATCTCAAATGAGGGTGACGCTGTGGATATAAAAAAGTCTATTTTAAAATATACGTAATTTCCACATTTATTTTCACCACTAATATGACCTATAACCCGTATGATGCAATTATTCTCTTTTTCGTGAGAAGTAAATATCGAGTAACAAAAAAAAAGAAATGAAAGAAATGAAATCATGCGTTTGCACACATTCTAATAATTGTGATGCGTCAAATTCAGATCAGTGTTAAATGGGAGATGAACTGCTACCATCTGTAGGTCCTTGGATAACCCTGAAAAAAATATCTGATGGCATAGTGGGCTTTTATTGACATTGTTTTGCTTTTTCACAAAGTCTGCAAACCTTGTGCTTGCATTGGCTCCAATTTTGAAGTGTTGATGAATTCTTTCACCTCCTCGAAGGCCCCACTTTCAGCAAAATAGAATAGAATAGAATAGATTGCCTTTATTATAATTGCATAGCAGGTATCCAATAAAATTGAGACTGCATATGAACATTAAGTATAATCAATCTTATAGAATAAGCAGTACATATGATGACACAATTGATAATTTTCTATCATTACAGATATTTTAATTCAGTCTCCACTTAGTGCTTGTTTTGGTTGTGACCTCATGACTGATTTTGTCTTCTTTTTTTTTAAATCATCAATATGTTTTGGCGTCCTTCACTGAATAATGAATAATGAATAATGAATGTTGAAAGGTGCAATATCCTCTGCCTCCTATAGTACACCATATCCATTAAGGACTGAAGATACAAGGCGATAATGTCAGGCAAAAGTCGAGATCCTATTGATGCTGTCACTGCGGCTCTTAGCTCACATGATGTGGTGCGTATGTGACGTGACAGAAGGCGCCTCATTATCTGTCGCTCTTGTCTAGAGGCGCTTGATGGTTATACAACATCCCTTTGACTCCAAATGGGAAAGAGAGATGAATTTCACTGGGAACATGTCAAGTCTTACAAAGACACACAACTCACAATCACACACATCGGAGGGTGCCCCGCAGTGTTCAGTAACTACAGTGTGCACTACTTGTAATGTATTTTGGATACGGGGCAGTACAATACGTACACTGGCTTTGTAATGAGATGTGTACAAGAGCTAATGTATGTACTGTATAGAAAAAAACACACACATTTTTGCTTGGTGAAAACAATTATAAACACAGAAGACCAAATACCAAATTTACACATAATTATTAATGACCAACTTTTTTTTACATTTTTGATGATCAACATTTTTGATCAGCACTTTGATTTTAATTAAATTTGAACTGCAGACTTCTACTCCTTGTCCTCAAATTCTCTCCACATGCATTTTGGGGTTTCTATGAGATGGATTTGTCAGATGAAAGAGTGCATTTGAGTCAGCATGGTTTGATAAAATGTGATCTGTAGGAACGGCGGCTGTGTAAGGCTTTCAGCATCAAAGTGTGCAGTCACTTACGTCAATCACCTCATCCTCGAACTGCTAGCCAGCAGTGAATATATGCTAAATGCAGATCTAACTGAACCCAAGCCCCCATTTAAGACTGGCTTCCGCTGTCATATTACAACGTTGTGGAAAGGCGGTCATTCGTTATTGCCCAGATTTGGCAAATGAGCGTGATTTCAGAACAATATAGCACTGTTTGTATTGGCAGTTGGGATCAAAAAATGCAGCGGAAGGATTAATTAAGCTGTTAAAAAAATAAAGCAACTTTAAAAAGTCCATATAATGTTTTATAAAATAATGTATTATGTTAAGTTATTTTAGTTGGCCTTTTCACTGTGCTTCTGGAATGTTTTACTGTCATTCAGAGCAATATCAATTGTTGCTGCAACTGACTTGACAATATTTTCTGCCGTGCTAAAAATCCAGGTATCTGGGGTGAGAAAAAAAAAATCCTCAGCAGGGTGTAAGATGCTGGCATACGTACGATGCTGACATATGTGAAGCAGCATAACCAGGTAGAAAAAATGGTGTGCTGTAAGATGTGTACCAAATATGGAATGCAGGTCCCAGAAACAAGACGGTAGACACTTACAAAAGTAGCAGTGTACAACCAGCCCAAGATCCTGTGGGACTTCTAGATCCAGACTGACAAACACATGATAGCCTGATATACTAGTTGTGGATCAACATTAGAAAACATCAATTGTGATAGATGAAGCAATCGTGAACGGTTAGGACAAGAGTGAAACATACCGGTAGATAGGGGTGTTGGGGACCGTTGAATGGATGGCTCCAGCAGATACCAGGAGCAACATTTGAAGTCTCCGTAAAGAAGAGTGCAATACTCAGAACAGCTAAGATCCTCTAACACATGTGTGTATGTATATATCAATATATATGTATACATCCCATTGAATTTTTATGTACCCGCCTGCCTATCTATACACTCAACCACAACAGACATTTATGCATGATGTGCAAGTACAGATGAGATACAAGAAGCCCAGCTGACTCACATCTGATGACATGTTTTTTGTGCCAGAGTTCATTTTGCCAACTCGCTGACAGCATGTGCACATTCATGCACGCACACACTCGCACGCGTGCGCATCTGCGCACACACAAAAGCCACAAAAACATCAACAAACAAATATTAACATTGCACTTTTTTTTGTTCGTATGCCATCTGAATGATTCAGAATTCAGATATACATAAAATATGTTTTAATTGAAACACTAGGTTTACGAATTTTGCAAGGTAATTTATTTGAACATCTTTCATTTTGAAATTTGTGACAAAAATTCATTCATTCAATTGAGTGAAGTATTTGTTGCACTTTTATCACTTTCTTTGAGTTATAAAATGATCACTTCTTGTTATATATGATGCCACCGATGGAAGTGAAAGCTGAAGCGTTCATCATCTTTTGATTTAGAGTGCTGTAACCTCCACCAACTAACAAATGAGCGTGAGGGAACAGTGAATTTACACTTTATCGTGTCTTTGTGCTGCTTTTATCACCGTTTTTTAAAATGCTTTATATAACAAACAGATCATAAGATAAAAACCTACAGGCCTAAGGAAACATAGCTGTATCCTCTGCTTTATCAAATATTATAGCACCCAGCAAAATTATGCACATTGTAATTATGCAACAACATAGGACACGATTAACCAGTCCACAGTAAAAGTCGACCAACAAAAGTGTAGATAACATTCCCTTTAGTATTTGCTGTCTCTGTTATGCTTGCAGTAAGTGCCATAGTACATACACACATGCTGCTACAAACACAGCTGTCCAGAGTCATCATGGAAGGAACCGGCAGGTTTCCAGCCCACAAGAATTTTTGTTTCCAAATGATTAGAGGGGAGGCGGACAGGACGATCTGGGAGGCAGCAGCTGCTCGTCCCCCCGGCTCCAAGTGGAGCAGAAAATCAGGATAATTTCATTGTGATAATCAGCCTCTCGTTCCCCCGGCCCAGCCGATGAGGACAAAGGGAGGAGATGAAGATGCAAAATAATAAACATGCGCTTTGTACTTGATGCCTTGTACTTTTTGAGTCTACGTACCTAAATAGTTTGGGTCATTTCACCTGCAGGGCTTGTACATTTTTATCTTTCGATCACATCTGAGACCACTTTGTGTTATAAAAAAAAAGTATTATGGCTTTTGAACTTTTTAACAAGCTCAAAAGTGAAAGGGACATTTTCTTGAAAAGAAATTTACATGCCGCTCTTTAAATAAAACAAATTCAGCCCATTTAGGAAAAAAATATCGTATTTCTTCCGATATTCTCAAACATACTTACCCACTGCTTTATTTTAAATTCATACTGTATATTTCAATAACGGTGATTCAATTTGTAGGTGTGGTGTTTAATATAATAGGTCAGTATTTGTGGTCGGTGATGTTAAGCAGCCGTGCGATGACGGGAAAAACACCGAGTGCATTTTCATAACTGTAGATCAGTCCACTATGATGAATCAAAAGAGAGTTTGTTGGGCATGTCAAGCGGAAATTACTTGTTTTGCATGTGAAGGACCTTTTGTTTTGAACATTGTGGCCTAAACAACATCAATAAATGGACCATGGAATGATTGATAAAAACTCTTTGCTTTAAATCGCAGTCTGTATAATTGTGACGCAAGCAGAATTGCTCCCAACATCTTGTTTTTACCTTATTTGTATGATATTGCATGGTATTTTGCAATATTTTATGTTTTCAAGGTTGTGACTCAGAACAGGATAGTCATGATTTGCGTGGTTAAATAGTGATGACCAACATACAGCTAAGCAGTGTGAACTGAACAAGGAAATTAAGAAAAACACAAGCAAGGGTGCAAAGCAAATATTCCAAAAACATACAGCAATGAACAAGTTTCTGTGAAAGTAAACCTTAAAGCAATCGGAAAAAAATGTACATGCCACTAAGGGTAACAAAACAACATGACAGCAACAATGACCTGACAAGACTGAAAGAAACCAGGAATCTAATATCAAGCCAATTGACGAGACAACTCGGAACACCTGCACAAAACACGAGTGACTGGCGGGAGCTGATTTGAAAATGTTGACGAGCTAACAAGGCGGGACAAGTGAGTCACAAACATAAATATATTCAAGACAAACACAAATCTTGACAACGATAAGCAGCATGCAAAATGGATGGATGGATGCAGCATTTATTATAATTCACTAAGCCAGCCTCGGAACCATCAACTGTTTATTTAACACTTCAGCTTGACATTTTCACACTCGTCCTACAAGTTTCTCAGCACATGCAACACTATCACAAATGGTGTCATCTGGGAAAACCATCAGTGACCATGTGCGTGTGTGTGTCCGTAAATGTACTTTCTCAATCATGGAAGTGTTTGTGTGCATCTACATTTTCAGATTTTTCTCATCAGTCATTTCTAATGGGCAGTTTTATACGGTAAATCCGTCATTTGGAGTTAGTGAACATTTGGCTGCAAACACACTTGTTCTGGTGATGTTCCCATGAGTATTTTCACACAATGGAACGACCACACATACACACACACATGCTGGCAGTGAAAGGTACTACTTGAATGACTCCAACATGCAGAGAAACATCTGTTTATTTGTGTGTTTGTATGCAGGAGTCCATACCAAACTAAGATGATGGACATTTCACTATATATACTTTAATATAGTGAACATAGATTATGCCCTATACAGTTTCCTAAATCATATACATTTGCTTTGTAATTTTTTTTAAATTGGGTAACTGACCTGTAAAGAGAAGCAAGTTCCGCTACAAACAAAGAATGTAAAATTATTACTTTGACGTTCGTTCTGTCTTAATTTGACATATGTAAGACGTTGTGTGCATGTTAAAAGGAAAGGATGTTTTCGGATTACAGGTTTGATTGTTTTTAGCGCTCTCTCGTGGACATTAATGGAAGTCCATCCTAAAAAGAGCATCAGTCACCATGAACTATGGTGTTGTATTAAATTGTCACATTTGACGTACGGAGTTAAATTAAACCCCTGTCAATTAATGTTCTAAAATAGATTAAAAACGTAAAGTTTGCACGGTCTGTAACTGTGCAAGAGTCTAATTTGTATGCTAAAATAATAAATCTAACATAGTACAAGCAGGAGATGATTCTTCTCAAGGGCTGATTCCATAATAATAAAGGTTTGTAAAGGAGCTAATATATGGCAAGGTAATGTTGCACATGTTTGTTGTAAAAAAAAGTAATCAAAAATCAAATAATTTTTCCTCGTCTATTACTCTGACTCCGCCCCTCATTCTCTTCATCCTACCTCCTCTTTCCACTGTGTGACGCTTCATCCCGGAGTGTGCACGCCGTTTTTTTTTTTTTGTTTTTTTTGGGACAGTGGGATCGCATCCTGCCTGCTTCGGCTTGATGGGACTCTCGGTGTGTCTTTGGACCATACGACGTTAAAACGGGGCTGCAGGAGCGCACAAGACATGATGAAGTTGGTGCTCCTCTTCCTCCTCTCTGCTGCATCCCGCCAGTTCGCCCTCGCCACGATCAGTGGTAAGAACTGATACAAATGCACGCGTGTATATGGAAAGCGTTTTGTTGAAATCCTTGAGCTCAGGGTTCATGTAGTAACGGCACCTCTTTGCTCTTATCTGACAATTCAGAGCTTAATTGAAGACTGTGGGGAAAACGTGATTTATTTATTTACGTTTTTTTTTCTGTACTAAGGTGCAGATGTCAAATTGCACACATCTGTCATCTCCGGCTTCACCGATCGTGCTACATAGACTTCTTGTGAACTGCCACATTATAATGACAATAACACCTTATATTAGTAGTTATTTTGTAAAATTATATTTACTGTTTTTATACCCACACTAAGAAATGCCATTACTGCTTTGTGCCATATGGTTGCATCATACTGATAGGTTGAAGTGAATTGAAGCGTTTCTCCTCGGCAGAGGTGGCATTTTCTCTTTTTGTGGCACTAAATTTTGTGTTTATTTTTTCTATTTGTTTTGGGGCTCAGGCTGAGTGAATGGCAGGGGCTCACTGTATAATGTCATAATGCAGTTTGAATAAATATCTAGCTTAAAGGGCGAGCTTGCACCCCCACAAAAAATGTGTTTACATACGCACATACATTTCCTCATGTGACAAGTGTCATGCTACTAGCGGAGCGCTCCTCGTGGCAAATACCTCCCAATACCATTGCCACCTTTTCTTCCCCTGTCAGTCAAGTCTGTTTAATGTATCTTTCTAGGATGGTTTGAGTTCGTAAAGTCAAAAATGTGTTGCCTTGTACTAAAGGTGTAATGCTAATAAAAGCTATTTATCTATACCACCTCCCATGCCTTAAACAGACTCTCTCATTTGAATTACGGTTGTTGGATGATATTTTTCGCTGTCGCCGTCTTCTATCGATTCTAGCATCAAATGAGTTTGTATCCTTGGCGGAGATGGAGGACGCCCTGCTGAAGAATCTCTTCCAAGGCTACCAGCGCTGGGTGAGGCCCATTCAGCACGCCAACGACACCATCAGAGTCCGTTTTGGACTCAAGATCTCCCAGCTGGTCGATGTGGTGAGTGTTAAAACACCACTTATTCAAGTTTAGAGGGAATACCTCTGCAGTGAATGGTGAACATTCATGAAAAGATGCCTCTAGATGCCACAAGATAGAAGCAAAGCACTGCATGAAGCTTCCACACTCAATTAATCTAATTTTCATCTCTCCTAAACAATTCTGAGAAAAACCCATCAACCAGAGATTTTTTTGTAGCTATATAGCATATCTAGATGTTCAGTGTTATTGTGGTAGTTCAAAATATGGGTTTAAAACGACCCAAAAGTGGCTTCAGTCATTTATTTCCTTGAACAGATGCAGTTGACATCATTTTCCTTCTGCTGTTTTTGAGACTATTGTTGACTGCAACCTTTCATTTTGATCGATGGTTTCTTTGGTCGACTAATGAGAAATGTTCATTAAAAATAAAACATCGTCCATTCTGTCCATCTCAGACTTGCTTAAACACGGGGTGTTTAGTTGTGTCAAAGAGCCCTTCTATAGCTCGCTACATTAGCATCTTTCTTGCTATCATTAGCTATGGCTGCAGCCTGGTGCTTTGCATTTATGTGGTAGACTAAATTTGACCTGCTGTTGTGGGAAGCAAACTCCTTTTTACAAAGGATGCGTATGCTTCTACCTTTTTCAAAGTTGCCGTCAGCGCATTTTTTTAAAAGTTAAAATTCATCAGACCGACGACGCTGACATGATTTTTCATTTCACGTCTTTCCCTCCCACAATTTACCCACAACAATAGCCTATCAGGTTATGCAATGACATAGAGTGACATAGAATGATGATGACATAGAATGACAGGCAATCAGTGTCTACTTCAGTATTTGATTGACTTTTTATCCAAGCCCCAACAATTCTAGCATTAGAAGCTCAAAAACAGATTTAATCAGCATACAGAAAGCATTAACTATGTAACTGATTGGTCCGAATGTCATTATTATTATTTTTTTTTCTCAGACCTCTTTTAGGTCTCCTCTATAGGTCTGGTAATATTTAACTGCACTGTAGCAACAACTGTAACATGTACAGGGTTTTGTTTTATTTTATTTTACTCAAAGTGATGCTGTGTTTAGAACTTTAGATCTCAGAGTCTGAATTCCTGAAAACAGACCCAGAACATTCCCTTCTTATATACAGAAGCATCCCGTCTCTTACTGGAGTGCCCTTTTAATATTTCAGGGGCTGCAGCTGATTGGATGGAATGCTTTGGTTTGCTCAAAGGGAGGAAAATGGAGGATGCTAATGGATGAACCACGCTCCCCAGCGTGAAATATTCATCCCGAACCGTTTTAGCCTCCACCTGCCACATGATCTGAATATAAAGCCCCTTCTTTGGTCCAAGAACTGTTTCAGTCAGGTGGTGCTTTCGAATTTTGGACTAGAGGCAGAGCGCGACGACAATGTGTTGTTCTACGCTGTCCCCCTGAGCCGACCTAATTGGCTGCTGCAAAGCTTATTATTAGATCATGCTTCACCGCTGCTCAGTGTGACGAGCACAGCGTCCAAGTGAGGGTGACAGCTGAGGCCACGGCTCATTGGAAACACTCCCTAACCTGTAGATGTCTACGGTTTTGAAGTCACATCCTTTTTTTTTTTTTTTTTTTTAAATTAATTCAAGGTACAGCTCAATAACAGCTGATGTCAGTACAGCACAATTGCAAAGATTGCTCAAGATGTAACTTTACACTTGATGTACATTTCATCAGGTACATCTGCACAATCTAATTAACCTTAACATAAATATCCTCTGTCACTGCAAAGAAAATTATTTCCACCTATCACTTTGATGTGGTTTACTTCTACAGCTCTTATAACAGTAATTCTGCATTGTTACATTAATACAATGAGTCTCAATACAAACTGAAGATAATTATTCTTCTAAATTATGGGAGATTACTTTTGTGGCTCTTGCTCTTGTGTAAATGTAGCCAATGAGGTGAATGATTGGTATAATTGTCTAAATGACTATTATATGCACCATGGCTCTAAAAGTGTTGTCATTACCAATTGCTGGATGAATATTATAGCCATACAAAAACAAACACGTTAATTTGGTCCTATTTTATTGGTTAGTTTTAAAGCAAGTGGTTATCTCTTCATAAACATAAACTTTTTTTTTAAATCAGTCTTTCATTTCTGTTATCTTGTTAAGGATGAAAAGAACCAGCTGATGACAACTAATGTCTGGCTTTGGCAGGTAAGCGGTAATCAATATTTATTGTACTGTACTTGTTTATTAATGTTAAAAAAATGTGTAAAAAGTGTAAAACAAAAATTTCACTGCATATGTGATGCATGTTTAAGGGCTTAATAAAGACAACATATTCTTAATCAATTGTATTGATGAATTTATCTTTCATTTTATAATCTGCATATTTTTTTTTAAAGATAATACAATTCTGTATACAACCACTATAAATAATTATTAATGACCTAACCTTCATTTTGAATAGAAGTGGTGTTAAACTGTGTGTGTTGGTTTTTTTTGTGTTGAGCAGCAGTGGGTTGATTACAAGCTGCGTTGGAATCCAGATAAATATGGAGGCATTACTTCCATTCGAGTTCCCTCTGAAAACATCTGGCTCCCAGACATTGTCCTCTATGAAAAGTAAGATATTAACATCAGTTTGGTATATTTACCACAAATTGTACTGGAACCCTCCCAATAGTATGCTAAAGAATCACTAAATTAAATGTTCAAACTGTCCATCATTTCTTTTAAATCCAATGCATTGACATCATATTTTCTTTTTTAAACTCTGTCTTCATTTAGGATAGCATTTGCCACTCCACTTGTCTCATAAATGTAATACAGAGCATTTTTTTCCCCTCTGCAGTTAAGCAAAATGTTCATGTTTAATTGTCTACTAATAATATTCAAAATACATTGTGAGAGCAAAAGTATTTTTGGTATTTTTGTGCCGATCCCAAGCCCAGATAAATACAGAGAGTTGTACCAGGAAGGGCATCCGGCATAAAACTTCTGACATAAACACAGTTCCCTATTCTAAGAAAAGAACATTTAAAGCGTTAACATTGAAAGAAGAAACATGCCTGGTGACAATACTGTATCTCATTGTATACATAGGATAGCAAAATAACATCTATAAAATAAATGATTGAAGAACTGGACCAGTAAAGACAAGAATATGACATGGGGTCAACATTATACGGCCTGCAACATTACGCTTATTTATCAACTATCCCACGAGTACATTTTTTTAATGATTTATGAATCCAAGTCGATTGACGTTTTGTGACTGTTTTCTTCAGCGCTGACGGGCGGTTTGAGGGCTCCTTGATGACCAAAGCCATCGTCAAGTACAACGGGGTCATCACTTGGACACCGCCCGCCAGTTACAAGTCGGCCTGCACCATGGATGTCACCTTCTTCCCCTTTGACCGCCAGAACTGCACCATGAAGTTTGGCTCCTGGACCTACGACGGCAACATGGTAGACCTCGTTTTGATCGACAACCAAGTCGACCGGAAGGATTTTTTCGATAACGGCGAGTGGGAGATCCTCAATGCCACGGGAGCCAAGGGAAACAGGAAGGACGGCTTGTATTCCTACCCCTTCCTGACGTACTCCTTCATCCTGAAGAGGTTACCCTTATTCTACACGCTCTTCCTCATCATCCCGTGTCTGGGCTTGTCCTTCCTGACAGTGCTGGTCTTCTACCTTCCCTCCGACGAAGGCGAGAAGCTGTCTCTCTCCACCTCTGTCCTCGTGTCACTCACTGTCTTCCTCCTTGTCATCGAGGAAATCATCCCCTCGTCCTCCAAAGTCATCCCGCTCATCGGCGAGTATTTGCTCTTCATCATGATCTTCGTCACGCTCTCCATCATCGTCACCGTGTTCGTCATCAATGTGCACCATCGCTCGTCGGCCACGTACCACCCCATGTCGCCGTGGGTTCGCAACCTCTTTCTTCAGAAGCTGCCCAGGTTGCTGTGCATGCGAGGTCACATCGACCGCTACCACTACCCCGAGCTCGCTCCTGAAAGTCCCGAGGTGAAGCCGCGATCCGGAGGGCGAAAAGGTCAGAGGGCGAGCGGAGGACAGAGCGCTTCCGATGGAAAGGAGGATGAGGCCTGGGCCACCATGCTAGAGAAGGCCATCTACTCGGTGCGCTACATCAGCAGACACATTCGTAAAGAACACTTCATTCGAGAGGTAAGATGGCCGCTTTTGGGGCCAAAGCAGTGCTTCTGAACCTTAATTTTTTCAGCCAAGCTTCCACTAATCAGGGCAAAACATTTTGGGACAGGGGTGTTAAACGCCTTTTTGCCGCCGACCATTTTGCACCTACAACTTCCCGCATTTGGCCGATATGAGAAAACAGAGTCCATTTTTTTTAATTGGGATAAACATATTGATGACTTAGTAGTTTTGAAATCAGAAGTATAAGAGTTTGTTGATTTATTGTTCATGTTACTGTTACAAAACCAACCAAAAAATGTTGCAAAACCTCAACTTTATTATTTACTATACATGACAAGTTAAAGTTTTGATTTTAGCAAGAGTAAATGGAAATTGACATGAGGGTCGCATAAGATGATGTGGCGGGCTGGAACTGGCCACCAGGCCTTAAGTTTGTCACCTGTGTTTTAGAAGAAAACAAAGTACTGTGTCATCTATGTCTAATGTATTAAACTTTGGACCTACATTTGTGGCATAACCTTTAGACATATTTTATTAAGGAACTCCAGACAATAGATCATGTAACATCTTCTGTATCATTCTGGCTCATCTGCTGAAAAAAAGTATTGGTCATTAATGTCAACGTGCATCCATATTAAAAAAAAAAAACCTAACAAAATAGAGAGAACTATATTGAGCGCAGAACAAATTAATTAACGAATGTTCTCGGAGTAAGGAAAAAGATAGGGTAATTTTAATGCTAGGGTTGTGGGGGGTCAGTTATTCTGGCTTCCACCTTTGGATACTGGCCTCAATCCCTTCCCTTCACTAATAGCTAGTTTTTATGGTTTTCTAGCTAATTGTGTTTTTACTGAAATCTACTACAACAGCATAGCTGTATAACAGCAGCATAGCTATATGCTCGTAAAATGTTCAACCCACATTTATGCAGAAGTTAGTCAAATTAAATTGTAAATGTTATCCAAGGAGTCGTTGCACAATTCACTTACTACTAGCCTGGCATTCATATTACAACATTTCCATTTCCCCCCCACCAGGGCTGGATGATTTTTCTCTCATGATTTTTTTTTTAAATATTAACTGTAGCTGAAATATCCTGTTATTTGATGTGCTGTTATAGTGTAACCGTAATCTGGCCTTGTTATACCTACATTTCTTTTTTTTTTCTCTCTCAGGTGGTTCAAGACTGGAAGTTTGTGGCCCAGGTGCTTGACAGGATTTTCTTGTGGGCTTTCCTGACTGTCTCCATACTTGGCACCATTCTTATCTTCACTCCAGCTCTGCATATGTTCCTCAAAATCCCACCACCAATTGCGAGTGAAGATCCAACTGCAAGCTCACAACTTTAGCACAGACCACTGAAAGTTCAGTTTATAAATCAGTGCAAATCATTTAAAGGGGATCTGTTATCCTTGTAATAAATCTGTTAAACTTATTTATTACACACTGGTCTTCCACACAGCTCTGTCTGAAACACATGTATCCTCAATACGTTCCTTTAGACAGATTTTTAAAGTTTTATTTGATTTGAATGACATACTATACATGTCCTTACCTGAAACGTATAGTTAGCATTAACAAGTTTGTATCATGTAGCTAGAAAAAATCAAATATTAAACACAATATAGATCCCCTTTAAAGAACACCAACATTTTTGTTGACAAATGTTTTTCTTTAAAAACTTTATATGCTGCATGAAGCAGCAAACGTGTATGGACAAATATCACTCAGTTAGAAATATGAATTTCCAGCATTTGCACACAGTAAAAAGGATTTCGGAGCTATTGTTAACTATCATAAAGCCTTGCAGGTGATCTACTAGTAGAAAAATGATTTCTTCATCCATAAATAGGACTATCAATGAAATGCGTTTTAATCAGACCAACAACATTGAAACGCAATGCATGCGTGAAAGTTGTAAGCATAAAATGCATACGTGTCTTTTATGCACATTTTCGGTATGTGACAGTACCTCCTAGTGGTCAGAAAAAAAATGAAGCAGCAGTATTTCTTGCTTGAAACCCTTTAAACAAATATTCTTTTGATTGCTGATATGTATGCAGTAGGTATGAGTATCTTTTGCTCAGAACAGAATCACCACTTTTTTGTCGTTCAAAATAATAAAAATAACTTGACTTGGCAATGCATTATTATTATTTCCCATATTTATTGCAACTGCAACACTTCATTAATCCGTATGACTATATTTACAGGATTCTACATCTACACAGTGAGACGATTCTAAGATGAGTCAGCATGTTTTTCTCCACAACTAAGCATGTTTTCTGCTTTGGAATGAAATTCCCAAGTGGGTCTCAGCCAGTAAAGTTCTAAATGATGTTATCTTGTCTGGATCATATGATTGGTTTCCTGGGATATTATTGAGTGGACAGAGTAGCTAAATTATTACCATGAACAAAATGGGTTAAATTGCCGCTGCGTCTAAAACATAGCAACTACAGAGCAGATTTATATTACAAACATTTCCCTTGGCGTTAGCCACATTATAATCATGTTTGTCTACCATGTTGAACCTAATTCCATTTGTCTTCTTGTTTTCTATTTGCGTCCTCCCGTCTGGCTGTCCAAGTGGGCTCTAGCATTGCGCAACATCTCCATGTACAGCCTGTTGTTTTCACTGCAAAATCAATGGAAAATTGGTGTTTATGACATTATTGTGACATCATTGCTGGTGCAATTTAAGTAATGTCGGCCCCAAGTAATATAGATAATTAAAATAATTTAAAAATGAACTAAAAATCCAACTGATGCATTCAGTGGTGTTATTATTTATTAAAAAAAAAAAGAAGAAAAACATCTGGCGTTTTGTACACCAGTCATTCTCCCTATGTTAGGTCCTTTGCTGAAGAGAAATAATAAGGGTGAACTAGCATGAACGCTTACATGCTATAACACTGACCAACTAAGCTTTTATCAGAGCACCCGATGGGCCACTGTCTCACTGTCCACCAAAAATACAAAATGGCCACTTGGTACCAGTCTTCAGCTGTAATATTATGTAACTTACTCAGCCACAGAGCGGTCAAACATCAGGTGTCCCATATCCATGTAGAACTGGGCGTCTGTTCGAAGGGCTGTCCAGTACTCGTTAGCCTGATGGACAAAATCAATATTAGAAATGAATGTAAATCCTAGGGACCTGTTCACCAATGACTAAGTCTCAGAAAGTGAATAGTGAAAATTCCCAAGTACTTCCTTCGAAAAAGATGCATATTTGCCTGTAGATGCATCATGATGAGGGCAAAGCACTACATGATGCCTGTTACCCATCTCCAACTATTTCCTGGCACCGAAGCACTACATGAAGCACCTCAATTTACTTCAATAAAGTTCCTTGGCACCGTGAAGCCACAAGAGGGTGCCAAAGTAACACTTTTATCCCAAGGAACAGTTGTGTTTTTTAGTAAATCGTGTGTTCTATGTTTAAATCCAACCACATTGTGTCACCTGCTCCTGGATGGTGTAACCCCACTGGTTCTGAGAATTGTGGGGGTCCCAGTATCCTGACTGTCTTTTCATCCGGACAAAGTGCTTTGCTTCCTCTTCTCTCATAAATGGGGCTGCCAAAACCCCTAAACACAAAAAGATGACAGACTGTAGCTACAACAGTGGAACATAACCTCTATAAAGACACACTCTGGGTGGTAGAGTGATTCATTGATTGTTTAGAAAAAAAAGATCAAATCTTCACTGTTTAAATATGTTCAAAGTATACATTCATAGAGTTTTATTCACTGTATAATTTTTCCACACATTTTTACATCACACTGACTACAATATCAGTTACAGCAGCACATTCTAATTCTTGAGCTTAATGATCATGTTCAAGTTTTGTAGTGAGATAGCAAAACCTATAGTATCTATACGTATTCTTTCCGAAACACAACTATAGTGCAATTGTAAACATTAAACACTAATTATTATTATGATAATGAGTCATATTATTTATTGGGCTTACCAGTGAAGAGAGCAAGTAGTAATACAAACTTCATGTCTAAAAATTGAGAAAAAAAAAAAAGAAAAAGAAAAGTATTTTAGGTGCATCATTCCAATATATATCGAACCTTTAGAAGGGAAGATAAAAAAATGTAGGTTTTTTTCAGAGAAGAAAAGTTCCAAATTTACCTGAAGAGTGAGCGTTGATCTCAGCTCCAACCTGAGAATCTCACAAATGAATGTGGATGAGAACAAGAGCTTCTTTCACCAAGAGACAGAGAGGAAGGAGTTAAGTCAAACAAACAAGACTCAGAAAGTAACCGTCCAAAACACACACAAAAAACGCTCCAGCACACTGCTGCTTCACTTCAGGACCAAGTTAGGCTCGGAGATTTATGAAGTAGTCGTCTTTGTCATTAGCTTTTCAGACGGAAGACTTTAAGCTTTAAGTGAAAAACAATACAGTGTAGAGAAACAATTCTGTTGCTTAGTGAGCCGACTCTATTGAGATTTCAATTAAAATTAAATAATTAGCCGAATAACTTTAAGGATGATTTGCAAAGGAAAAATCAACCTGTATAGGGGAGGTTTCAAGAATCCTTCTATGAGATTGTTTGTCATGACCCATTTTCTTGGTTAAACAGGTATAGAGTTTTATTTGAAGAGCATTGGTTTCTCATTTCCTTTGAAGATGGTCTGGTCCTATGTCATCATCCTCTGATTTAATCAAATAGGAACTATCAACCCTTAACCGCAGACAATTTAATCACTCATTAATTTTACAACATGCATGTATAGAAATCCATCTACGACTGTGCCTGTCAATTATCTTTACTGCATCTACTACCACGCAATACATTTTAAATGACACACATATTGAAGCTCCGTGTGTGTGTTTGTTTGAGTGTATCCGCACAATAACGTTTCGCCACTGGGTGGGGTTCTGACTACAATCATGACTGCTCCAGTTGCCCTCATGATTCACTACTGCTCCATACGGAGATCTGTCTCCAGTACTTCGATAACCTTATTGAGCTTTTCGTCAAGTTTTGATCAGATTGCATTAGATTGCACACCAAGTCTTCTGTAGGTGCATTATTTGTATGGGAAATATTACACATAAGTGATGTGATTACACTGCAAGCTGAGTCAGAGGTTTTGGATCGCTTCCTTTAACTCAGTACATTCAGTAAAAATCTTACCCATTTATAGAATAGAATAGAATAGAATAGAATAGAATAGAATAGAATAGAATAGAATGCTTGTATCATATTTTCCACCGGATGTTGGAAACAAAACAATATACTGTACATCAATAGGAATGACGGTGATTGTAAATAGTTGTAAAATGCTTCCAATTTGTTATTTAGAAAATTGATCAAGTGCATGGATTTCATTTTAATCTCTGTACTCCTAGAAAGAAATGCCCTAAAATGTGCTCATTTACCACTAATAAAGTGTGCTATAAAAGTGCTATTGAGATACCACCATTACACATTGCTATGACAGGATTCCATTGCATGTTATTAGTATTCATTGCCCCCAATTGCCTCTGCTTTGACCACAGATTTGAACAAAAGAGGAAACAAAAACTGAAAATTGCGCACAGATGAGGAGATACAGAGCCAAGATAAAAGGGTGAGAAAGCAATGCCACAACATTTAAGTCCATTAGTGCAACACTGCTCATGTATTAAAGATAAGAGAATTAACATCTCCCTCTACTCTTTGCACTATTTTCTGCACTTAACTCTTTGCTATCTCTTCTGACACATAGCCTGGAGCTGATTCTAGTTCTATTGTAATAATGACACTCCATTATGCAGGGTCACATAAACATTATGCATCTATGGTCTTTCTGCCATCGGTTGACATTTACATTTCAATTTTTAGGACTTTTTGATTGTGTTGTTTTCGTTTACTGTTTTGGTGGCTTGATTGACATTTCTTATCTTTTCGAGTTTAAACTGGAGATCCGTTCAGAAAGTTTTTATGTTCACAGTCGTGTGTACAACCCACATTTGACAAGATGGGGAAGAATAAATTTATTACAACCACACCGTTTACACACTTATGCAAGACAGATTTATAAAGACCATAATGCGCTCTAAAATACAAATCCTGAAAATAATTTCAATTTATTACATCCTCACGATGATGCTATTCCGGTTGTGTTGTTGAAATTACTGCATGGAAGAAATTTATTATGTCGAAAACTAAATTATGACTTGTGTAATGTGTGTTTGCAGTGACAATTGGAAATTGAAAATCCATAATTTTCAGGGAGTAAACTCTTTGTCATACTGCTTGTTAGGTTCAGGCAACCTAGACCATTTAATAAAAGACACTTAAGAAGGAAGACAAGGGGCTTGGACTCTTTTTACTCACGAGGAAAACAGACAGAGATGTGCACCTTTTACAGATCTCCTACCATTAAGAATACACATCCTGTCCACCCTTCTTTTATTCTTTTATTCACTCCCACACACTCTTTTCACAAACAATTCCAACAGAAAATATCTATGTCTACCAATATACATGTTGCATTAACATAGATGGGATAACCTATATCCCATTATCGTAACACTTTTTAATTGTGGAAAAGAATTACGTTTTAGTCCAGTATGCACACATGTGATGGATTTTTTTTTTAATTGCGGAAAATGTACAGAATTACGTTTTAGTCCAGTACTGACTTTACCTGTCACATTTCCCTACCGAGATATCATAGTCCAATGCATCCCCCATGGTTATTTGAGCACCTCCAAGAAAGGATTTATATTAAATAAAAAAACTTGCGTAAGCATGCATTTATTTCACAAGAGTGCCTTGAGATATAAACACGTCAGTGGCTTTGCTTTTTAAATGAACTAAAACAGGGAGAATACAGGGTGAGTCAGTGAGAACATTTAAAGAGTTTTTCCACCTCATTGCCTCTTGGATTCTATTTCTGCCGGGAATTATCTGTAGACCGCATCTGCTTCTGAACCACACTGGCCAAGAAATATGGCAAAAACAAAAATCATTGCAATTGTTGGAAATGTGGGAAGTGGAAACTAGATCAAACCAGATGTGATGTTATACATGCTATACACTTACACGTTTTCGTTTTCACAGTATGTCTCAATATAAACGGTCAAGGTCACCTAAATAAAAGCTGCTCCTTGTCATTCGGGCAGGACTAGATGATACCTTGACTGCGCCACCGTGCAGTCTAGCCAATGAAGTGCTGATCTTCACTTGTTCTGGATTGTCGGTAGTGGGCGTGTCCCCCCCTCCCTCCCTCACTCCTTTCCTCCTCCTCTCTTTACTCCGCCTCCCTCCTGTCTCATGTTCCCGCCACCCTCCAAAGACGAAAGAGCATCAGCAGAAGAGAGCCCGCAGCTAGGGCCGGTGCCAACCTGCCAGGATGCGGTGCCACAAGTTTTGGGCCGCGTGTTCCCTTGGATTTTACCTGTGGGCAGCACTCCTATTCAAAGGTATGTAGACAAAATCAAATTATTTATTGTACACACTTGAGGTGTGTTCTGTAAAGGCACAGGTTGGAATAAATGCTGGGGGTGAATCCGAACATGGATGCAGTATTATCATAGGGGCTGCTAATAAGAGGACACCAGGAATCTGTATTGTGGAAGTTGTTTTGAAAGTTGATCAATTACTGCACTTGAAGAACAACGAAACCAATGAATACTTTTCAAATGTAATTTTCATATTTTATTGTTTGGCTTTTTTTTGGTCTGTTTATAATTCACTTGTACAGCACCTATGCACTGTGTGAGATAAACAATTCCGGAGACTCTGCTGTTATGTTATACATGTGCATGACTTAAAATTAATTAAGAGGTACATGTGCGACCAACATTCTGCATAATAACATACATACTACAGACTGTTTACTGTCTTAAAATGTGCAATATTTTTCTAACATGATTTACATTTATGTGAGTTTAATACATTTTACACACACTGTTTATTAAAAAGAATTGCCGAATTATCTATCATATCTCCGCCAATAATATTCACTTCCCACATCTTAAGCAATACTATTGAAGCATAATTTGACTGTTTTTAGTACCTATAACAAATGCCCAGCACGGATTATCTGCCAGAAATAGATTCTTCTCACAGTTAATTGACTGATTTAAAAAATATGTAAGGACTAAAATAACTTATTGTTTTGTCCTTTAACGCATAGAAGAGATATGAATTACAAGCAGGGGCGGAGCTACATGGTGGCTCTGGCTGCTCCCCTGGCCACACCCACTCCTAGAGGAAAACATTATCTCAAAATGTTTCGCCAAGTGTACAAGAATGCAGTTTTCGTAGACCCCTTGATACTCTGCCGCAAACGATTCTTATTAACAACATACTTAAAGAACAACTATGCAACTGGCTTCTTGATTATGCTAACTCTGAAAGAATCTTAAGTAAATAACAGTTCAATTCTTAGTCAACATCAATCAAAATCATCAGTTTGACTTGACTTGACCATACACAGTCATGGATCCATGAAATAAAATCCACACATATACCAATGTTTAACATGTTCATACACATAATACAAGCAAAAACAATAACTAAATAAGAATCAGAGAACTGTGATGACTTACGAAATTTCTGTGTCACTAATGAATGAACCATTGAAGGCAGTATGGAACCAATTCATTGGGTGAGCTCTGATAGGCTCCAGATCACCTGCAACCCTAATGAGGACCAGCTGTATAGATAATGGATGGGCACATAATGGTGAAACGATTTCATAATATTTTATCACCCCTCTTCATCTTATTGAATGTGTCAGTTCAGACTTTTACATGCAACCAGCACATATGTGCGTGGTTAGTGTGCAATTCAGTGTGACACGCACACCTGTCTCTAAATCTCTAACCCATCCGTCCCATCACACAATATAAGCATCATCGTTAGCATCTGGGTTATTATTCGGAATTTAAAAAAAAAAAACATTTTGAAAGACAAAATGCTGGAAGAATAGTGCCCTAGTGGTTCGCTCATTTGAATATTTGCTGCGGTCTCCCTGTGTAAAGTTTGCATGTTTCCTTGTGGTTTGTGGGGTTCTTTGGGTTAGATTTTAGATAACTTTCTCGATCGCTGGCCTTCCCGCCATGTTTGACGGCTTATTTTACTATCACGCAGAGCATACACAGCACATAGCATTAACAAGAAGCAAAATTTTCAATTGTAAACAGCCAAAAGAAAACAGATCTCGTGCTGTGCAGGAATGAGGAAGCTTGTTGAAATTTCATGAGATGGGAGATGTCTACGATATTTTGCGCCATCCCTAGAGATCAGCCAGAGATCAGCAATTAAATGGATAATGCTGACCTTTATTGGAAAAGTTCATTAGCAGAATACATTTCTTGATTGTGGCCCCATCATTCAAATGCCACATAATCGGGATCGTCGAGGAGTCATCAGGCAAGAAAACAAACACTTACAGAATTGATTATTGATACACTGAGAATGTGAAGTTACTTTTTGTATTGATCTTTTATTCTTGACCTCCACAAAGGTTCAGACACTCATAAACCCGAGTGTGCCTGGCCCAGATGCTGTAATATTATCTACATCATTTCCATTCAACGCTTCATCTGCGTCTTGGTGTCTTTCACTGTCTTTTACTCGGTACTGCAGAGTGATATCTTCCCCCAGTCAGCAATAAGTGAGTCTTCCCATGTCTCTTTGCTCTTTAATCACGCCCTATATGTAGATTAGACTATTTAATGCCTTGTTCAGAGTTTTACCCATGACATAAGGTGGTTTATGTGACTTTCTTGAGTCACTAATGACACTTAAATTGGCACATTATCTTGCTCTCGAGTAAGTTCAAAGCAATGAAAACGTCTTGTTGTGACCTTCATCTTTCACAGAATGAAACATGTCAAACATACCAATAATGAAGTTGATGCTCCAATGATTTTATTGAGTCATTGCCATGCCAACATTAAATCATCTACTTTAATGAGCTGTAATATTGCTGAACTGGACTGGACACCCATCATTTTGGGTTAGTGTTAATATCAGTTTTGACTTATCACTTCAGTACTTCTCTTAATTTTGCAAGAGTTAAAAAGTCACTTAACGAACACGCAAGTATTAAACATCACAATAATCACTTCTTATGAGTGAAAAAATACCAAACAAAACATGTTTTACTTATTGTGTCATTTCTGTGCAGTTTCAGTTCGAAAAGGATTTGTGCTGCTCAAGAGAGGGTTCATTGAGCATGAAAGTTGTAGACACATGGGAGGTCTTTGCTTACGGATTAGGATTAAACATCAAGTGGTTTTAGGGCTGTGATCCTTTACCATAGATTATAAAACTCTCCTATATGATTCGATCCAGCTAGAAAGCCATTACGACACTTGTCCATATGTTCTGCTTGTCACGTTGCTCTTCTCGCATTTGAATGCACACAGTTCTCAGTCATTTTGGACTCCTTAAATTCATTACATTCAAAATCATAATTTACAGTATTTACATAATTTACAGCTTTAACACATGTTAATGTTCAACAATGTTGTCATATTTTTAGCAGACATCTGATCTAGTGACATCTTCCTAGAATGCTGTTTTATGGTCCCTTGACACCATGCTTAAAAATGCTCACTTCACTTCTAGGTCTGGGAAAAACGTTGACCAAGTCGGGTCAGTTGACATGAAAAACAGGTTGACTGAATATATCTGCTTCGAAGCTCCGCCAAAACCATGCTTACTCCACTGTTTTTTTGTGGATCTTTTATTGCAGATCTACACAGTGTTGCAATGTTAGCAAGAGAGAAAGACCCCCCCCCCCCCTCCCCCCCAAAACAGGGAATATCACAATATTAGTATAATTACTAATAGAACTATTAGAAAACAGAGCACCCAAATAAAATGTTTAATTATTGCGAAGGGGAAAGGCAAACTACAGCAGTACTTTGGAAAATAAATAAATAAACAAATAAATAAATAAATAATAACTCCTATGCAATCATTGACTTGACATAATAAATGTGTAGTTATATCCACTCACTTCAATTCATGTTCAAACTTAAAAAAAAATTCAACTCATATTCCATTATAGAGATTATTTTTAAAAATAGTTATGTGATGATCATGCCATTATTTAATGGAATAATTGATAAGAAAATTGATTTTAAAAAGGCTCAATAGCAACAGGTCTACTCAATTAATCTCTTGGATGACTTCTTTTGTAATTATTTTATGTTCAATTTATGCTCAACTATTACCTTCCCTCATAGATTATCTAACAAGATGACCACTTGGGTTTTTATCGCAGCTTCCAAACACCTGGGAGCATAATTGCCCAACTCCCACGTTTTCTCTTGACCTAATTTATGTATCAGTGTTGGTCTTAAAGGTTCCAGTTAATGTATTTTACCTCAAATTGTAGAGGTATTCAAGTGCATGTGAGATATGTTTCAGTTTCTTTGTTATTGAAACAAAAGTATGTCAACATTATTTATTTAAAAACTTCGGCTGTTTTGGGAGGTTATTTTTCAGGTTTTTTTTCACACGGGATTGCAATATTTGCATTGCTTTCCTACACACAAATCAACACACATTTACACCAAAGTATGTAGCTGGAGAAGTGCAGAGTTGTCATTTGGTTGACTCACCAGCAGCCCCTGAGGGAGAGGTGGGCTGTCAGCGCTTTCTCTGTACAGAACTCATCCCTCTCCAGGTCTAGATTACGGCCCCAAAACACTGAGGGATCGAAGCTCTTTTATCTTTCTCAAATGTGACATCATGTTTTGTGTTAATCCGATCAAATCCGTTTAGTATTTGTACGAATCGGTTTCCTAAGGGCATCTGAGCTTCGGTGTCTTTCATTAAAAGTTGATTTAATCTAATGCAAGTAATTGGATGGCCTTTGTTGAAGTCTCTTTATTCATGCAAATTGCTCACAACTTTGTCTATTTGTGGTGATTCGAGTGACCCCCATGAGTTGCAAGCTTTGATATTATTCTGCAGACATACACGATAATGTGCAGAAACACCTAGTTGTAAGTAGTCAAGAGGAAAAGAGTTACATTTTTGGGACCACATATTACCTTACACTGTCATGATTTTGCATGACAGAAGTAACTAAAAATGTACAGTGACTCAACTGTGTTGCCTCAGTAATGTTACTCTTGGAATATAATTCTGAGTATATTTTTGTCCACGCAATTAGCGTTGAATTCCTGAACAATATGTTTAAATTTCACAGTTGGATAGTTTACATCAGCTAATTTACTTTGTGCAATCGGAAAATAAACGTGAGTCAGACGCTGAAGCCTGAGCGGATTTAGCGCAAATAAGCGCAGACATGAAAAGATCAGACATCCCTGTGTGTTTGAGTGTATTCATGAGATACGAGTGTGCGAGAGCCTGTGAAAGGGAGACTGGGTCCCTGTGGCAGTCTGTTTTTGAATAGACCGTCTCTGATGAGTGCGTCTCAAAGTCAGACGCGACGTTATCGCCGAGCTGTTTGACAGCAGTGGAGAATAATGGACTGATTAACCCCAAACAAATGCATTTCCATTCAGGAAGGCACACATCCCACCGAAGAGAGATCTTCCAAAATTCCTTCCTTCCATTTTTAGGTGACGCGGACTAATTGGAAACGGTGCCAATCATGTTTTTCCTGGCGTGTTTATTTCATTCCAAAACCCAATTGGCTGCGGAATGTGTTTATTTTATTAGATAAAAAAAGCAAGTGGATTCAGGACAGCCAGATAGAGTGTGAGAGGAGAGGAGGAGATCAAAAGAGAAGATGCTCATACAAAATATACTAAAAATGAGGTTGCATAAATTAGAGCTTCACAAGCAACACTGATGGTGTATCAAGCATTGAGTTGGGAGAAAAACTGATGGAAAGATTAGGGAAGATAAGAGCAAGCTTCGGATTTTTCCCATTTAAATTTGCATGTGACATTTAAACGATGCTTATCATTTGAAATTTGGGTGGTCTGTTATCTGCTGTATCCGAGAAAAGTGGGAAATAACGAGAAGACTGGATTATCAGTTATTGTATTTATGAGTACAAAGTGGGTCATGCCATTCAGGCTTGGGCTTCTCAAACTTTTTTCTATCGAGTAACAACAACAACAACAACAACAAAATACGTATGTTACTATCCAAATGATCAAAGTTAAAATGCAGTAGTGTAGTCAGTCTCCTCTAAAACAAGACCGAAAGAAGTTAAAAAGTAAAAGTTACACGTTATATACAAAACACAAAGCATAGGTTGCGCAACCCTGGCCTAATGTATCATGAATTCTAACTTGTGCAAGTTAGGTTGATGTCTTGGTTGTATGTGTCCCAGCGTGAACTCACTGAGATGAAAATGAGCACAAAGCATGTAAATATGCAAAGCTTATTTCTCACTGAAATTCTCACATTACCATTTTCTCTTTTCTCCTGAATGTTGGTCATCAGTTGCATAAAAAAATCTCCAGTATTTTCGGAAGGAGGTAACTGACCCGTGAGAACATCGTAATGAGGAATGTTCATGTTTATACAGTGCTACGAAACTAAAAGCATCCCTGCCTCGCAGCCCCTCTGTGGTGCTGATACCCTTGGGCTTGCTTTAATGCCGAGAGGTGTTCTGGCTCTGCTTATTAAGCCATAACTAATTTGATACACAGTTACGCAGACATGTGAAGTTCTGATACAGTTGCAGTACACACACAGTAAACACTCACATCTGTATGTATAAAATCAATAAAATTCTGGACATTTATATAATGTACATTCAGCCCATTTTTCAACTTTTACTGTAAGTGCATTGTGCTTCCCATTAGGTTCAAAGTTCATGTGTGTACAACCGCTTCTTCAGGTTGGTTTTGCCTTTCCCGTTGAACAAGATGGAATGGGATTCCGGGCATTTGTTTCAATGAAATCTCATGCTGTTAAATTATATCATTGTGCATGTTATCATTGGAATAATGAATCCCACTTAGCATCCATTGTTGTTGAATTTGCTTTCATACTCTGTTGTAATTAAGGGCTGTACAATGGTGCCTTGAGACACGAGCGACCCAATGTAGGTTTTTTTTTTAGATTTGAGTCATTATTTTACAGATTTTTTTGCTTTGACTTTGTGCTTTTGTTTTCATCACTATTCCTTTTGCAAGCAGCAGATTGGCAAATATAGCAGCTATAAACAATACTTCAAAAATAGATAACTGTTCATTAATACAAGACACGGTTAAAGTTGCTGTCAAGTTAAATATAAAACACATGTCCTATGTATAAAAAAAAGCTCATAGCTTTATATTTAAATCAATTAAAATATTTTCTCTTAAGCTGCTAATTGTTGTTAATCATGCTAATTCGTGACCTTAAATGCCCTGAGAGCTGAAGTTGATGACCTTTGGACAACTGCAGTACACACGGTGATGGGCGTAAGGTATTACTCTTCTATGATCTCTCATCATTCTCATGTCTGCTAAAGGCAGGTAAAAACATTGATGTAACTGGATACTGGTGTTTTTGCATGTTGATAGAACAAAACTGAAATGAAATTGTTAAACTCAAGGGCAATTGTGTTTTTCATTTAGCTTCAAACACCGTCAGGATCAAATCAGCTCCACATGTTACTTGTGAGACTTGAAAATACCAAAAATCTTGAGTTTGATTACAAAGAAAAACAGGTTTTGACAGTTTTATGGTGAGGTATGGTGGGGAGGTGAGGTATAAACAAAAACACAAGACAAAGCCAAAGAAATCAAAACAAAACATTTGCAAGAGTTCATCCTTACGACCTGAGCCGAGAGGTACTTTGAGGCTTTGGTTGCTTTTCGTAACATATATTTTCTGAACAAAAAGGTATGAAAGTCCGCAGCTCAAAGAACAGGGTGCTAAAACGCAGGATGAAACAAATCTCCATGCTTCCTTCTCCAGCAATTTTTATGATCAGACTTCTCTCATTGGTGCTCATATCAGCTTCATTACTGAGATGATTATTAAAAAATAAATGAACTGGGATGCCTCCCTTCCTACTTCTGTGAGCAACACGTGGTTTGTTCTAACATTGAAGACAGTGATTATTTTCTTCCTCACGAGCACAATTTCATGAAGCAGGCAGGCTTAGAGACGCTTTCCCCACCACTCACACTTTCCCCAGACAATCACACCGAAGGACTATTTAGTATGTCCAATATACCTGCCATCATGCATGTTTTTGGAGTGTGGGAGGAAGCGCCCGGAGAGAACCCACGCGGGCTCCAGGATAATAAGCAAACTCCACACAGGTAGGCCGGAGCGAGATTTGAACTCGGGTCCCTGAACTGTGAGGCGGACGTGCTAACCAATATTCCACCAAACCAACCAGTAATTTTTAATATGTCTGAATATACTGTGCAGAGGCACACATTTATGACTTTTATTAGACTGTTTGTTCCTTCACAGTCTTTCTGCAGCGATCAAATAATCTGTAGTTTATGTATCAGGTTGACAGAAAAACTTTGGTGAAAATAAGTGTCTGCCTATGAGTCTTTTCTCCAATAGGACCCTGGACACAAAATCTGAGTATGAGGGTGTTATTGTTTTGAGCCATATTGGCCTTGTTTGGCAATGGATGGATGATCTGAGATTTGATAAGATTTGACGATTGTCATGAAAAACTTAGATATTTTTGCCGACTAAGAAAAAGTTATGGAAGAATAGATGTTTACAAACTTTTCTGACGAGCAGGAGATTCTAGGTCTAAATCTTGGCACTGGTATGGAGTTTACATGTTTTAGAAGTTCAGAACAATTTCTACTTAAAGTCAGGATCTAAATTCCATTGTGATCATTTATGGCACATAAAAACATTCAATTCATATTTTCTTTGATCATAACCTAAGAACATTTCCCAAATCCGATCTGTATTATGTTGCACAGACGAGCCTGTTGTTTTGTCTGACCTCAAACACTAACCTGCCTTAACGCTTCCCATTACAGCATTAATGGGCCAATGCCAGGATGAAGGCACGCTCCTTTACTCTTCGCAAAGACAGGGTTGACTTGATCTCTCAATGATCCCGCTAAGAATATGCACAATATGAATGATGACTGAATGAAAAAAGTCTTGGAAACTTTGATGTGCTGCTAATAGTTGTTGTAAAAAGATACTGCATTCAGGAAATTAGCCACTTGTGTAACTTTGCCATTGTTACATTGGTCCCCAGGATCTCTACAAGGAGAGTACCAGAGGAGGCTTTACAAGGAGCTGCTTGCTAACTACAACCGGTTGGAAAGACCAGTGGTCAATGACTCTGCTCCCATCCTGGTGGAGCTGGGCTTCACGCTTCTGCAGATAATAGACGTGGTGAGGGATATATACAATACATGTTAGTACACAGATTATGGCACTGAAACATGTGGCACTGAATGCTATTTACTAACAATAAAACCAAATGCTATTTATGTCTAAATATACCAAGATCTGCCACAATTAACAAAAACATGAAATTAATTTAACATACACAAGCGTACACTGTATAAAATAAATAAATGAAGAACCATTTTAAATGGAGAGGATCACAACGCATCTACACATATGTACAATACATCTTGGATCTACCCAATTTGAGTTAACCCACGGTCGACACATTCTGACAGTTGAATTTATTTTAAACTAATAACCAGGCTCAAAAATTAAGACCCAGCTTTGTAGTAAAACCGTCCTCTGAAACCATACTTCCAACACATGGTGCTTAAAACCTGTGGTAAAACAGTCTAACTGTAACCCTAACCCTAACCCTAACCCTAACCCTGATTTATTTTAAGTCTGCTGACATTCTAACAGCTGTTTTTTTTTTTCTACTTTAAATTTGGAACCACTGTTGAGAACTGCAACACTTTTTGGACGTCACACCCTACTTTAAAACTCTGGCATCTTTAAAACTCCAAGGTCACACATTCATATTGAAGTCATATTAACAGAAGCTTTATTGGTGTGTTGAGGAGAGAAACCTGTAAAACATGCAGGACAGCGGCAATCGAGGACTGTTTGACACCCATGCTCTAAATTAACAGAAAAACACCAACACAAATAGCTACATTGCAGCTGTGCTGCTTTTCCACTACACATATACACTTTTCCACTGCACACATACATCAATCAATCAATCAATCAAATTTTATTTATATAGCCCTAAATCACCGAAGTCTCAAAGGGCTTCACAGAATGAAAAGAGGTCATACAGAGACATCTTTTCAATGTAAGGTACACAACAGCATCCCCTGTCAAAGCTCCCAGAAGGGGAAGGAAAAACTCAAAAACCCCAATTTGGGGAAAATCAGAAACCTCCAGAAGGGACCACAGGTGGGAGGAGCCCCCTTCCAGGCCCACAGGTTGAAGTGGATGCTGCATGTACCGAACACAGAAACAATATAAATTACAGAAAACATATTGTGCTATATAGTGCAGTGATGTCTTGACAGCAGGCAAAGCCATTGGGCAGGAACCATCCCGCATTCCAGCCAGGTGGACCGCAGACGGCTAGACTCCTAACCCGTGATGGTCGACCAGCGCAGGACCCAATGGAGGCGGTCAAGTCAACCCTCACCATCTAGCTAGCCCCCTCTCCCGGCCGGAAGAGGGGGGCAGGAAAAAAGAAGAAGGCTGCAGACAGGCTAATTTAACTAAATGCTTTTGAGTATAGATGTGTTTTTAGTCGGGATTTAAAGATTTCTACCGAGGTGGCTGCGCGAACTTCCATAGGTAGGGCATTCCATAGTACTGGCGCGCGAATGGAAAATGCCCTTGATCCCGCAGACTTCTTTTTAGCCCGTGGGGTCGATAGCAAACCGGCATTTTGTGACCGAAGTTGTCGGGACGGAACATAAGGTGATACTAAGTCGACGAGATAGGAAGGAGCTAAACCGTGTAAAATTTTATAAGTAATTAACAACACCTTAAAATCACATCTCACGTGTATTGGAAGCCAATGCAGGTCAGCTAGAATCGGAGTAATATGATCAAACTTTCTCGTCCTTGTCAATAGTCTCGCCGCTGCATTCTGTACACACTGCAGGCTTTTAATGTGAGACATGGGAAGGCCAGAAAACAAAATGTTGCAATAGTCTAGGCGCGACGTAACAAATGCATGAATTAATGTTTCTGCATCGCTAAGAGAAAGAATAGGGCGAATTTTAGCTATATTGCGGAGGTGAAAAAACGCCGTTCTTGTCATGTTATTAATATGTGTTCGAAAGGAGAGAGTTGAGTCAAATATCACGCCGAGATTTTTTGGGGAACTACTTTGGGAAATAATACAGTTTTCTAGGTTCAGCGTGGTATTCTTAAGCAGGTGCTGATGATGAGCAGGGCCAATAAATAACATCTCAGTTTTATTAGGGTTGAGAAGCAGAAAATTGGAAGACATCCATTGTTTAATCTCGGCAAGGCAAGCCTCCAGTTTACTGCACTTGCACGGATCCGTTATTTCTAAGGGCATATAGAGTTGGGTATCATCAGCATAGCAATGAAAACTAATAGCATGTTTACGTATAATATCGCCGAAAGGAATCATGTAGATGTTGAACAGTAAGGGGCCAAGTACTGACCCCTGCGGGACACCACATGAGACGGAGAAAGACTCAGAGATCGCGTCGCCATAAGAGACACTATGCGTCCTTCCCAGGATGTAAGATCTGAACCAAGAAAGTGCTGATCCCGAGATACCAACACATGATCTAAGACGTTCTATAAGAATATGATGATCAATAGTGTCAAATGCGGCACTAAGATCAAGCAGTAATAATATTGATGAGATGTTGGAATCCGAGGCTAAGAGAAGATCATTCGTCACTTTTACTAGGGCTGTCTCAGTTGAGTGGTTGGCCCTAAAACCTGACTGAAGGAGTTCAAATCTATTGTTGTCTATCATAAAATCACTAAGCTGTTGTGTTACAACTTTCTCAAGAATTTTGGCGATAAACGGAAGGTGTGACACTGGCCTATAGTTAGCGAGATCTTCAGGATCTAGGTGTGGTTTCTTAAGTAATGGTTGAATGACGGCCGTCTTAAAAGCTTCAGGTACAATGCCAGAGGAGAGTGACAGGTTGATAATATTCAAGACAGACGACCCCAAGATCGGGAACAACTCTTTGACGAGTTTGCCTGGAAGCGGGTCGAGCATGCAGGACGTCGGCTTTGCTGCATTAACCAGTTGTGTAAGACACTCCAGGGATACTAAATCAAACTGGGACAGGGTAGCCAGACTTTCATGAACCTGATTGTCCGAACTAGCATCAACAATCACAGTTGAGGTGGTGAGCGGCGCTGCCTTTTTTATTTCTTCCCTTATTAGCTGAATCCGCTGAGTAAAGGATTGCATGAAATCGTGTGCTGAATGGAGGGAATTTTGATTAACCTGCTGCTGCTGTGTTAGCTGCGCTACCGTCTCAAATAAATACTTACATGAAAAAACATACATGAAATACATGAAATACATGAAAATACTTACATGAAAAAAACATACATGAGCGTGTTCTATTTACAAGCATCAATAATCATCTAAACTAGTACTAGCATTCCCACTATTTATCAACTGTAGCATAAATGAGAATCTCATATACAGTATGAATGTCCTTACTATTTAAAGTAGCAAGTAATGCAGATCCTTTAGCAGAGAAGTTAACAAACAAACACACTGAAGGGAGATACAGTATATCTCAAGAGGGGCTGAGATTAAGCTGTGCACTAAGGGTCAATATATAGATATGGTGGCTAAACCTGTGCTCCACTGCGGAAAAAAACAAACATACTTCATCTTTTTTTTTTTGAAACTGAATACATGCACAACTCTTGTGTTTTGTTTATAGTGCAGGGAAATCAGAGTCCCAAAATACACCAAACTGTGTCACAGCACAGTGGCATAGTAATCTCAGCTCAGGTTCTCCTCTGCATCATTTGCATGTTCTCCCAAGCTTGATTTCCTCAGCCTTAAATCTATGTTTTGTAAATGAATTAAAGTCTAAATTTCCCACAGACGTACACATAAAATACTTATGAATTAAATCATTTCTCTCAAATAGCAACAACCAGAATGTTTAGTCCCACGCATATAATTTAATATGCAGGAAGATAGATAAAACCGTAAACTGAGTCATTATAAAATTATTATATTTATTTTTTCACTGTGGATAGCTGTGATAAATTGATAAGATTTTCTCAATAATGCATTAATTCATACCTCCAAGTTAAGCTGCATATTAATAAACTATCAAGCCATCCTTTTTTTTTAGATGCTTATCCTCACTAGGGTTGCCTAATTTATGACTTATGTGTAAAAATATCCACATATTTTTAATGTTATCTCTCTGGTGTCAGGATGAGAAGAATCAAGTATTGATGACCAATGCCTGGCTGCAGCTGGTGAGTCACTGGGAAGATTTTCTGCAATATGTTGACATCTGTCCGTGGGATTTATTTTGTCCATTCATCCAGAAGAACATCACAAATACGTCTTTGTCCATATGATGTGATATCACACATTTGCAAACGTCTTGGGTGTTTATGGTCGAGCTGCTATTTCCACAATAAATGAGCCTTAGGGAGTTACACATTTCTCAACTCTAACATAGGCTGTCCAGTCAAAGCCTGTAATACTGAAAGCTATAGTATCCGTCTGTAAAATAAAAACTACAGAGCATAAAATCAGAGCTGTACGAAAAGCGTGTGTGCTTGAAAATGAAATTTTGAATTTTTATAAGGCCCCGCAGGATTGTGCACTGTCAGCACATTTTCTTTGAAAGATATGGCCACTCTCATTCGCCTAGATAAGCATTACTACAATTGTGAAAATAAATGCCATACAATAGTCGAATATATCTCTGTCTCTCAGTACTGGACTGATATCTACCTGAGCTGGAACCCAGAAAGCTACCCTGGTGTCCAGAACCTTCGATTCCCTTCAGACCAGATCTGGACTCCTGACATCCTTCTCTATAACAGGTTGGAGATCTTCCTTCTTCCTTGATGTACAGTATCATAATTGTAGATCCACATCCTACGCATTGGTACACAAAATGAAACATGACCAGCAGTGTGAAGAACCTGTAAAAATGGATGAAACCGAGTGATAAAATGGGCCCTTCTGCCATTGAATTTTTGCTTTGACACAACCAGGGTATTGAAGATTAATGTGTGGACATGTTTGTCCAAATCCCACTGAGACATTCATTAAATCCCCTAATCCTGAATGGATTTTTTTTCAGGCGATAATAGGCTGACTTCGTAATTATCCTAATGTATTGTCTAAATTCTCTTTAATTGTTCTTCCTTGTCTTCCACACAGCATCTTTATCTTGTTTAAAATCAAAGGGATTGAAGCAAAACAAACACTTGATGCAAATTACTATCATTACGGAATGTTTTGTAATTTGGAGGGATTTTTTTTAAAATTGATATGAATGTAAGCATCTTTTTTTTTTCCAATAATAGGTTCATTGTTTTTTAAGTACTTTTTTTAGTGTTAGTCTAATCCTTGATATCCAGCACCATTTTGCTATGTGCTCTGCTTAATCCCTCCATAGAGCCAAAAATATCTACGAAATAATCTCACTCATTAAGAGCTTGTTTATTATTCTGCTCGTTTTGTATAAGGATAGCAATAAAAGCTCATGTGCAGAGTTTTAATTTTTCTTTGGATAGAAAACAATACAAAGGGTTGAAATGTACATAATGCATGACGGTGTCTCATTGCAATCATGTGAGAAAAATCAAATGCACGGACCAAGCGGAGGATTGGCTTTTGACAACAGCTACCTCAAATGCCCGGGAATGTATATTATTTTAAAAAATCTGAACAAATATAGCTTCATCATCAAATAACCTTTAAATGGAGATTTTTCATCTATACAGAATAGAGTACAGTATACCGTTAGAGGGAAAACAATCAGTCATTTTAATTAAACAACACTGTACTACTGTGTATTAAAAATCAGGTCCATTTCACACTTGCATGTCAAAGGGAGCTTGGGGACAAAACAATGGTTTGTGTGTATTAACCCAAATATTCAAAGCTCAGCTTTTAGACGTGCCGGATTACCCACCCTAATGCTACTGCTCTCGTTCCCCATCTCAACCCTCAACCTCCCTTTCCTGACTCATTCCCTTTATCATTCATCCCACCTCACCGCTTTTCACAGTCTCTCCTTCTCCTTCATAACTCACCTTCTCATCATTATTCACTTTTTTTTTTTCAATTTTCTTTGGTGTTTATGAATCATACCCGCCACAGAAAATAATTTGGTCAGGCAGTCAGTATATTTTTCATTCTTTTGTCACAGTTCGTTGTTTTGCAAGTTTGTCAACATTATTTTTGTGTGTATTTTTGATTGTAAAGGTTTGGTAACGTTTATAGTTGTTGTAGTTAATGGGTGAATTTAAGATAAATGTAGACATTTCACATTAGTCTTACATATAAGTCTATTTTTATTTTCTGTTGAATATTGCCTGTGATATGACTTTGAGGATTAGGATGTGATATTATTACTATTTTTAATTTGGCAATTAACCATCATTTATGACTATAGAATGACAATTACTTAGTTTTTGCTTATGTCTACTAAGGAAAACTTAAAAAAGGCTTCAGCTCTGATATGAATTGCAAATAGAAACATCCTCTATGGTCATTCAGTAAAGTTCAGGTGTGTAGTGTGGTGACACAAAGAGATACACACACAAGAAAAAATCTGGCAGTTAATTGTTGCACTAATGGCACCGCAGGCATAACACACGTCATTACTCAGTACGCTATTAGAGAGCATCCAGTCACACTTTAATCTGCTTTAAATAGTGGATGCAGCGGGTTCATTAGCATGCATCTCGGATGGGAGAAGTTCAGGTCATTTGTTTTTATGTGACCTGTAGGAGCTATGAGGTCGGATGGTGTCATAATATGAAAGATATCTGATCTGAAATTGTTCCTGATGAGTCATCCAACTTTTTTAGAACAATGAGCCAGTTATCCACCCTCAATCAACTGCTTTCAAAGGGATATAAACAAATCAAGTGTATAGTCTATCTGACACTGTGATTCAAAATAAACAACGTAGTTCAACACTGTGCACACTATTGTCTTTTTTCTGACTACCTTCAATGATGGTGTGTCATAGAACTGCACTTACCATAAAGTGGCCATGAGCTGGTTATAAACTGACTCAGAAGGTTCTGGCTCAGGAGTCATTAAAAATATTTTTCTATGTTTGTTTTTCATGCTTTTGGCAGATGGAGTTTACATAAAGAAAAGCTAGACAGAAAACATCTATGACCTTTCTCATTGTGTAGCAGGGTAAAGTCAAAGGTTTCACTTGACTGGTGATCGATTAGTTGCATGAAGGAAAGCCAGCTCAAATTAAGTTATATTTGCTTTCTCAGAAAGTTATGTTAAATGTGAAGATGTTGTTTTTAGATCAAAAAGTTTGGATTTTTTTTTTCATATGCATATTGTGTATTCTCAAATAGGGATAATTTAACAGGGATTCTGCAGGCATTGCAACACTTACTGATCTAGTAGTTAGCAGGCTTTCTTTCATTTAAGACGATATTAGCACAAGAAGCTTCCCAAAATACAGGATAGAACTTTTCAAAAAGCATGAGGGCCAAATTATTCCAAAAATAACCTGTTATTACAAACATTATATAGTGGCTCAGGTTTTCGGTGTTCAGGTATTAACCAGTAAAGAGCAGTCAAGCACAAAACATTCCCAATCTTCTCATTAAGAAGAGGAAGAAGAACAGGAAGTTATTGACCTCATAGTGGCTAGGACGACACACCACTCTCAAATTTATTCTTAGAATGTTGTCGAAGCATCGCTTGTGACTTTAAGGACATTATTACATGTGTTATGTACATATGACATTATGTATGTGTGAACTGAGTGATAGTTGGTGTTTGTTGACTCAAAATGGTAAACACGAGGACGCCAATGCTAATGTTGATTGCTAAGGAGTTAGCACAGGCAACATTCTAAATAATGGATAGTCATAGCCACTCATTTCAACTTGCGTTCAAACAAAATTATTTAGAAAAAAATCAACTCATATTCACCCTTCACATACTTGATTATTCAATGGAATAATTGATCGGGTAATCATTTTGATAAAAGTTCAGTAGTGACAGACCTACAATTAACCAACACATGAACGCACACTTGAAATCATATCATTATCATAAGACATACTCAAATAATTGCAACAGTTATGCAAAGCAATACTATTTCTGCGCAATGATCCAATGCTATATGCTTCCACATTTCTTACAGTTGATGACTTGAGGAAGATGCGTGAAATAATCTATTTATCGTGCATCATTTGCTGTGTATGTTCTCCGCCTACATTAAATATGTCACACATGAAACTAAAGGATCACTTACGGGTACTGTACTATTTGCCTGTAGGCTTCTTTGTCCCATCTATTTAATCAATGAGCCCAGACACAACGCCCGATGTCAGGATTTCCTGAATGACTACTTTGTTCCTGAACTGAGAAATTATGAACTTGGGCAGAGTTACTCACAATTCAGGCACAGGTGTGTGTTCCAGATTTGTACTGGCATGAAAATGTTTGCGCTTCTCAGCACGCACATAGACAGACCTTTTGTGTTCTATCACATGTACAATCCAAATCAATGTAAAGCTGCTATTTTTAGGTTTGGACAACATACATCTTTAAAGTACTATGCGTGCTCTCCGACACACACGACATTGCCTGGATTACAAAAGTGCGAACACCTTCGCTTTAAATAAGTCTTTGAATAATAAAAGTTTGAATAATTCATGGCATGGCTTTGCTTCTGCCGCCCCCACTTTTCTTCCACCCGGTACCTGGAGCCACAGCTGATAGTGGCACACACAGAAGGATAAATCAACACGTTTATGTGACTCAATTTTTACCACAGGCAGGATCAAATAAAAAGGGTCCATTCATTCATTATTCCTAGATATGCTTTCTTTTGTCCGGACTTTGTGTGAATCTTAAAGCAAATCTACAAAAATGGACACTATTTCTCGAGTTTAGGATTAGACTGTGGGTGTATTTACAGTTTACTGTGTGTGCTTTTGTAGGTTTTGCATTAACAGCTGACATTAGTTCAGTGTCTTAACAGTGTGGCTACTAGAAAACATTTGACAGCTATGCTTTGAGACGCTTTTGTCAAAAGTTGATTTTTATCTTAGATTGGCAGGGACACTGTAATGTTGCCTGTGGAAACCTTTGAGTGGTACACCAAATCTGTTTTTCTTTATGCCTGTTTTAAACTAAGAAACATAATAAAATGGTAAAAGACATACTTTACCTTTACATTTGAACTTAATGACATTTGAACTTTCACTCAACAACTCGCTCATTGCAGAGTAAAAAAAAAAACAAAAAAAAAACATCACTGTAAAATGAGGAAATATTAAATGTCTGCGAAAGCTCAGTGTCACTCAGGTTGTGCAATTTTATTTTGAACATGGCTGAAATAATTTGTTTTGTATTATGTTTTAAAAAATAATAATTCATAATGAGAATACTAATTATTGCTCTCCTTCCAGTGCGGATGACCGCTTTGATGCCACCTTTCACACCAACGTTCTGGTGAATGCATCGGGTTACTGCCAGTACATCCCGCCCGGCATTTTGAAGAGCACCTGCTACATCGATGTGCGTTGGTTCCCGTTCGATGTTCAGAAGTGTGATTTAAAGTTTGGGTCGTGGACGCACAATGGCTGGCTGCTGGATCTTCAGATGCTGGATGTGGATACATCCACCTACATACCCAATGGAGAGTGGGATCTTGTGGGTAAGTTGCTTTGTATTTTGCAGGAGGAACATGATAAATGGATCATGATGAATCACTTTTAAAAGTTCAAAGTGATGGATTTGCAAGGCAAGCAAACATTTCGAGAACTGGGGCTCTAGTGACCCCAACTGAAAGCTCCCGCTTTGAAGGTACTGAAAATGAGGGCAAGTGGATTCACCGATGAATTTTGTTCTAATGCGATTTATCCAGTTTATATTGTGGAAATAACGTACTACATTTTCTACGGGAACTGTTTGGGCCATAAGCATCCAGAAGTGTGCCTGCAGTGTCATTACAACAATCGCTAATATAGAACAGACATAAACTGTACAGACGCATCTTTACACATTTTCCAAGCAAATATGCTCCCTTTCACTCATTAAATGATACATTTGTGCATTATACTGATGTCATTTTTGTAAGCCTGGAGAATGAAGTTATACAGAATTTGAATCTTGAAATGAAAATGTTTGGGATTATCAGTCTCTCACAACAATACAAAAGTGAAAACAACCATTGGGTGTATTGGTTTTGGAACGGCACCCAAGCGAAGCCTTCCAGCTGGGGAAATGGCTTCTAATGTTTGAGCCCTGGGGAGGTGTTGGCTGACTGGAGCTGAGGGTCAGATGGAAGCTGGCGTCATGGCGTAACACTGGTTGACACAATGACAGACGTGTGCATAATACGTCAGGGCAGACAGAAACAGGCTTTAAATACTAATAGCTGTGTTATCATGGCTAATAACAGACATAACCACGGTTGCCGCAATGCAGAAAATGTGTACTTCACACATATTGTGTGACCCCTCTCTTCATTCATCCTTCTTCCAGCCCATATGGCCGTTTCCACAGACAGATGGGGTGATTTTGTTCATGTTTTTTTTGAACTCTGCGTCCCTCAGGTGTCCCAGTCAAGCGCAATGAGCTGTACTACGACTGTTGCAAGGAGCCATACCCTGACGTGACCTTCACAGTCACCATGCGGCGTCGAACACTTTACTACGGCCTCAATTTGCTCATTCCCTGCGTGCTGATTTCGGGCTTGGCTCTCTTGGTCTTCCTGTTGCCTGCTGACTCAGGAGAAAAGATCTCTCTTGGTGAGTTGATGCACAGATGTAAACAATTAGGAATTTGGTAGTTGGCCATGCCTTTGTAGATGTGAAGTTTTGGGTGTGTCTGTGGGATTTTCTGTCCACATTGGGGAAGTGAGAGTGACATTGATGATGCATTGTTGAAAGTCTTTGATGTTTTGAAGAAGGATGGCTGGATGGATGATCAATTGATTTAGAGGTTTAGAGGTTCTATATTATGACAAAACGCATTTTTGGCTGTTATGTTTGTATATCATACTCATACAAAAATCCCAGTGGATGTCGCCTGCCTTTTTTTCTACGTTTACTTTGATGAACTTTTCAAAGGCTGTTTCCAGGAAATTGTTCCAAATATATGCGTCATTAACAGATAGAGATACAAAGTTGTCTAAAATATCATTTAAATTTTGAAAATATTGAACATTCACCATATTTAACTATTTTCACTCATGTTTTAATTGTAGTAACATGTTCCTGCACAGGACCAATGTTAGATAGACATCAATTACAAAATGATAACACACAGGTGTTTTGGTGGTGATGTCAAATTTAAGAATGGAAGAAATCTCAAATCTGCAGTGCTATTTTGCCAAAGTATTTTAGAATGGCAAAGCTACTTTAATTTTCATACATGCAATATAGGTACAAAAACTCCAGATTTTTTTTCTCAAATCAGTATGGGAATATGGGTCCTCGTTTTTTTGTTTGTTTTTCTTTTTTTTCCATATTAGTTTAAATAGGAATGTTGGCAGCAGCGGATAGTTTCGACCGACCTCTTCCCATGTAGCATGCAATAATGTGTGTGCATATGTGTATGCAAACGTTCTCATAAATCATGTAGCGGAGTCATGAATACATTCATGTAAAACAGCTCGGAATAATTGAATTTTTGAGTGGAGTTCTATCAGCCCCTTGTTTTTGATGGATAGCCACATTCGGATGAGCAGTCGCCAGTTAACATGAGTTTGACAGATTTCTGGAGGGCTAAGCTTCCTTCAACATGTCACCTGACAAATTACTGTAGTTTTGAGATGATAACTGATTATGTCCCTAAGTAATTACAACGAATAATTTCCCACTCCTGTGATCCCACTCACACTAATCATGTTCCTCATGTTCTGCCTTGTCTGCTTTTTTTTTGTAAGGAATCACCGTGCTGCTTTCGCTAACCGTCTTCATGCTTCTGGTGGCTGAGATCATGCCGGCCACCTCTGACTCGGTTCCCCTCATCGGTGGGTTGTGTTCATGTGTGCTTTAATGTGTCATATATCTACACAGAATCACCTGCAGGAAGATAACCTGACACATATATCCCAAAGAATATGAGTGTGCACACTGCTGCGAACTTGCAAACGACATGGCTCCTCCGGCTATCAAGGCAAAGTGACGTAATATTGATTCTGTCACTCAACACACCAATATTAACGACCACTTCATGGTTTACACTTGATTGTCCTTTGAAGAATTTCGGCCGGAAACATTAATACCCACAACATATACATGCATCATTCAACGCTGCTTGACTTGTCTATATGATCACCTGGAGTAAGAATTCCAAGGTGATTCCATTTGCATAGTGTGAGAGTGTCCAAAAATCAATCCCACAGCCGCCAAGGGGCGTTCTATGGTAGATTTGTGTGGCCCAGGTGAGAGCTGTCAACACCACTAAGACAGGAAAACTCGGGGGTGGAAGAATAAATAAAGGATGAATGGAAGATGATAAAGAAGAGGGAGGAATTGAGATAACTATGGTGTTGAGGTTTGTCTTAAAATTTTAGACAAAATTAATTTGAGACTTAAATAAACTATAGCACATGCTATGAAAAGTGGAATATAGAATCTTATCAATTGTATTGGTTGTAAGTTCAGTAATCATAACTCGTTTTATACACATTTTATATGAGACGAGGCCTTAGATTGATTGAGTCCTGTTTAAAAGCCAACAAATTAGGTAAACAAGCACAATTGAATGAAATATAATGCAAGTGCAACCCATGATTTTTTTTTTTTTATTGGTAATGATACATTTAATTTATACGAGATTTGTAAATTTACAACAAACAGGAAAAGTATTTGTTTGAAAGTTTGTACCACAGTAGGTGGTTGTATTTCAAAATCATATTTCCAAGCATAATATAATTTCAAACAACTAAATTTGATGGACATTTCGTGAGAGCTGCACTAATGCCGCAGATTTAATAATACCGAGATGAATATGTTTCTTTTCTCCATCATAAGTAGCACTGTCTGAAGGGCATTAAGTTAAAAATGTATTTACATACTGTGGATAAATGGCTACCCAACCGAACATAATATTTATTTTAAATGACTAGAGGAAAGACTCAACTGTTCTCTTAATTAAAATGATTCCTTAAGTGAATGTGACTGTTAATTATTTTCAACACCGCTGCCCAAAATAGATGATTCATTTTTTTAATTAATTAATTTTTTCAATCACCAGAAACTATTATCTTTTCACTTGCATTTATCTTCTTGTGAGAAGCAACCATTGCTCCCTCTCTCAATTACTTTCCAAAGGTTTTGACCTCTGGGCTCAGAGTCTTCACCAAACATACGTGCTTTTGCATCCCAGAATACAGAAAGTCAAGGCCAAAATTCCACTGTGTCATCATTTCATGTAACCGGAAACTAAAAATATCCATATGTTTGCTGTGTATCTTCCAGCTCAGTACTTTGCAAGCACCATGATGATAGTAGGAATGTCGGTGGTGGTGACTGTGATCGTCCTGCAGTTTCATCACCATGACCCTCAGGGAGGCAAAATGCCCAAGTGGGTGAGTGAGAGAACTATTTATATATTTATTTACACACTAAATTGTCCTTAGGTGTGATTGGGTGCATGAATGGTTGTTTGTCTCCATGTGCCCTGCATTTGGCTAGCCACAGGTTCAGGGTGTCCCCTGCCTACTGCCCAAAATCTGCTGGGATAGGCAGCAGCAAGCTTGCGACTCTTGTGAGGATAAGCGGCTCTAGAAAATTGACTGATGGAAATTTTAACATGGTGTCTATGTATAATTTGATAACAATGATTGTTTGTGTCCAATACTTTATTGAAAACAATTTTTATCACTTGCTGTCAAATGAAAACGACATCATCTGTATTCAAAGCACAGGTATCAGCCAATTATGGCTTGGCTTGTGAACATCACATGATCAAACACAGAAAACAAGTGAGCCATGTTATCAGAGCCTGAGCACTTGTGTCATATTTAGTCCACAGCAAATGGAAAACTGTGTTTTCAAATGTATTATTTCCACATGAAAAATAAATTAACTTGTTAAATCCCAGAGTCAAGACCTTCAAGCCAAAGTAGTTATTTACTGATGTTTGTCTTTCTTTCTTTCTTTTTTTCCCTAAAATATTAGTGTAAAGGATGCCCTGAAAGTATCTAGCACTGAATGAGTTAATTATAGACAAAATAATAAAGATCCCCAAATAAACCCAAACTGAGCAAGCGACAGAGGCAGAGTGTGACAAAGCGAATGAGTTAAAATATAGTCACTGAAAATATAACCTGAATGATTCATGAGTGTCCCGTACATGTTCAGGTTCGGGTAGTCCTGTTGAACTGGTGTGCTTGGTTCCTGCGCATGAAGCAACCCGGCGATGAGCGGAAGCGCTCCGGATACAAGCGCCGCCATATAATCCAGCACCACTCCAGCACCAGCTCTATCGAGATGGGCGCCATTCCGAGCCTCTCCATTCCACTCAACCAAACTCCCTGCCCACCGTGCACGTCAGGGACCTCTAATGGTTCAATGAGCCTCTACCTGGGCAGCTACCACCAAATGGAGAGTTCACAATGCCCACCTTCCAGTGACTCTGGCGTAGCATTTGGGGGTCGCGCTCACTGCTCCCCGGGTGAAGATGCTGAGCCCCCTGTTGTTGGCGGTAATGTTTTGGGAATGGGTGCAGGTATGGGCGTCAGGATCCCACCGCCAGAAATTCAACGCATCTTGGAGGAGGTGACCTACATCGCCCAGCGCTTCCGAGATCAGGATGAGGCTGAGGCCATTTGCAGTGAGTGGAAGTTCGCAGCTGCGGTGGTGGACCGTCTGTGCCTGGTGGCCTTCTCGCTCTTCTCCATCATTTGTACCTTCACCATCCTCATGTCAGCGCCCAATTTCATAGAGGCTGTCTCCAAGGACTTCACATAGCTGGATGCAGAAGAAAAGAAAGGATTTATCTCTCTTAGTGGGCCATTAATGGGAAGAACGCTTGTTGTAGTTTTCCTATGTAAATATCATTTTATGTCTCGGCTATTGCTAGCTTCTATTTGTAAACAGGCATTTTTACATAGAGGTTGGTCATCTCAGCTTGCCAAATATTGATTTACTTAGCGTGTACATACAAGTCGACATACACATACACATCCCTGTTCAAATGGCAGGTTTTTGTGGGATTAAAAAAACTGAGATCACTTTTTTTTTAATGTGACCTACAGTACTATCAGAAATTCTCTTCACAATAATATGTTCTTTGCAGCCCAATAGGAATTCTGATTCGTATTGTGGTAGTGGAATATACGGTAAATTAAGCACCAAATTATTTAGAACATATTAATGGAAAGGAACTTTTATGTTTTATTTTTAATAGAGGGAAATAATGTGCTTGCATATGTGTCCACAACCTCTTACTTTTGTAATTATGTAGGGATGTTCACTTTGAAAAGGAATACTGCCGTAACTATGAATCACATTTCTCTTCCGTGTCTTTTTATTTGTGATCACAACCTCATTGTAATAAAATCACTGGTGAGCATTTGGTGTATTGTGCTAAAATGCTTTGTGTGGACTTGGTTAGAGTGGACCAATACCACAGATGCAAAAGTGTCATTCAAATGTACATTATTGTAGTTTTGCTTAACCTTTTGCTTGAGAGCTATATGATAAGATTCTATAAAAAAAAATAGTTCAAAGACACTTGTAATCCTGTGTAATGTTCATTGAAAGATTGAGGCTTATTTGACTTGTGACAATTTGGATCATTTTTTTCTCTAAATAATTGTTCTCTAAATAATCTAGTGGAATTTAAGAGGGGTTTATAATATAATGCACTTTAATACAAAACTATTACAGAATATATAGGTGGCCTAAACCCGCCCTCACAACTATAGCTGCTTTGAAATTATGGCCAAAAATATCATTTTAACTCAGTTTTCATGATATATCAGATATTTACGAATAATTAGGATAGGATATTGACAAAATGCTTAATCAAGAATCAGTTTGAAGTGTATCAATAAAGGTTTATGAAGTGACATAAAAGTACATAAAAAATGACTGGTTTTCACCCTTGTTGGCTGTCATTTTCCTTTGTGTCCTTTGAAGTGTAAATTTTCACACTTGTCCATAATAAAAGTATATTTCTTCTCTGTATAACTGTCTCTTTTTAGATCCAGTGATAATCAATAAAAGTGGAACAATGCAAGTTTATGATTTTGCTTCAACCTATCTTAATTCTGGTGGCATTTGTAGTGTTTTCCTGAATACAAACAACACGGAAATAATAATAATAATAATAATAAAAAAGATGACAGACCATGTCAAAGCTTACATCCAGGAAACAGACACGTTTCAGTAAATTAAAATGGCAAACGACTTTAACTTCAGTGAATTTGGCCATTTTAGACACGCCAGTAAAAAGAACCTCAGCAAATGTAACATTATGCCACGTTATATGAAAAAAATCTGTGCAAACTTGGTTCTTCACAGTTTGCTTCCTTTATGTGATAAGGCTGCCGGTAATCTGAATTTTAGATTAGATGATACCACAATGGAAATAGAAGTGGTAAAAAATGACACAATGAATATGCGACAAAAGATGTGGAGCATTTCATCTTTTGTCTTATTTCCTACTATTCTAATTGCTGCAGTGTCACTAGAAAAAATTTAATGAAATTAAAAAAAGCTTCATTTTAACTAGACATGGGGTTTTACACAAAAGATGCAGTAAATGCAACAGAATATGCATAAACCACACATACAGTATAAATTGTACATACTTGAACAATCATTCTGTCTGTAGTTCAAAATGGACTGTTTTCCTCTTTATCAGTGACAAGACTTAAAATCTTTAAAATTCAAAAATAAAAACTTTTAAATCTTAAAAATTCTAAGAGGTTTTACCTGGCATGTTTTGGCGTTATTGTTCACCTTCTTCAGAGAGGAAAACAAGAATACATGGTATATATTATTAGGCAAGGATAAACACTACAGCTAACAACATCAAGTGTTTCAAGATGTCATATTTATCATGTTAAATTCTCAGTTAAGCAGGAACAATAGTAAAGATGAACGATTGGCTGAATTTGGAATTTAATCAGACAACAGCAATTACATGACAGACTCAAGGCTGATTTACCAGTGTAAGTAAAATCGTCATATTGAGGCAAAAGCGAAGCATGTTCTCTGGGACTGTGTTAGTTGGAATGTCACTTTTAGTAATGGTAATTGAATGCTGATATGAATGGACCCAGCTAATTACATCACACATAAACACAGCGCAAATATTTAGAATGTTTCATAATGTACTTTGTCATCAACCTCCCCATAAGCTGTTTTGCCTCAGGTCACCTAATTGACCACGGTTAGCCCCTCCCCCAACACAGCTTCAACACTGGAACTGGGGCGTAGATTTCCAGTAATAGCTTGGATGCAACTGCAGATTGGATAGAATTTCCACCTGATTTAATGTCCCTCTGTTTTTATACACAGATGTGGAGTATCAGAATGAGAGTACATGTACTAATTGTCCTGTTTAGTTCTGGAACACTGCACTATGTGAATTCAGGCCTGTAGCTTATGTGAACAAAAGTGTCATATAACCAATCATGTTTTTACGCCCCCGTTCCCATTAAATCGCAATTCCTCATCTTTCCATGACAGTTTGGAGCATTCTATGCCTCTAACTTGAGTGGAAAATGACAAAGGCAGCAAAACAAAAACAAAAATAAAGCCATGCTGGAAGATTTTTGTGTTGAAACCTGTGGGAACTAAAAACCATTCCAATCAGTGACCTCATATCTGTTCTACTGTAAATAAATGGGAAAACTATTCTTACAGACACACTCCAAAATCTTTCATAAAGACATCTGAAATTAGAAAAGTTCATTCCCACCCATTCAAACTTCTTCAAAAGTTGATAATAGCCTACACTGCAGGGGGCGGACTGCGATTCTGGAATATTTAAAATGTTCTAGGAATGAACATTTCTTTAATACTGGCCTGCAGGCCCTGGGGGAGGACAGTTTTCTCTTTTAACACATTCTGGGTTCATTTTGGGTCACTAAAACAGACATTCTCCAGAAGTAATTATTCCTTTTAGATAAAGCTTTTCATTTGGGCTAGCTCAGCATCAGCATTATGAATTCCTACACCATATTCAGAAGAGGATTCCTCCCAATATGAAACATGTTCAGAGTAGAATAGTATACAGGTATGTCATTTCAATGTTATATAAAACATTTTCCAGCATTGGGCCTTCACAGTTAATATCTAAATGAAACAATGATTTATTTAATCAGAATACCGTTGCCGTCAGGGACTTCAAGGCCTCCACTGCAATTTTAACTCTATGAGAAGCACAGACCAACATTTACAATGTAAAAGAAATGTTAATAATTTCTGTCCATAAATTTTGTTTGGGGCACTTTCGGAGAATTTTCTCTATGTGTGAGTGGAACAATTACCGTAGATACAGAAAGACAGAATGTACATTAGCATCTCTGGTTTTATTGAAAATTCATTATTGATATATTTTGTTCGTCTCCTCTTTAATGCCGCACATTGGTCTCTTCCACATGTGGCTAAAAATCGGTTAAATATAATCGGTCTGCAGTATGATTGCTCATCTGTAAACACAGTACATCATCAAATACCAAAATGTCAGCTCGATGCTCTGCGCAGGTGGGACATTTTTTTTGTATATTATTGTGTGATGTGATGGTCTTATTTAGAAATGGACTAGGTCACTGAATCGCCAATGCCAGGTCCAAAAACTCATTGCCCATTACTTTAATATTGCATATCAATAATTAGGCTAATATGATATATAATATATACAAGATTTAGACAGTCACAAACAGTTTAAGTTTAACGTTAAGGTGTTTTGCTCATTCCGACAATATCTGGATCCTTATGATTGAATAACATTGTGGGTCTTTGACTGATACTAGAGTAGGCCTTATATAGCAATGGTGGAAACGTGAATATGCAACAAAACGCAGCATATAAAATATTCATTAGATTTAGAACGTAATGCTTTTAAACATCTGCAAATGCATCATTATCTCCCCTTGTAAATGTAAAGTGCTGATTTCCCTCCACAACAATTTGGACGGTCGTTGGGCTATTACAAACTGACACAATGCACCACGCACACCATTAGCTTTTTGCGATATTAACAAAATACAGGCAAATGAGTGAGAAACAAGTGAGATAGTGTAATGTGGAAAGATCAATCATTCCACAAATGGTAAATATATGCAAATGGAACAATAACCCGATCCAGCCAAAACCATCACACAGTCGGGCACGTGGGTGAGTACTTTTTGATAATCTGTAGTGTAATCACTTATAGCTGTGAAGCTGAACACATTTGTCATGAGAAACATGGTCTTTCATCACCATGTAATTACTCAAAAAGTGAGAATCAGATAGATGCCTTCTGGCCCATTACATCTGACATGATTATAAATGGACACTGAGAAAATTGGAGAGGTCTAATGTAATCATGAAATTGAAATCATGGATGTGGCCCAGAAATGTCTCACAAGTTTTCGGGAACTCTTCTCTCCTTGTAGCCTTGCGTCATTTGACAGCAAGATGATGGTCGGAAGGGGACCGTAACAACAGATGGGTCTCCCTCAATGTCATCAACATACAGTAGCAAACTCCCTGTGAGGAAACGCTTTTTCTGCGCCTTCAAGTGACTGAAGTATATGATGACAGCATATGGTGTTGACTTTTGTTTGTCTTCAGTGTCAGGCGTGAGACAAGGCGTTGTGTGGTGTGATCGCAAGGTAGGTAGGATGTCACGGGAAGGAGGGAGCCTGCAGCCTTGAGACGCACCCTCATAAACAGTTTCTGTGCATATAAACACGGTCGCGCAGAGTGTGCACAGCAGGGGTGTGCATGATAGCAGATTGTGTGTTCACATAGTGTCAAATGGTCAGACTGTGGAGCTCAGTGTGAAGTTGATGTCAAACTTCATGGTGTAAAAACTTTCAAAACAAATCAGATGCTTTCAAGAGACAGTGAAATTCATTCATAATTCTTGAGCAACAAAACTATGATAGGATAGAATTAGGGCCGCAAAATTAAGTTATTTCAATGTCTTGTTTTGTTGAGTAATCATTGAATTGAATCAAATAATTTAGGGGTTAAAAGTGAAAGATTAAAAAAGATATTTAATTAAATTATCCGGTTAGTATCTTTAATGTGATGTAACCCAATGATCTGATTTCACAGAAGACTACAAAATCTGAAAATATTTACTGTCTGAAAAGCTGAAATATTGAGGATGTTGTACCAATTTAGTCACTAGATTATCTATAAATTCTCAAAAAGACTTTGATTATGGATTAGTTTTTGATTAATCGTTGCACCTCTAAATGGACTAAAGGCACCACATACACTATTAGTTATTTTATGTACCTAATGATCATGTCTTGTCCTTGAGGAAAAAAAATGTCTCTGACCCTTACATTTCCTCCTCCCTTTTTCTTGTTGTTATTTATTAATGGTGTGGGTGTCTTAATTCACCAGATTTGGATTTACTGATTGCTTCCAATCGTTGTGTCATCATCCATAATCCCAAGATTTCCAGACTTTGTGGCAATGAGGTTGTTTTTTTATGGCTATGCTCGGCTGGGGTACACAGATGGAAAGTCATTAAATTTAACACTATCATATGTCATGCACCCCTCTTCAAGAACAACGTTGTGCTTTGAAGAGCCATTAACTTGAATTATAGATAAGTACGTAACAGCCATGTAATTAGAAGTCCTCGCATTTTGCACTTTGGGTGCCGCTGTCTTTGTGCTGCGTTCACAAACTTTTTGATGCATTCGAGTAAGCGCCATTTTAGAGACTAAATCAGTCCATCGTTGCGTCCTTACTAATTGCATTTTCCTTGTCCCACTTTTATTGATGATTTTACTAAAGAAAAGCTAGACCACCGTTGAATGTAGACAGATTGGTTAAACAAAGTAAGGGGTTTCGCCATTTTAATTTTGCAGTGCTGTAAATTGAAACTATTACTTTCGAGGGACATTGTCACCCACTCAATCACAGGTTCTTCGCCATCAAAAATCACCATCAATCTTGGCAACCCTCACTCCACTTGTAGTGCCCTTGACCACCGGAATTTGTAGATGTGCTTCAGTAAACAGAGTTTGGCGAAATCTTTCAGAAGTTGTGAGCTTTCCCAGATCCTGATAAATCATTGAGCTTTTAATTGATTAATTCCATCACGCCATATTTATTGCTGTCTAAAGCCAGGGTTCCTTTTAGTACAGAAGGACAGCTTGAATGCCAATGTGAAGCATCAACAAATGAAAGAGAGGTTGAATGACTTATGTCACTTTTCAGCAGTTTTACACTTCAAATAGCACTCGTGATAGTTTTTATTCATGCTCATTTTCCCATTCCAGCATCAGTACACTGCTAAAACCAAACACTAAATGCTTTCGTCTTGTAATTATCCACCGTTTTCTTAATTATGTACCCCTATGCTTTTTTTCAGCCGAGTACCACTTACACAAGCACAAAGCATTTTTAGATTGAAAAAATGCTTGACAGAGAGTTCTGTGCCATCTTGTCTGACTTATCAAATTTTGGAATTAAATTTTTTGAGATGTGTATTATATATATTTTTCTCAGCAATTCAAAAGGATAGACCATGTAACATCATTAGTATTATTTTTGGCTCTTCTGCTGTGCCACCAATTCTAATGCACATCTGGATAAAACTCAACAAAATACAGACATACAACGTTTTGCAAAGGAGTAACTAGAACACAAATTAGTGTGCTTTATGCTCCAATTAATTTTTTCTTAATTTGTAAAGGACATTTTCACCCAGATGATGACAGCGTGTCAAAATTCAACATGGCATGACCTTTGCCATCCCTTAGCTAAAATACTGCATGAATGATGTCAAAGAAAATGACCCAAAAATGGTCAACATGGTAAATGTAGTCATTTAGAGCAAAAAAAGGGCACCAGTACCACCAGTACCATGGTCCATCATCAGCTTGCCGGGCTCAGATGCATGCAGGATTCAAGCAGCTATTTTCAAAGATACAAGCATGGAGAGAGAATGAAATGATATTCTTATTCATGGCACACGCAAGCAAAATAAACAAAGCATCTAAGGCTGCCAAAAGTGGTGTTGGCAGTCTTCAAGGACAAGAAGAACTTCCGAGGTTGTTTGGAGTTGTCCTCTCAATCTTCACATCAAATTAATGTGCTGTGAATGTGTCGAGATTGTATGAAATGATGCCAAATTTTTAAACAATACCACGGAGAAAAAACAACCTTGTTTGTGATCAGTGCCATCAGCCCAAGTGTGCTCAGATATGCCACAAATCAGGCCACAGTCTATCATAGAAAGGAAAAAAGTTAAACATACAAATCAAGACACAAATAGAAATCATCTGTGGATGCACCAGCAAAAATAGTAAAAGCTTAAATTGTGCTCTCTTAGCAAATATGAGAATGCACATGACCCGTAATCCACAGGGATGTAGTAATCTGAGTGAATGTGCATTTGGATTATCAATCTGGGACCCTCTAATCTGAAAGGAGACCTTGTGGAAGAGCCTCTGCGTTTCTGTGTGAAGATCTGGCAGTAATCCATAAATGTTTATGAATATGATTTGAATATTGTACTTTTCCCAATCTTGGAATCCAAGATCTTATTTGAAACCTTTGTGAAAACAACCTCTTGAAAAAAAAAAAAAAACTGTTGAAATAATACTGCCAAATTTCAGAGTATTTTCAAGAAATTATTAATGATGTAATGATTAGTGATGCATTAATGATCATACACCAGCAACATATTAAATATTTTACAAACAAACAAAACACAAGCCACAACCTGAACAAAGTCACTTTATTGTCTTTTTCAAGCCACTAATTTATTTGTTTTATGTCAGGTTTATTGAGCCTTAAGAGGTCATATGCAATGTCACTTTATAATTTTAAGCATATATAAAGTTGCATTGATTAGTTCATCAGTGTTCAGGGGTACAATAATAAATTGATGAACACTTTTATCTAAAAGCTGTTCATCGTGTCTTCATAAACTTAATCTCTAATCGGGTACTAGAAGTAGAATAAAATGACTACAGATTTTGTATCGGTTCACTAATTGATGTGTTCATGCTTGAAATATTTTTTTCCATATACATATTAGACACAGTTGAAAAAACAATTTCATATACAGTACCTATTAATGTAGTTTTTTTTATCTGTGATTTTTGTCCCACTCTGTTCCGTTTCAGTCAACATACAAAAGGGCTGAAGCAGTCACTTCCTTATTTGACTTTTATTGTCAACTCCATCAAACTTGTTATTCTCACTCATTCCACCCCTCAAACCTGCCCCCCTCGCAACAACATGGATTAACAAGACGATCGTTGCGATTTTAAAAAAGAAAATACATTGTTTTTGTGCAGACTTTATCAGAAATAGAATGACTTCGAATAATTTCAACCTGCACGTTTTAATTACTCCAATAATGTGATGTTGTAGTGCCACCTAGTGTTGACAAAGAAGCTCAAGAAAACATCTGTAGTTTTTCAGGCACAGAGCTCATTGGGAAAAAGGTTCAAATGCTTCACACAAATCAATACATTAAAAAAAAATCCACAGTCCAATAATACGTAAGTCTACAACTTACGTATTATTGGGACTCATAACACCAAAGTAAGAAAAAGAGCTGTAGACTGTATGCAAAAGGAAATAAGTGACTTTTTTTTCTCATCCCAAACATTGACAAAAGTTAATGTATTTGATCAATGTACGCCAGCTATGGAGCATAGCCCCGATTGGTGTATATTCAAGTCTATAAATCATAATAGCTTCCTCGGATTTAAAGCTGTCTGACAAGTCATTTGCTGTCTTTCCCTTCCTTGTCTTTGCTCTTGTCGCGTGGAATGCGGCCCAAGTTGTAAAACTCCCGGTTTGGTCGCATATCAGTGAGATGGGCGAGCCGATTTGACATGGCGAAGAAGGCCGCGATGGCGGCAATGTCCCAGGCGTCCTCGCTGTCAAAGCCTACTTCCTCTAAGGACTTAAAGTGCTGCTCAGTGATGGTGTCTGCGCGGCACACGGCCATTGCAAAGTCCAACATGGCGCGCTCCCGCTGTTGCAGGTCTGCATTCTCATAGTTGACCACCACCTGAGGGAAGAAAAAAGTTGGAACTTATTGGCGTATTCTCATGTCGGCTAGCATCAGTGGAAGACTTAATTTACAGTCACATACAATATATTATATGTCAGATAATCATTTGTATTCCCCTTCTAAACACAAGAGGAACAATTTGAGCAAACCTCCAGAGAAGAACTTTATGTACTGCCTTAACAACATCTGACTTATCAACTACCATCAATTAGAATAAACAATTAAGAATAGTCAGTTTATGTTTCTGCTGATACCTGGTCTGAGAGGGTAGGGTTCTTTGAGTAGATGCGGTGAAGTGCACTGTGAGAAACCACACAGTAAAGGCACTTATTATAGGAGCTGGTGGCCACCACAATGAGCTCACGATCTGCCTTGGTGAGTCCACCTGAAAGTGAAAAGAATCTCAGTTTAATATTGATCAACACAAAATGTGTTTGCATCATAATCATCTTCACTTTTTTTTATAAGTCGAAAGAAAGAAAGAAAAGTAAGCACACCTGTCTCCTTGTTCATGAGTTCATTGTAGTAAGAGAAGAAGGCTCGAAATTCTGCAGGTCTGTGAGAAAGGACTTTGAAGACATTGGGTAAGAATCCTCCCTGTAAATAAACACGTTACAGTAACAGTCGCAACTATGTAATTATCAAGAGGCTTTTTTCCCCTCACCTTTGATTCTACTTCCTCCATAAGTTCCACAATGTCATACGGCAAATCCTTTTTGTAAGGGACTGGATAGCGGCTGATTTTCTCCGGAGGATCACTGGAAAAAGGACGGGCCACGGCTACGCTCTTCTCCGCTCGCTTGGCCAGATGCAGAAAGCCCGATCGCGAAGATTTCTGGGACCAACCAAACATGGTTACAAAAGTCATTTAGATAGTCAACGTTGACGGTTTTTGATTGAAGACTTACAAGGTGAGTGGACACCCGAAAGAACCTCCGGACAAATATATTCGCCATCAGATCCTGTTTTTATTTATACCGATTATGATTGACAAAGGTGCCTTTCCACTCTGTTCGCTATCAGACCCTAATGTACAGTATACGTCGCGTTAGTGCTGGTCGATCCACTATTCAGTCCTAAACATTTTCTTTAAAGTTTCACTTTTTCACGAGTCAACCTCTATCCAATTGCGGTACCGAGTTACGGATACGCCCGCCGTCTTCATTTTGTCGTCACAACAAGGGGCCGGGGTGGATGATGCGTCACTATTGTGCGCTGAACTGTACCCATGGGCGGGGCCAGCCTTTTACTTATTTTTCTTGCGACAGTTTATATCGAAATACGTTAGCTTCTTCAGAATATCTTCTTCCGGGTTACGGTCTGTGATGTTTTCTCTATATCTCCTTTGACCGCTAGGGGTCGATCGTACATGTATTTTTTGTTTTATCAGAATACAGTTGATTAAATTATGATGTTTAGCGTTACATGTGTCAACAATGTGTCTCGTTGTTTGTTCGGTCAGAAATGCGATTGTTAAGTGTGTGTTTTTTTAATTTCAACTGCTGTTACAATAAACGATTTTATCCCGAGTCACCTGGAAGGCAAAAATCAGGGGAAAGGAATTTGACCCCCCCCTCGACTCGACGGTTCATAGCTAGGGCGAGCAGTATATCCTTTTTGTCGAAGTCGTACGGTAAACCATTTCAGGTCATATATTTAACTAAAAACTCTCGTCGTGAACAGATTGAAAACTAAAGGAAATGTTTTACCATGTAAGTGTAGGTCTTCATCTTTTCACATTTGTCCCGACACGTTAAGTGAATCATGCAATAAGTACTGAACACTAAAAGTCGCGCGTTTCTGCATTATTTTCAAACGCATTAACACAATGATTCACATCAGTCAAATTGACATTAGCCATTTATTCATAACTGTGGTTTCCTTTTATGTTAACAGATATCTTTGGAACATGAGATTTTACTTCACCCCAGGTACTTTGGTCCCAACCTCTTAAATACAGTGAAGCAGAAGCTTTTTACTGAAGTGGAGGGCACTTGTACCGGAAAGTAAGTATTTAATCGGCATTTTTTTTTTTTTTACAGAAACGTGTTATTGGGGAATGACCCCGTTGGGCCCCTGGTGTCAAATATGTGTCACAGCTTTTCGGTCCCATCACATTAGGAGCGCACCCGCACTCCATGCGCCCCAGTTTCATACAGCGCGGTTTAACATTGCAGGAAACAACATCAATAAACCTATCGTTAAGTTCAAGTTTTGCTAGTGTGGAAGTCAAAGATGACTTTTTTTTTTTTTTTTTTACCAATACCAGTTTAGTAGTCGTGCTTTGGCTGCATTTATTTCAGGGTTAACCTAAAAACAAAGAATAGATTTAGCATATGCGTTTGATCAATACACCTAGTCGTTTATATATATATTTTTTCAAAATATTTTACATGACCTGAAAATCAATTCAGTACTCGATTAAGTAATCAATATAATAATTGAATTTTTAAAGGATTTGACATCCTATATTCATAATCTTGTGCTGTATGTTTAACCACTATGTAAAGTATATTGATTTAGCTACTTAATAGTCACACTATCATACCAAAGGGTGATTTACATATGCTTCTCTTTCAGGTATGGTTTTGTCATAGCTGTCACTACCATTGACAACATCGGCGCAGGAGTGATCCAGCCCGGGCGAGGTTTTGTTTTGTATCCAGTCAAGTACAAGGCAATCGTGTTCCGGCCATTTAAAGGCGAGGTTGTGGATGCTGTAGTGACTCAGGTTAACAAGGTGAGAGTCAACATTTTTCAAAATACAATTGCAACACTGAGACATAAAACTCTTCATTTGAATGGATACAAACAACAACAACAAAAAGGCTACAAAAACATATCTTTTTGAATTGTATTAGGCTAGAGAGTTTGGTTTCTCTTTGAGTCATGTGGGCCTTTGTGTTTGTTTTTTTTCCTGGTTCTGCAGGTCGGTTTGTTCACAGAAATTGGACCCATGTCATGTTTCATCTCCCGTCATGTGAGTCTGGTTTTACTTCAACTTACTACAGTTTGCACTCCAAACATTGCCCCGGCCACTCTTCACAGAAGTTTGTTTTTGCAGTCCATCCCCTCAGAAATGGAGTTTGATCCCAACTCTAACCCACCATGTTACAAGACAGTCGATGAGGTAAAATATATACACTGTATATATACTGTATATCATTTGAACAGCGGTGCCTAGCCTTTATATATCCACTGTATATGTATATGTAGTGGATCTAATGGTGGAACGATGCTGGAAATGGAAATTCCAAGAAACGAATAGAAGACAGGAAATTATTTCTAGTTGCAGTTTTATTTATTTTTCTAATATTACATGAAGCGAATTAGTTTGTTTATTTGGTATCATTACATTTGTATAAGTGAAGTCGAAGTTGTCTTTCTTTTCTTTTTTTTGGGCCTGTCACGACACTTAAAATTGAGCCCCTGTAAATTGTAGTGAGTGACAAGTTCAATTCCTTGATAATACAGCACTTGCTTTTTGTGAAAGTTTACTTTTTTCCCTTTCTTTTGAGAAGTTCCGTGTGCTCTTACTGTTTTTGATGAAATCCCGCTAACTAGCAACAGAGTTTTTTGAGTTCACAGAAAACATTACTTAACACTTAACATCTCTTAAGATTATGTTTGCATATACTGTCTATAGGCGCTGCAATATTGTGGAAGTACTTTGAAACCATTTAATATTACTCACCAGTTTGCTTGTTTTCAAGGACATCGTGATCCAGCAAGATGACGAAATCAGACTGAAGATTGTTGGAACAAGAGTCGACAAAAATGACATTGTATGTATTCTTCCCCTCACCCTTCCACACACACACAAGACAATAACAAAAAACATACCTTATTTGCATGTTGTACAAAACCGGTTCGAATTTTTTTTTTTTTTTTTTCAGTTTGCCATTGGATCACTCATGGATGACTATTTAGGTGAGTGTTACTCCACATTATTAGGGTGCTGTCAGAATTGTATAAAATCCATGTATTATGGTTGATATGAAGAATGTGTATTTAAAATATTGTACATTAATTATGATTTCAAATGTTTTTCTTTTTTTTAGGTCTTGTGAGCTAATATGGATTGGTTGAGCCAAAATCGGTTATTAGTGTGGTCTACTTTTTGAAATAGGTATGGTTTATTTCTGTTATTGGCAATCCACTTCTATTCCCGTCATCACTGTGATGAGTCACTTTATTTTTAGTTTTCAGGTTTTTTTTAATGGTGGTTTAGGCAATATTGAACTTTTTTTGTTTTTGTTGTATTAATTTTATGCACCAGGCAAGGTTTACTCACATTATTGGAAATATCTATTTCTGTCATCACTGTCATATGTCACTTTATTTTTTTTAGTTTTCAGGTATAGCTGTTGTTCAGCAGTGTGATATTTGATGGGGTTTTTTTTTTTTTGTTTTTTGTTTTTTTTTGTAAAGCGACCGACAGGCCATAATAAAAACTGTTTTGTAATATCGGTGGGTCTTGTGTTCAATATAATCCCATGAGAATTTTCACTCGTGTTATGGTTTCTGTAAAAAAAAAAAAAAAAAAAAAAACTAGAAAGATCAGCTGCTAGGATTAATAATCCAAGATGTCTTCAAATAGAAAAATGAATAATTCTAAGTATATTTTGGATGTGTTAGTCCAATGGTTCTCAAATGCGGGTACGTGTACCCCATGAAGCTATTTCATTGAATATGTGAGATTGTAACAGGGTCCCTGCATTGATCAGTAAAATTAATTTTATACTTTTTAAAGCCAGGGAAAGGAAAGATTTTACTTTCTAACTAATTATTTGGAACATGAAACAACTTATTGCTAAATTGTGTTATAACCTTATATTAACTCCATTGCAAAACGTATGTCTTTAATTTCTTGTTTTATATTGATGTGCATGGCCATATGTCATCATTAGTGATGCAATTCATCAGCAAATGCGTCAGAAATAAAATAGATGATATTCCACGATCTATCTTCTGGAGTTGTTGAATAAATGCACCTTGGGGTACCGTTATAAATGCAGTTCCAACGTTTATTAATACAAGTCATCCACAAATGATTTGTGGTGTTTTGACAGTACTTGGCTGAAAAAATGTCACAAGGAAAATATTGGGGGAAAAAAAATCTATTTTTGGACAAATTGAAGCTATCCAACTGCTTTCTTGTGTGCTTCTTGGAGGACATTCCGACCTTTCCAATAATGCTGTGTGTTTGGGTGAGTTGTAAACACTTTTGTCTGTCTAAAACAAAACGAGCACAACAGTGGACACAAATTGAACGCCTCAGGAGGATGTACTGCATGTAGACTGTTGAGACATGTTTATAAAATACAAAATATGCTTAAACACTATATAGAACAAACGTGAAAATAGGTTGTATGGAAAAAGCTTAATTTTTCCAAAGTTTTTTTTTTTTTTTTTTCAATTTTGTTGTGTGCTTTAAGGCGAAAGCGAAACGTCTCGCCACTACCCGCGACTCCTGCAGCGTAAATACGTCATCGGGCTGCGCCGACGTTCTTTCTTTCTCTCGTCCTGAAGATGGCGGCAGGGGTGAGTAAGATGGAGAATGGCTCTGAAATTTCCATTCATGTGTACATCTTCTATCCAATCCGTCCTAAATCTTCGCAATCATTGCTGTTTCCTGGCACAATTGAATGCCTGGTCAAATTTCTGTTATTTACGCCACGATATCAATTTGTATTTGCCACCAAAAATGAATTTAGGAGCCGCTGTAGGTTAGCCCGGCGCTACACTGACGTTGCAGTCAGCTAATGATGCGTTTCTGCCTGCTCAGGCTTGTGCCACGTTAGCGATTTGTCTGAAAACGAAAGTTTTGCCTCTTTCTCCTCTAAACGCCAATGTTCCTTATTTGAAATTCACATTTCAAGCGGTCACCCATATTTGAACATAGTGCTATTATGTGACGTTTACAAATGGGATAGCTCGTACCGGTATCACCAGAAACAAAAATACCTGGCGCTAGATCCGCGATTTTGTATGTTTTCAGTCGTAAATACAGCTACAATACCTTATTGGTTACCCACCTTACCTGACTGGGTAAATAGATACACGTATGTTATGACACAAATTGATGTGTGGAAAAAAGGTAAAGGCTATATCACATTACAATGCAAAATTCAGACTGCACACAAAAACGCATGCTCAAATGGTCAACAAATGATTAGTTTACAAAAAAAAAGAGACTGTTGACCATTACTTAAACTCTGTTTAATACTGGTGAAATATTCAATGTTTCCTGTTTCTACCTTCTATTTCACCAGACTCTGTACACGTATCCAGAGAACTGGAGAGCCTTCAAGGCTCAAATTGCTGCTCAGTACAGTGGCGCTTCCCTCAAAGTGGCCAGCAGTGCCCCTGCCTTTACCTTCGGGCAGACGAACCGCACCCCTGCTTTTCTCAACAACTTTCCCCAGGGCAAGGTTGGTTTATGATCCTTGGAACTTTTGAGATTGGTATGGCGCAGGTCAAAAACTGGTTTGACGATTCGCCTGGGCCATTACCTGAAACCAAATTGCTGCCATTTTCTGAATTTTTTTCTCATCAATTGTTTGTAGGTACCAGCCTACCAGGGAGATGACGGCTTCTGTCTGTTTGAGAGTAATGCCATTGCTTATTACTGTGAGTATGATAGCTTTGAAGTAAAACAGTTATGTCTCACATAAAAAAAAAAAAAAAACACTCACACATAGTGGGTTTGTGCCTCATATCTTTGTTGTTTTTCTTTAATATGTAGCGAGCCAGATTTACAAAATTCACTTGCAACAGCCCAGTTTCAGGGCTTTTGACCTGTCAACACAATTTGCTTTTGTGAAATATTTCTGCTACATCTCTCAACATTAAAGAACTTTTCTGGAAAGGCAAAAATCATGTCTGATGATGGTTAACTTCAGTCACGTTAAATTATGCAATTCTTAAAATAAACTATCGAAAGGTCTTCAACAAATGCCATATGTCAAAATGTAGATTTACATTGCAACGTTCAGAGTCATACCTCTACTAGTGTGCATTTTCTAGTGTGATATTCTTCATTACTTACTTGCCTGTTGAAAATGTCAAGCCAACAAAGCTGCACAGAATATTATTCCTCCCTATTTAAAAGCCAACCCATTTCAGTGAAACAAATCTATCAAAGAATAAAGCTTTAGAGCTGTACTTTGAGATTGTTTAGTCAGTTACAATAGATTTTGTGTTTTAAGAAAATGGGTGGATGTTCACATGCATAAACTTACAGTCTAGCTACATACAGTGTCCGCCATTTAATTGCTAGGTCTTAACACGCATCCTCCCTTGTCTTTGAGCACGGCAGTGCCCAGTCATGGCACATTGCCTTAATCTGACAGGGGAAGAGCAAATTGATCATATTCATCCCAGTCGTCTCTTGTTCAGTGAGTTAAAAAGGCTGGTTCATGCGATGGTCACATTGGAACGCAAAGATTGGACGAAGAATAGAAAAGAATTGGTGGCAGAGAAAGCACTGATGCAGTACAGACAACTTGACATAATCTTGCCCAAACTTTGTCTTCTTCCAACACAGTGGGCAATGATGTCCTGCGTGGTGCCACGCCCCAAGCATCAGCTCAGGTCCTCCAGTGGGTGAGCTTTGCTGACTCAGAGATTGTCCCTCCAGCCAGCACATGGGTTTTCCCCACTCTGGGAATCATGCCGTTCAACAAGCAGGTGTGTAGCATGTTCAAAAAACACAATTACCTGGTCTGCCTCCATCAATCTAGATTGAATTGCAGTGTTTTGTGTGGCTATGCGCAATGCTTCGCCTGCAGTTTTGTTTATTGGCAAGAAAACATTTTAAATCATTAATTAGTACAATTGATGTAAACCTCGGGAAAACACTGCCAGTATCAAAATCCAAATGGGATATGTTCTTAATTGGTTTCCCCAAGTTTGCGGTCCCCTATCACTGGGCAAGGCTGTGTCTTTTCCTTGGCACAAAGTCTTAATCTGATGGGGGAAGATAATTATTTTGGCCATATTCATCCCAGTCATCTCTTGATTCAATGAGCTAAAGGCTGGTTCATGCTATGGTCACAACTGACTTGATGGTTCTTAATGTTCTTAAAGACAACCTTTATCATCGCTTGCTAGGTGATCATCAACTGTAATTATTATTTTTTCGCTAGTAATTGTGCTGCATAATCATCTGTCTGTCTGAATGTACACAGGCCACAGAGCAGGCGAAGGAGGATGTGAAGAAGGTTCTTGGGGTTCTCAACCAACACCTAAATACTCGTACCTTCTTGGTTGGGGAGAGGGTCAGCCTTGCTGACATCACTGTGGCCTGTTCTATGCTGTGGCTGTTCAAGCAGGTTAGCCATATATAGATTATAAAATATAGAAGATAAAGAACATCATTTGCAAGTTGCTATTTGTTTAGAGAATCTAATTGCCCTTTTCCCTTGTGCAGGTCCTTGAACCATCATTCCGTCAGCCTTATCCCAACGTGACCCGCTGGTTTGTCACCTGTGTTAACCAGCCCCAATTCAAGACTGTCCTTGGCGAGGTCAAGCTATGTGAAAAAATGGCTCAGTTTGATGGTGCGTTACTTCTCACCGGTACCCCTTTTAAACACCTTTATTTCAGAACAAACCTGAATAAGGGTGCCATAATTTTAAATGTCAACTCTTTGCTACTTTAGAGGTGTTTATTTCCACCTTTGTTAAATTTAAATATTATTGATATTTATTAATTGCAGCAAGGTCAAAATCTTGTGTGACCGAATAAATAGTCTGCGTGCAATGCAAAGACAACACTAATGTAAAGTTTGCTTGAATTTTAATATTTTACAACTTCATTCGTTTAGCAATTTAATCAAATAATTGCATTAGTAAACGTGGTGGCTTAAAACAGAACATATGGACATTTTTGTGCATCCTAGCTAAAAAGTTTGCCGAGATGCAGCCCAAGAAAGATGCCCCTCCCAAAAAAGAGAAAGTTGGAAAAGAAGCAGCCAAGCCTCAAGAGAAGAAAGAGAAGAAAAAGGAAGAGAAGAAGCCTGAACCAGAAGAGATGGATGACTGTGATGCTGCTTTGGCTGCAGAGCCCAAAACCAAGGACCCCTTCGCAGAGCTGCCCAAAAGGTAGTGTGAAGTATATCTTAAGTATTGAAATGAGTGGTGTACTTTGTTAAAAATCTTAAGTATTGAAATGAGTGGTGTACTTTGTTAAAAATTGGAAATGTAGTTATCCCCTATCACTGGGCAAGGTGGTGTCTGGTTGTGACACAAAATCTTAATCTGATGGGGGAAGAGGAAACTAAGTCCACAATCATCCCAGTCATCTCTAGTTCAGTGAGTAAAAGGCTGGTTCATGCTGTCGTCACATTTGACATCATCATCCCCTCAAGATGCAGAACACTTGTCAAGGGGCGGAACAATAAACAGTTTTTAGTAGTCCACATTTAAACCTTATTAACTTTTTCCATTTGTTTGTTCCAGCACGTTTGTCATGGACGAGTTCAAGAGAAAGTACTCCAATGAGGACACCTTAACAGTAGCCATTCCCCATTTCTGGGACAACTTTGACCCAGAGGGGTACTCCATCTGGTATGCGGAGTACAAATACTCAAATGAGCTTAAGGAAGTCTTCAAAAGCTGCAACCTTATCTCAGGTGAGCTGCAATCAACATGTATTTACATTTACTTTCCTTCTTAAATATATTTTGTGAGCTTTTTGGCTTTGCTGTATTCTATCAGGAAAAACGGCCATTTAGAAACACTTAGTTTGGATCAGTCAGTGAAATCCCTTGTTAAAACATTGTCGCTGACATAATCTGTATTCTTGATAATTTATTTACATACATGAATTAAAACATTCTTTTCTTAATTGGCTCTTTCTGCTTTACATTTGGCGAGGTCCGAATGTGAAAGGCGAAGACCAGTTTTTATCCTTGTTGATACCATCACTTAGTCAGTGAGGTTAGGGCCGGTAAATTCTCTACTTACAAAATGACAGATTTCCACTAGGCAGCTTTCATCACTCTTGTGTATTTTTATTTATTTATTTAAACCACATGGTTAAATAATGCCACCCCCTTCTCAGGGATGTTCCAGCGCCTTGACAAACTGCGAAAGAATGCCTTTGCGAGCGTTCTTTTGTTTGGTACCAACAACAACAGCTGCATCTCTGGAATCTGGGTCTTCAGAGGCCAAAACCTGGCTTTCACTGTGAGTGCTCTTAGAAACGTCAGATTGATGACTTGTCATTTTACTGTCATGTTTTGTTTTTGTAAAAAGTTTGAGACGCACCTAAACTGTGCAGATGTTCCTGGGAGTGTTGAAATTGTCTTCAAACCAGCAGAATTGCACATAATCTGTCTTTACCTATAAAATGCATGCATTTTATCGAAGTTCAAATATCAAAAGCCTTCAATAAAAACAATTGTCAATCACTTTAAATTGCCAAACTCAAACTTGGTATGTGAAACTTGTTGAGACAAGTGTCACCCCCTGTCACTGGGCAAGGCAATGTCTGTCCATGGCATGTTGTCTTAATCTGACTGGGGAAGAGCAAGTTGAGATCATATTCATCCCAGTCGTCTCTGGTTCGGTGAGTTAAAGGCTGGTTCATGCTATGGTCACATTTGAACACAAAAGTTTACAATGGGAAAAGAAGTGGGAAGTTGCAAACACTTGCAAACATTTTCTGAGCTTGTGCCAATGCAATGCTGTTATCTTCCCCAATGTTTAAAGTTATGCTGCCTGACCAAACATCTTATGCAAAACCAGAGGCTAGATCAATGATAATTCAAAAGATGGCTTTGTTGTTCTGTCCGCTCCCCAGCTATCTCCAGACTGGCAAATCGACTACGAGTCATATGACTGGCGCAAGCTGGATCCAAACAGCGAGGAGTGCAAAACCATGGTGAAGGAATACTTCTCATGGGAGGGTGAATTCAAGCATGTGGGCAAAGCAGTCAACCAGGGCAAAATCTTTAAATGAGTGGACAGTGGGACAGTTGGAACGAAAGCACTTTGCGCTTCTGCTCGTGACGCTTCCTCTACCAACAGACGTGGAGCCGTCAGGTTCCAACACAAACGAAACGGGTGTTTTGGATTTCTGTGGCCCCAAACCTGTTTTGTCGTCACCTCCAAAATAAAGTGTTTTCCACAATGCTATGGAAGTTTGATTTGTAGTCTGACTTTAACAGCTGTACTCTTTGACCTGGCTATTGCTCATTAACCTATTTTATTTACAAGTCCTGATTCGATGAGAGATTAAAACCTCTTCCCAGACAACCAGAATAGACCACGATAACCCATATTAATTCAATGGCCATGTGTAAAATCAATGTTATAGTTATACAATGGCTTTGTGAAGGTAGCAGAGCCTGTTGCTTTGTTCAAGACTAACCCTAGTGGTTTGCATTTACCCTTTGACAGTGCATCTGTGATATCTACCTACGCTGGTGTAGTTAATAGTTTTTTTTTCTACCCAATCAAGCTCATATAAGATAGTAAAGTGAGTGTCATAAATACTTACTTTGTAATTCAAACTGCATAAATGTTCAGGTTTTTTTTTTTAGACCCTAATTAACCTTTGGGTGTCTGGGGCGTTTTCACTAGCCTGGCCTTATCACCCAGTGGCATCAGCCCTATCCATACATATATAAAGAAAATGTGTGTGGGGTGCGAAACTACTCTGTATTTTTATGAAATTTGAATATGAATATTTATTGTTATACAATAATTACAGTATTATGACTTGAAGACTTGCATCTTGGGAGTCCAGGTTCAGACTATCTTGAAGTCATTGAAAGGCTTGCAATTGTCATAAATTGGCCCCTAACGCCACCCGTGGTTTTGGGGTACCAACACAAATTTCTATTGTGCCCCGTTGACGAGTTGCCGTTGAAAGGTTTAATGTAGAAGTCGGGGGACTTGCATGACAGTACACTGGGTTTGCAATACGTCCAAAATGTACAACATTTTCCATTTTCAATGGCAGTAAATGAGCCTGACATGGGCTAAATTTGACATCTATAAGGTGTACCATGCACCTCTTGACCTCCCGTTTGCAAGCATTTATTTAGAAGGGATGGCAACATGGAATATTGAAAGTCATATTTTGACAACCTATGCAATATTTTAGCCTCCTAGTGTTTTTTTTTTTTTTTTTTTTTTAATATATATGCTTTGTCTTTTATGTCACGCATCAAAAAGCCCGAGCTGGGTCAAAATTTCCCCCAGGGGTGAAAAACATGCCTGCAGCCATGCTATGTAGTCTCGACGTTTATTGCACCTCTCTCTTCCGTCTGCAGGTGGCAACCAATACGCACTTTTGAAAAGCCTTGTGACTGGCTTGTTGCCATGAGACAAAACAAGTTTTGCAATTTGCATAAAACCATGGAAATGTTTGTTCTGCAGCAGTTTGCTTTGGCATTGCCATCACTTTACACTCGAGCAGTATAAAACAAGCGTCATCTGTCAAAGGTATAGTTCCTTCCTTTTGTCCTTATAAGCAATTGAAGTTGAAAGTGCCATAGCTCCAAAGGATTTCTTTCAAAGAGCAAAGTCTCAATCATGTTTTTTTTTTTTTTTTTTAACTGGTAAAACCTCTGGTCAGACTGTAACTTGATCTATTGACAGATCCAGACCCGTGCTTTTGAACCACACCCAGTTGTAGTCAATTCTTGAGACTGGGTACAATTTGAGAAGCGACAGAAAAATAACATCTATTCAAATGAGTAACTCGTGATTAAAGCAAACTTCAGGAATTTGTATGTGACCAATGAAAACTGCCCAATCGAGTCCCCGCCCTCCACGCAAGCATACACACACTCGCATCTCTCAGACACACAAATACACACCACCTCACATAACCCAAATGACACGCGCATGAAAAAGCATCCCACAATGACTCTGATGTGTCATTTTTTCCAACCAGCTCAGAGCAAATCCACTCCAGTGTTGGACCAGAGAGGCCATTTTCATTTGCATGGAAGTCGGGAAAAAAAAATGGAAATGTTCCAATATGACTCACTCATCCTGTGGATCATAGTGGACGAGAGAGGAGGGCCTCTGTAACTTGAGCAAATAACTTCGCCCACTGCATTGTAGTGGCCGCAACAATACCGGTGGCAAATGGGTGTTGTTACGAGCGCCTTCCCGTCGTACAAGGAAACAAAGTGAAATCAACACAAGCATACACAGATTTTATGTTTTTTGGCACAATAACAGCAAATAGCTTCACACAATACCCCGGTTCCCATGTATAGTCACTTAAGACATAAGCGTGCCCTGAACAAACTCGTTTTGGGCCAATAGCAACATTTAACCTTTTATCGTTGCCAGCCTTTCTCCCCCATGCTGATTCGGACCCCCCCCCCCCCCATCCTTTCTCTGCACACTTTGACCACACGAGTGACTGAGCGGCGTGTTTGCCTCCCCAAAATCAGTTGCAGTGTGGGGCTCCCGGGGAAGGAGGCGCACAGAACGCGGCTTGTCGACTAAACTACTTCAAGTCCTTTCATGGTGGTCGCCCCCTCCCCCGTGGGAACTTCAAAAGCGAAGAGCATCTGCTTTGACAGGATACACCGTGAATTTATCCAGGTCGAAGCCACTCCGGTCTGTGACGCTGGTCGGCCTTGATTTTACAGTCGTATCGATTGCACCTAAGAAGAGCAGAAATATTCCACGCAAGGTTCAAATGATCACCATCCTATGATATTTGTATTACAGTGCGTCGGGAATGTATTCCTTTTTTTTTTTCTTTTTCTTGTATTTGTAAGTACCCTGTTTGTGAAGTCACGGTTTGATTAACAGGCAGGGAACGAAAAGCAAAACAAACAGCTCATCTTAAGAGTAAATAGGAACAGATTCTTTGACTAAAGGTGAAAATAGCAAGAGATTCTTTGTCAGGCGGCTCGGTGGAGCAGCGGTTAGCACATCCGCCTCACAGTTTAAATCCACCCTGCTCCAGCCTTCCTGTGTGGAGTTTGCATTTTCTCCCCGAGCCTACGTGGGTTCTCTCCGGGTTCTTCCAGGTTCCTCACACACTCCTAAAACATGCATGGCAGGTATACTGGCCATACAAAATTGTCCTTAGGTGTGATTGGGTATGTGAATGGTTGTGGGTGTTCCCTGCCTACTGCTTGAAGTCAGATGAGTCAGGCACCAACAAGCGTGTGACCCTTGTGAGGACAAGCAGCTCTAGAAAACGGATGAATGGATCGATTCTTTGTCTTAATGTGAAAAAATAAAGAACCCGAATCTTTTAGTTCAGTTTCAATTCAGTTCAGGGACCACATTCACCAAAATCATCATCTCAAGTCAACGGGACCAATATCATTAAAGCCTCATGAGTTTAAAGAAGATATAATTTATTTATTTATTCGTTCATTTTGGGTTCAAATTAGTCCTGTTTTTGTTCAGATAAGTACACTACATTTTGGAAGGGGGATGTGGGTCACCTTTATTGATGATATATCCATCTAGAAACCTTTTAAACCTCACCTGATTTGTTGAATACAATTTTCTGATTAATGGAAGGTGTTGCTTTTGCAATTTACATTTTTTCTTTATGAGCTTGACCAGCTTCGACCCCCAGAGGAACTGGTTCTGGCCCGATGGTCATACTTCTGACACCGTTGTGTTAAACCGCACCCCCAAAATGGATTTGTTTGTTGGTTTGATTCTATCTGACGGGCAAGGGAGAGGCTGTTTCAAAGCTACTGGAAATCGCATTTGTACAGTGGTGCTTTTTTGTCTAATGTACAGAACATAGAAGGTAGGTATTTGCTCATTTCCTGTTACCTTTTATCAGGGAACCTGAATAATTGTCCCTACTTCTGATTTTGATCATTTATTCATTTGTGGCAAATGGCTATTTTTTAATATAAGGCAAGCGTTTATGGACGAAATGAATCGGAAGCCAGACCTGGCTTGTGGGCCTTGACTTTACGCTATATCTTCACAATGCTCTTTATGGTCATCTGCTGGCAAATTGCAAATTACTTAAAGTGATTATTCTACTCTACACATTTCCATTTGTGATTACAACCTTAAAAGTGAAAGCAGAAAAAAAGCAGTGCAGAAAGGTGACCTAGTTAGCAGTTCATCCTCCCAGTTCTAAGGTTTGATGCTCAAACCTCTGCTCTCATCCTGGATCAAAACAGGGTCAATTGGGATACGATCTAAACCGGCTTCAGAAGGTCAATTCATCGCAGATGCCGTTAGTATAGGAGCTCCTTTTCTGGATCATTTTATTACCATCAGAGATGAGAGACTTATAATTAGACGAGGAATGCGCAACTTTTTCCTTCTTTTAAAAAGCTGAAGCTGCGGCTGCTGGCCCTAAATAGACATGGCCTTCCCCCTTTTGACATGTTTAAGGCCTCGACCATAGGCTTTATGGCCCGTAGAAGTCAGTTGGCGCAGGAATGTCTCCAAGTGGACAAAAACAGCTCTTAGCCGCGCCACACATGCACAGAGCCACCCTCTGAGTTTTATAGAGGCTTCCTCACGCTGGAGTTTGGGGTTGGGCTTCGAGATCCCACTAAGCACACAAACATGCTCAACTTCAGGGGCAATTAGCGCAGGAAAATGGATCCTTACTCAGCATTTGAGGGCTTTAGCCCTTGATGCGGATCCACAGATATTTCAATGGTTAAGCAATGGCAACTAAGGACTTGGACAAAGAATGGTGCGGGAATGCATATCCAGGGTTGAGGAACTGTATCCCAGGCGAGAAAGTAGCCCCTATATTGTTTTGGGGGGCTTTTCTCCTCCTTTGTGCGCTCAGAGCAACACATTTCTCCGTGGCACTTAAATGCAGTGTAGCAATTCAGCACCGGAATTCAATGAGGGAGGTCAGAATCGATTTTGCCAAGGGGCGAAAAAACAAAGCCCCAAGAGAGCAACGAAATACTAAATGAAATAGTAGCGTTACTAAAGCAGACGCTGTTACATAACGAAACTAGGTGTTTATTTCTCGGGGCAGTTTGTCTTCCCTTGCAGTGTGAGAGTACATGATGGGCGGGAGGCGAGGCAGAGGTACAGTGGAGGGAAAACAGGCAGCCCCTGCTTATTGGGATGTGAAACCCCAGAGTTGCCTCTAGCTCATATTACTCGAATCTGAAGGTGGAGCATGCCGACTTCCACTGTCACAGGAAAGGAAAATACAGTAAAGGCGCTCTCTCACTGAGTATTGATGTAGACAGTGATCATAAAGTGTCATCACCTAGCTGTAGTTTAACAAATACTACACCGAGAACACATAGCGGTGTCAACAATAGCAGCTTCCCAGACAGTTTGTGGCTTGGGCGTGTACTGTGTGTTCAGTCTTCAACTTGGGCCGCTGGTTATAAATCCTGCCTTGAGATTGACTCATGACCAGTCCTGGTTATACCACGCCTCTCGCTCAAAGTCATTTGGGCCCGCACCCCCTGTGAGGACAAATGATAATTGATAATTCCACTCATTAAACAACCAAGCGTAATCAAGCGGCCCACAGTGCGCCGCTGTTCTTTATTTTAATAGAGGAAGCTCATGTAAGGACATATGCTTTTTCAGACAGCAAATACTACGACCCTCACGTGTAAACGCTTCACTTCTGCTTCATGTATGGGCTTGCTGGTGGTTTCATCCCACTCAAGAGGAAAAAGAATTGGGGTGTTGAAACATTTACAGTTATGAGTGGAATGTACAGCCCGGGAAGGTGCCTGCTTGTGTAGAGGAGCAATGCTTTCCACAGGGTGAAACAAACTCTTGCAAAACCCCAAAACACCCACACATGAATCATGACTTCAAAGGTGTTAACTGTGAGTGGTTTATCAGGCATTATTGAAATAGTGGCTCGCTTTGCAGGTTAGTCAGTCAGTTGTGACCGTTCGCACGCTTCAGAACTCTGTGCAGATACGTCAATCTTAATGCTGATATGCTAAATAGAGTAGTCTAGCGAAAGAGGTTTCTCACTAACTTCAGAACTGGGCTGTGGATGTGGTCACACAAGCGTGGCCCAACTTGCAAAGGGAGGGGTGTGTCTGTGTGTCATCTCAAAGACAAAAAAAAAAAAAAAACAGTAAAAGGCGGAACCAAAGTTCCTTATTACAAACTGCTTTGCGGCATGTGATATTTATCCATACACATAAAGGGCATTGCTATGGAAACAACCCAACTAGTACCTGCCCCCTTGCTTATTTTGTTGCTATAGCAGCCATCCCAGAATAATCTTCACTCCCTCCCTTGCTCTTCCCTCGTGTTTGTGAGTCATAACTGGCTGTTGAAACCACAATTCAGTATGTCTCCTTTTCCTCACATTCTTTTGAATGCCCAAGGACCAACTTTTGTGAATCATCTCTGCGCGTGTTTGTGTTGGGGGAATTTCCAGAAAGATACATGACAGATACACAACAGTGTTACGTTGCTATGGTGATATATGTGACGTAACCCGTCCAACCCAGGAGTTCTAAAATATGAAGTTGAATTCCGCGCATTGTCATTAGGTGTCATTGATTCGGGCCCATAGTAATTGTGAAGTTCGTGATTTTCGCTTTTACTTGATTTTGAGGCGATCCGGCATGTTTGCGCTGTCTGCTGATTCACTGCGCTTCAGGGCACAGTGGTGCAAAATCATGTGTGTGTAAATGTTCCATAAAAGGCAACAAAGATTGTTGCAGGAGACGCATCGAAAAAAGGATTTTTGTCTTGGTGAATGGCCACATTGATACTGTACTTTTTGTCCTACTTTTAATTGCAAAGACGATCAAGAGCAACACATCTTTTGTGCTAAATGACACAAATTCAATTCATGTGAAAAATAACCCTACACACAATGTGGGTCTGTTGGACAATTTGGGCCCAATAGATGACAATGAAAATCATTCACTTGATAATTGGCCTTCTATTAGTCTATTTGAATAGATGATTAATGAAAATAATTTACTTGATGATTGGGCTTTAATTATCAAGTAAATTATATTCATTTTCATCTATTTGAAGCCCAATTATCAAGTACTTTATGTTCTTGTTGCAGGCCTTTTGAGAGGATGATGATACATACAGCTCCAAACGCAGACAAGAGTTTTACAATAAATCTCCCATGGTTTAAAGTAAATCAAGAAAAAGAAACATTTAATATTCTCCAATGAACAACAAGCTTGATTACTATGAAATACAACACTAAAGTTGAACCGCATGCAAGCTAGTGATGCAAAATTAAAAGGAAATCGGTTTACCTTCCCTCACATAAAAAAATCTTTGAAACTGACAATAATTGTCTTTGAAAGCGACCATTCCGAATATGTTTCGTAATTGCAGAGCAATATTCCTTGAAATCTTGAGTTCCTTTGGACATTTCCAACAAAAAATATTGCTGAAAGTTTGAAAATAGGTTAAAATAGTATGGTATGAAGCGAACTCGATCAGTTGTTTGACCTAAGGCCTCGATCATGTGTCAACCCCTCCCGCCGCAGTTTGATTTATTTGACATACACATTGATTCATTCAGGTCACATTTGCACCACTGTTTAGTATCTTTGGTGTCCATCTAAGCAATGCTTGACTAAATCTGTTTGTCACCACGGACAATGATGCATTGTGTGTGAACATCTTAAAGCACTGTTGTTGTTGCACTCAATTCAGTTTGCAGAGTGAATGAGGACTTTCTCGAAGTATTCCAGGATGAAAAAGTGATACTTTTAGGACGTAATTGCATTTCAACTCAGCTGAAAAGCAGCAAACAGGGCACATTTTACTGTGAGCAGGAATCTTAAAAGGGAGTGTTGCTTGTGGTAATCACAAGTTTGATTTGGTGAGGTGCCAGGGAGCAGTCTTTTTTTCACTTTGTGTTGATCTGATCAACAAAAAAAAAATCACAGATAACACATCAGCGTTACCTATTTGAACATGTTGTGACAAATAGACTGTTGGTTATAAGTCATATCATGTTCTTGAAATAGGGTGTATCATTTTATGTTTTTGGACCTGTGATTGGCTGACAATAAAAAATAAGCCAATTTCATTGACTTCTACAGTACATTAAACAGAAGTGAAACATTTTCAAAAGGATTCATCTCTTTCATACCGTCAAAAACTGTTCTGGAATCTAAGTTAATAAGTAATTATATTTTCAACTGGATTCGATAATATCTTAAAATCACACCAAACATGTTCAGGAATGTATGTAAATAGTTTCAATTTAGGACTTCAATCCATAAAAGAATGTGCGCCACGGTTTTATGGTTCCGAATTTTTTTTTTGTTCAAGTGCTGCTACATACTGGTATCTGAATCATACAGAAACGTTTTAAATGATTTTCGTAATTAATATTTTGTTTGATTTAGCCATGTCAAAACCCTTTGAAACAATGGATGGGCCAATCATTTGTTAGTCACTCTATGTACTGTTTCTTTTTCTCTATCTTTTGAAGGTCATTATGCAGCAAGTAAGAGTAATGACTCATAAACAGGCTTTTTGTCTCGTGCTTCTCAGCTGTTTGCTGTGACAGCACTGATAACTTAAAGTTGAGCTCAGACGATCCGTTGTTCTTGATTAGAGAGTTATCATCCGCCTCCTCAGTCAGACATTTCGATCACAACAATATACAAACAAACAAATCTAACAAATAACACGTTCGGGTTCCTTTTTATACGCAATACACGTTTGATCATTTCTTATATTCAGATTGCAATTCTATTTTCTTGTCTATAAACATTTTCAGTATTGCAGTTTTTAGGACAATGAACAAACGTAGTATTTCTGATTGGCTTTAACGCTGTAACACAGTCCCAGCCAAAATTCTGTAAAAAGTGTATTTAGTCACCCATGTAATTAATTCCCGCTTTATGATTAGTACACAGCTTACCTGAGCAATTAGCATGGTTTTGACATCCTAATTACGTTTTATTGTCATATGTATAGTATTATTATACCACACAATTAAATTCTTATTCCGTTTCCTTCCCAGTGTAGCAGACGACATTCCATGTTCGAGCAATAAATTAATACCAAAACAGTGGTGCTAATAATGTAGTGCAAATATTTTGTAATGCAAAATATTTGTGCAAAATACTATTTATGCATGTAGTAAGAGGCAGATTAGTACGTGAGAGATTTGTTGAGAATCCGGGGTGGCTTGTGGGTAGAAGCTGTTTGCCAGCCTGGCAGTCCTGGCCCTCAGGCTCCTGTACGGTTTACCTGATGGCAGCAGTTGGAGCAGATCATTTTGTGGGTGTGTCTTGTCCTTGATGAGGTTGTGTGTCCTCCGCAGAACCCTGGTGTGGTAAATCTCCTGCAGTGAGGGTAAGGCTGCTCCACAGATGTGCTGTGCAGACTTGATCCTTTTGTGAGAATGATACTTCTAAGAAATGCATCTGATTTTCAACCATCGAGGTTATGAATACTAAACTAGTACCAAAACTAGCAGACCTAGCTCGCAAGACAAAGTTTGTTGTTAGCTAGCTGCTACGGTGTGGGCAAAAACTATTAGAAAGATAGTGCTTGTCAGTTTTGCTATTCGTTGTATTTTGATGAGGTGCAAAATCCAAAACCGGCTTTTTCCAACCTTGAAAGATATGGAGCACATCGTCACTAATGCTTTCACCATCAGATTAATCTTTGAGGCTAGAACAAAACAAGCACCAAATTGAGATAGTCATAAGATATTTTGCTTCGATAGCTGTTTGCTCAAAGAGAAAATTGTTCCATAAGGTCATATTCTGGAGTTCAATATGAGTCCAAATTTGATCCGCATGTCAGCTAGCTCTCATGCCTGATTCAACAGTTTAAAAACATATATATCAATTGAATTATCAGATTGGCATGCGGTATCAACTTTCTGCAATGGAATGTTTGGACTTCTCTTTATCTTTATGCTTCTGGCAGATATATAGATAAATGAATCAAGTGCTCAGCTCATGTGTGCGCAAACAGCCCCTCCCCAATCCCATCTTGATTTTCTCTCCACTGCTGTCTAAGCTGTCCTGTTTTCATTGTAGCCATGATCATGAGTGACTCAGACTGAGTCTGAGCCAAGTTATTTGCACTGCTTCAGGATGGCCGACACACCTACGACCATGCAGGAAAACCACCCATTTCCACATATCCTAGTATTCAGCTCAAGTGACCTGCCCTAGAAATGGTCCTAAACTGCAGTACACAAAATCCCAGTTTGCGCAACGTTTATCTGCTGATCCGATCATCTAAACCCCACTGTTGAATGATTTCAGTGGGTGGGGATCAATAAAGGCTGACTTGCATTTAATTTGTCGTTTTAAACACACATTCTTGTGAAACGGTAAACAGAAACGCTATCGCCATTTTCAGCAAAGATGCAATACAGCCATTGTTTACCTATGACTTGTTATGTGAGCATGGAAATCTTGTGAAGAACCTCGTTGCACAAAGGAGTGTGCACGTGTCACAAAAGTTGTCCATCTGGAAGCCACAATAGCTCTGAGCTGAAACAACTGTTCAAAGGGCCACGCCTTGTGAGCGAAAACGTCGAACGGAACTGAACAAACAAGTGCAGTAGCACAACAACAAAAACATGTTTCTCGTTTGGAGCAACGTAAATACAACTTTGAATTTTCTTGATGCAATTTTCTTTCTTTTCTTGTGTCAGGGGTGGGGTTCATATGAAATGTAATAGTGTCATTATTTTGACTTATTTAAAACGTGTTCTTTGTAGACATGGAGGGCAATTTAGATTATTCTTTGTTAATAAAACATTCTTAATCTATATTTTTAGGGGTGTTAAAATTACATTTACTACTTTTTTCTCATGCTTTGAACCCCGTGGCTTATATTTTTCTTTTTTTTTACCAGCCACCAGGGGGCAGGCTCTACAGGATTCTATGAAAGCAGCCATTAAGAAAATAAACTCAAGACCAGCTGTGATTCCTGGGGGCACAACAAAATATTTGCAGCCACTGGACATCATCGTTAATTGTGAATGGATTGAGTGCAAAGGGTGAAGAGGAAGATAATAGCACCCAATAAATTCTGGTAGGCTTTCGATCTGTTACTTGTGATCAATTAATTTCAGTCAGAGTTATTCCATCCATCCATTTTCCACAGCCACTTATCCTCCCTAGGGTCGCTGGCTTGCTGGTGGCTATCCCAGCTGTTCACGGGCGGTAGGCGGGGGACACTCTCAACTGGTTGCCAGCTCACTGCAGGGCACAGCAAGACAAACAACTATTCACACTCACAACCACACCTAAGGGCAATTTGGAGTGTCCAATACATCTATCACGCATGGTTTGGGAATGTGGTCGGAAGCCGGAGTGCCCGGATAGACCCACGCGGGCTCAGGGAAAACATATAATCTCCACACAGGATGACCAGAGCAAACTGGATTTGAAGTTGTGTCTCTGAACTGTGAGGCAGACGTGCTAACCACTCAGTCAGAGTTAAAGCATCACAATTTTAATTGCGTTAATCTGATTTTTAATCCAAAATATTTTGCTTTCTGCTTTCTGCTTGCTGGTTAGATCAGATTTTATGCATCGAGCTTCTTGTGCTTGACTTGTTGAGGGTTGCAAACAAAGGACAATAACAGTCGAAAGTGGACACTGATTGGCTGTCATTGTGTTTGGCATAGCCTGATAGGCTCTTGTTGTGGGTGGGAGGGCAATTTCTAGGGCAAAATGACAAAGTGAAAAAAGAGGAGCATGTGAACGTCGTTTGCCCGTTGGATGTTAATTTTAACATAAAAAAAATCCCCCCGACCACCTTTGACAAAGGCCGAGTCTTTGCTTGCTTACCACAGAAGCGGCTCAGTTTAACCTAACACATAAATGCAAAGCAGCCAGTTTCGATGGCCGCCACTGCTAACTATGCCAACACAGACGATAATGTAGCTCTTGGCCAATCTAAACTCAATATCAGCTCACGTTTGAGCAAGTTTGCAATTGACAAGACAAATTATGTTTTATTTTAATGGTATATTCTTATTATTTGGTGATGAAAAGAAAAGAAACAGCACCATTTCTTCTGATAACTAAAGGTTGCGGCCAGCACTTGACTCTAGTCTCAAATAAAGCAGAAGGTAAATGTTTATGAATGGGTCTGTTAAAGTCTGTTAACAAAAGATATGGCTGAAGCCAGTTTTTGTTGTTTTACATCAATCTTTTGTGAGAAGAGATTAACTTGATCAGTTCATTTCAGGTCCCAATTAATTAAGCTCAATTTTTGTTTCATATTTCTGGGCAGCAATAACATTTTAAGCCATAACTGATCTTCATAGATGTACCTCAGTTGGTTGCTCTTTCAGTCACACTTTGTACAGTCAAATATTAATACCTGAAACAATAACCACTTAGAAATAATGATAAAATGATGTGACAGACGCCGCTCTTGTTTGTGGACATTAGCATTAGCATTAGCAACAAAGTGTTATGTCGTTAACGCTGAAGCCTTGAAAAATTTCCAGTTGCGTTTTCTTGTATAATTTGCCACTTAATTCACGTTGCGCAATGTGTTCACCAACTTACTCATTGAAACTCCTTTCGGTCAAAGTCCTGCAGATTTGCAATGTTTATTTACAACACAGCTGCAGTCCAAGGAGTGGACAAACTAGAAGTGTGGCTTATCTAAACTTGCTCTGTAGCTTTTATCTCAGCATGCACACCAATTCGCACACAGTAGCTTCAGTCCTTCACACTGTCTCTAGAATAAAAATCTGCGTTCTTGTGATGCAACAGTTTTAGGGCAACAGTCTTAGGGCAAGTGTGTGTGTAGTTATGCCACTCCCTACTGTGTCGCAGCAAAGACACAGTTACTTTATGACTAAAAAAACAAAAAGAAGAAAAATTGGCGCGACTCATGGACAAGAGGTGTTTCAAGGACAGTCAACATTTGATTTGCGGCGTACAATCTTAAATTTAAACTGAACACTGATAAACACTTAAGGTATTATTTAAAAGCCCAGGAGCTCTATTTCGGCATGCTGATACTGGTCATGATTCCAACACGAATTTGGTACAATGTTGCCTCCGTGTTACTTGTCAAACTGAGTCATACATAATACTTTTATCTCCCAATCCTAGTTTTGTTTCTCCAAACTTGAAAGTGGAAAACGTTTTAGTTTAAAGATGAGTTTGAGCTTGCTGAATCTGCTGGGACTGGGTGTGACACAGGGCCTCGGCCCAAAAAAAAGTCAGTGTCTTGGATTGCTGTCTGAAAGAAGTGGGAGAAAATGCAAACCATGTGAAGGACAAGACATTTTACAGTGAATTTTGATTGGCCCTATTAAATTTGCACCTGTTTCAAGATATGTAACTGACATGGGAACAGGATTGTGGTTTGCTTTTTTCTTTTTTTGATGGTGTCTGCCTTGAAACTGTATATTATTTTGTATTTTATTCTTTTACCTATGTGTTCATGTTTATTTTTTTCCACATGTTTGAAATAAACTATAAACTAAACTACAAAATAAAAAACAAACTAACTGTCTTTTGAAAAGGCTGTAAGGGAAGAAAGTTACAGTGCTGTGCAAAGTTCCTTGCTGGTATGTTTTTACGGAGAATCGCCAGAGGTACACAAGCGCCAATAGAAATGTATGCCTGAAAAATGACAAGTAAAACATTATTCAGTTTGGTTTTCACAAACATATGAATATGAAATAAAACCCAAATTCCCAATATAGCACTCAAGTTACATAACGTGTTTTCACTGCTAATGTAACAAATTTAAAGCTCAGTACGATGCCCATTTACTTTTGCCATCTAATTGAAATGTGAAACAAAACCTTTTATTTTGATTTAATTTGGACTCATGACACAAGAAATTTGATTTCGAATTCAAATGACTGTAGCTGCTATTTGAAGGCCCTGATTGTGTTTGACTCCATGCAAGGAAACCAAAGCTGCTTTATCTGAAAAGAAGTAGTGTACGTCACATGTTTGGCATCGGCCTAAAAAAAAGCCAACAATCAAGGTTACTGCAGACTAAAAAAACATTGCTTTAGTAAGATGTCATCCATCCGGCCATTTTCTTTCTTCGTATTTATCAGGTAAGCATCAATAAACTCACCATTATGCTGAATATACAGTAGCTGTTGTAAATTGTTTTTCCTTGCAAAAAAAAACAAAAACAAAAAACAACAACTCTGAACTCGCACAGCTTATTCATGCTCGGCGTTTGGGCTTCATGCACTGAATCAGATTTGATTGCTTTATTGTCTCATTTGCAAACCTGTTGCAACATATTAAGCCGGATGGGTTTGGTGCATACTGTATGAGTCAACCCAGATAGCAAAATACTAGTTGCACCTTATGCGGGTGGGCTAATATTGACTTCTAAAAAGAGATTTCTTTTTCATTAACATTATGGGTTCTTCCCATTATCCGACCAGGTCTCCTTATAAAAAACAAGGCAACATGGCAAACATTTTTTAAAGTTATCTATGGACTTTTTACCTCATTTCACCAGGCTGCAGACAAACCATTAGCAACACATGCACACTTATAAACAATTTAAAGCATGGGCTTAAAATCATGGCCTATGGGTGATCTGCAGTGATGAGGATATTTTGTGAGCCACGGCTTGAAAACGAAACTTAATGGTATAATTTTGTCATATATATATATATATTTTTTATTATTTCAGTTTTTTGATCACTTATGGACTTACAAAAGATACCCTAAGTGAGAGAGAACTTTCCCAAATGCTCCAATTTGACATTGATAAAGATTGAGAAAACTGGATTAGCTGAAGAGTATTTTTTTGTGGAATACTTTCTGCAGACCAGATGCAAGTATAATAATAATAATAATAATAATAATAATAATAATAATAATAATAATAATAATAATAATAATAATAATGTAACATTATTGCTAAATAAAAATGTTGTTTTAGGTTGCTAAATAACACCTTTTCTTTAGGTCCCTGGGATAAGCCCGGGAAGGAAAAATGCTCCACAAAATTACATGGTTACGCTCTCTCTCTCTCTCTCTCTCTCTCTCTCTCTCTCTCTCACTCTCTCCCTCTCTCTCTCTCTCTCTCTCTCTCTCTCACACACACACACACACACACACGCACACACACACACACACACACACACACACACACACACACACACACACACACAAGCGTTTTCACAATCAGGTTTACAGCATGTCTCTGAAAATGAGAATTGAAGTATTGACAAATTCTAATTCTGCACTTAATTCCATTCAAAATGATATGTGATTGATTACATTTTGAACCTTTTAGTTGCTGGAAAATAAAGTCGAGTCCTTAAGGAGGTTTGTTTGGGTAGAAAATTCAAATGTTCATCATTACAGGTACCTCAAAACTGATCTCTGTTTCATAAGCCTGGTTTTGTGCGAAGGGAAATTTGTTATGTAGATATTTTTACAGTACTGGTGTCAAAATAATATGGTTAAAGTTATCCAAGCCTTGACTCTAACCACTTTAATACATCAACAATTGTAAAGTTACAGTATGTTATCATACTGTACCTTAAAGGTTGACGAATGCTTTCTTTTTAGCACAGCATTGTTTTTGCTATGTGTCTTCAAAGGCCTCCATGTGGAGAAGTAGCTTGCTCCATGGCTGCAAAGGACCACTCCCTCGCACTGATCCCCTCCCCTTTGCAAACCAGGAGCCCAACCCAGCACCCTATCCGAGCACTCTGCTCAGCCCAGAGGAGCAGCCGCACAGGGAAAAAAAAAGAAGTTAAAATCAACTCAGCAGAGAGAGGCGGGAGGGAGAGCCAGCTGGGGGGGAAAGAAAACGCCCTGGAAACTTTGCTTGATCGAAAAGTTGGAGAAGTTATAGAATCTCATCAGACAAAGTTGAGAGGCGCTCTTCTTGGGCTGGAGAGAAGGGAAAGACGCCAACGTTTTCAAGGATGCTCAAGCTTGTGTGAGGCTTCTCGGGCGCAACGTGTGCGCGCAGGTATAGTTCAGTTTTTGTTCTCTTCCTGAAAAGTTTTGCATGTTTTTTATTGTTACTGTCATCTAAACTTTGCCTCAAATGATTATCATCACAGAAAATGGTGTAATAATTAACTTAAAGTGACAAACCTGGCAGTCCAGAATTCCTGTCATGGTTGAGTTGGCATTTGCATCGAGCGTGCAAATCACTTGTGAATTTTCATGGGGCCGCAAGTTTTTTTTTGAATTTCTGGGTAAACAACGTACAGAAATTCCTGTTTTAAGTTAAAATGGAGCAGGATTCAAAGGTGGGTGTGTACCCGCAGGCCTCTCATGAATGCAGACGGCTGGAATTGCGCACTTCACTTTTCCTTTAACTGCGCAACAGCGTGTGAGTCAAAGCCTTTTAGTGCATAAAAACTGAACTCACTTTGGTATTTACCGCACTGTCTTTGCATTGGGATTTTTCTTTACCAAGCACACAGATACTTTCTAATACTATCCAAAAGTAACATGTGGCTCAGTGGTTTTCCAGCAGTACTGGAGTATTCCTTAGACTTGATGACAGTTGAATAGAAGAATGGCTGTCAAGATAAGAGTCAAATTGCCTGTGTTGATCTTATCACTTGGTGTTTTCCTGTTGTCTGTCACCCTTTGCAAAGGGTTTCCAAAGCAAAGGCTTGCAAGGCATGTGGACGTTTAAAAAGTCAAGTTACGCAGCCATGCGCGTCTGGGTGTGGATTCCTCTGCTTCGCCTCTTTCCACCCCCTCCTTTTTCTCTGTCTCACTGTGTTCTTCTCACAGAGGCACACCCTTTCTACAGCTGAAATCACCATGCATGTGGCAAGTCCACCAAAATGACCCAAAACGTATCCTCAATTCAGGCAAAGGAAAGGAAATATACTTTTTTAATGTAGTTTTACCTGGTTTGGTTTGCCAAATAAAAATAATTATAGAAAACATGAAACTCAGTTTCATTGGTGTCATCATTAAATGATTTTATTGTAACGTATCCCAACAGCCTTAATAGGCTTAGCAGAACCTTTCAGGAATTATTTTTCATACAGTAGAAAGCTTATACAAAACCGTTTTCTTTTAGTTCAGAGCTAACTTCTATAAATGTCTTTCTGGCAGACTTTTTAGCTTTCTAAGTTCCTCCTGGGTCTCATATTCTGGGTTCTTGGACAGGGTGGCTGAGCAAGAGGGATGAGTGGAGAAGGCGAGAGGAAGAAGGGAAACGGGTGTACGGAGGAGGGAGTTTGTGAGGGGATGGGTGGGCGGAGCAGGGGTGGGGGGTGGGGGTGGGGGGGGGGGGGGTAATGGAATGCAGTGGTTTGGAAAGACAAGCTAATTGAAACCAGGTTTGAGGCATAAAGGGGGAACTAAGACTTTGCACGTTTGTGACTAAGATGCTTTTCCTGTGTCCAGACATTTGGTAAACTTGTTTGCGACATCTTTTCAGCGATGCTTCAAAATATTATCATCCGTATCAAATTCACTAAAAATGAGAGAAAGCGGAGAAACAGACCTGCGACAAGAAGTCACTTTTCTCTTCTTGAATTCTAGCAAAGAGTAAACTGTCAACGTGTGCAGTTGCGTGGCTCTATCCTGCCACACCCAAAAAAACATTTCAGTGCACTGTTGCTCTTCCCTGCATAATCTTTGGTCTCCACGTTATGTGTTGCAATGTTGTAAATGTCTGGAGTTTCTTAAATTGCTCCTGTCAAAGTGATTGACTGACATAGGCCGCTCACAGAGCCAAATGGTCCTGTGGGGGCGCGGGAGAAGGGTCTTATGTAGTGTACTTTGGCAATCGTGCTTATGGAATGTCATAATTCGTGTTTTACTTGGTGATAATGTGGTGTGAAGTATTGTATAACACATGTTGCTCCGAGACAAGGGTTTTGTCTAGCATGTACCTGCATGACACAAGAACGAATAAATGTACATCATAGATTGGAGGTGATGAAACTCTGAGAACTGGTTGTGAAAGACTCCCCAGTGAACCGGGCCTCGTTCTGGCCCCAGGCAAATAGCGTTTGTTTAAAAACTTGTGTCGCTTAGCAATGAATTGACACACAGACCGCATTATGGTGTCATGTGAAGTTGTTGAATATATTTTCAAGGAAAAGCACACTCTTTTGCATCCAGTCCTGACGGTTTGATTCTGTCACAGGTTTTGGCAACTGTGCCAACCATGTGACAACGTGTATCTAACCCTACCCCAACAGGGCAGACCGCTCAACTGATCTTATTTGCATTTGTTTATTAATACCTCAACATTCAGTAAGACCTCAAAACATGTCATTACAATGATGATGATTATAATAATAATAATAAATTGTTGATGTTATTTTTATTATTAAATGTAAGTTAGAATTGTAGATCTATATCATAAATTAATGGATGATCCATTCCTTAGCCCAAGCTCACCTTTAAATACTGTTAATTCATTCTCATTCACAAACAATGTCACGATATCATCCTTAAGGTAGAGGTGACCGGCTAGTAGAACAAGACATGCTTGGCTTTTTTTGCTTTATATTCTTTTCCTATTGCATGGCACAACTGTCCAAAAGGCGCGGTAGGAGCCAGGCTGAACGGAAAGAAAGTGTTCTCGAGTATACTTCCTCTTCCTTTTCCTCTGTTGGCTCTGTTGGGGTTGTGATAGGACAGCGCATCAGCCACAATATTCTTGGACTATTGTAGCGGCTAAACTTAACGGAGCCCCTCTATCTATCTATCTATCTATCTATCTATCTATCTATCTATCTATCTATCTATCTATCTATCTATCTATCTATCTATCTATCTATCTATCTATCTATCTATCTATAAATATATATATATATATATATATATATATATATATATATATATATATATATATATATATATATATATATATATATATATATATATATTGTATATGTATACATACACACACACACACATACTCCACAGATCTGCTAGGAAAATGCACTTTTACAGAGGAAAAAAAAACAGATCAAATACACACAAATGTGTCTCATGAGGAAAGTTTTCTCAAGCAGCGTATAAACATGTAACCATAGTGTGTGAAGTTTTTAAAGGCCCTTCTAGACAATCCAGCCTGCAGCCACTCCCTTTTTGTCCATCTATGGCAGGAGTTTGGAATGTCTCATAGTGTCCACAGTTTGCGTTGTTTGTCTTTTCGGAGAAGGAAAATGATTTGAAAGGTGTGGTAATACATCTGTCGTAAAACAAAAATGATTTACATACAAAGCCTTGCGAGCCAAATCATCTCTCATGAGGGAAGACATGCTGTAGGGTGTGTTTTGTTTACTTCAGTTTGTTTTCACGCTACTAGCCTAGGTTCAAAATTACTTGTTGGATTTTCAATAAAGATTGGACCAGCGTAAAAAGCAGATCAAGGATTTGTTTAATTTTATCAAGCAGCAAACATTGTTTTCTGTTTGATTAAAAATTGTTTGCAAACATTGTTTACTGTTTGGCTTACTTTTTTTTCCCAAGTAATCAAAAAAAACAATTCACTTTAACTTGTCTTTTCCAAGACGTTTTCCAGGTCTTGTTTGCCAGGCTTTCTACATCAATAGAAGTCTAATATCTATAAATATACGTACCATCTGAAACTATGCTTGCAATTCTGCCCTCCTTTTCACCCTTTGCTCTCCAGCTCTATGAACGGACTTGCACTTGTTCTTGTTCCAATGGCAGCTGTGATGGACACAAGCAAATCCTGACTTAATTATGAACTGTGTAATGCTGCAATGGATCATGTGCAGAAGCCTCACATGATATCTTGTTGTTGTTGTGACACTCTCGCAATGTAATGTGAGCCGAGTTGAGAATCGCGCCTCTCTGCTGAGATTAATTGAGGATTTCTTTTGGTGTTATTTATTTTTTAAAAAGCCTTACATCCTAATATTGCATAAATGGACAGGATGGAATCCATCCAGTAAAATCAACAGTTCTTGACAAAGCCTTGGTGTTTGGAAGGAAACACACCCTCTCAAACATGAACCTCAAGAGAGGAAATTCAATCAGAGGTACTCCCACCTCACATATCCAGCAATGCAAGAGAAAACAATGAAGGCCTGCCCTGCATATATCTCTATCTTCAATTTTATCTGTTGATGTTCCTTGTGTCTAGCACCTCTTTTATCTCCTTCCAATGTTCTAACGTCTACCAAACTCACAGCATTTTTAATAAGCGGGCGAGCTGGCGTCAGCGGGCAGGCTGTGTTCTCATTCAGGACTTGTGGTTTGGTTTAGAGATTCGGTATTGAATGTTGACTGGAGAGCACAGAAGAGAACCACTTATCTTGACGTGCATTCCTTTTTCTATGCGTCACACATGCATACCCTATCTGTATGTTTGACGGGATAGGGAACTGAGGCCTTCTCTCCTTAGTTGCGCAATATGAGAACAGGGAGTCCATTCTGTTTGACAATAATTTGCTACCTCCTTTATTCTTTCTCTTCTTTTGTGGCCTTTATTTCCGCGCTTTGCCAAACCCTATAAAGTGGCTTCCTCACTTACACTTGAGCTGTAACCACGGTCACACTGCTGCTGTTTTGTGTTCATCAAAATGATTACATTTGGCGGTTAAATTGACGTGAGCTGACTTGAATCCCAGATTTATTTGACCTACTGGGGCTGTATGAGCCACTGTGGTACAGATGTAGCCAAAAACGATTCGATAGGACCCAGTGTTTGAAAGTGTGTGCTTGATAGAAAGTAACGTGTGAATGTGTGCGGTGTTCTTGTTTATTTAGGCAGAACCTACACAGTGGGTGTGTGGTGGACTCACTGTAGGAGGTGGGAGTGGGCACTCATGCAGGGTGCAGGGCAGACGGCACAGAATAAAGCTCGAGTGAGGCAGAAAGAGAACATTTCTGTGGAGTTAGTCTATGCGGGGAGAGGCTGGGCTCCCTTCCAGCTGGCCCGACGGCTCTATCAAGGAATGTGTGTGACTGGAGCCCTGGGTGGGGCCATGCAATGAGCTTCTCCCTCTGCAAGCATAGCAGAGGTGAAACAATGCGAGTGGCCTTGCGGCTTGTTTACCTACTGTTGGTGTCCGCTCGTGGTCGTGTGGTCGCCTTCAACAGGCGGAAGTTAACAGCAGCAATTCGGCAACGAATCTCACCAAAATCGAGGCATAACCTCATGGATCTAATGTCTGTGAATTAAGCTTATTTGGCTCATTTAGTTGAATTGCTGCTTGTATAGCAGCGCTCTGATGATTGTGATACAGCAACTAGAGCACAGGATGCAAAGTGTGCACAGCTGCTGTAGCACAGGTCTCCTTACGCAAACAAAAGGACAACTGCTATTGGGTGCCATTTATCTCAGCAATGTCCCTTCTATTTTAGACGAGAGCTCATTCGAAAATGTAATACACACACAATGGGAAAACTACAGGATTTAGAAAGCTATCGGTTTCACCAATGTTTATCTCCAGTTAAACGAGTAGTGATAATTAACAGGTTGGATGAGCAAGGGCGAGGTTAATGATGGAGCTGCACAACCTATTGCGGGCAAATTATTCTGAGGGGCATGTTCCCACTGGTAGATGCTTGCCTTTATTCACATTGCGTCTGCTTCTGTTTGTACTTTGCTGTAACAAAGAGAAGGCTTTGTTTCCAAATGTGCCAGTGGGCTGAAGCAACAATCTGTGTTAGTCATGTAAGAGCTTGGGCAAGTCACAGCAAGAAAACATATTCACATTGCAAAAAAAAAAGTGCAAACGCTTATAAATCATAAGACTGCCTCATTTTTGCTTATTTTGCACTAAATGCAATGTCAACCGAACGATAAAAAGTTGGGTGTATATCTGGGAAAGCCAACTTGTCTTCTTAAACTAGATGCACGGAGATGCTCATCATTGGCGTAATATTTTACACTTTCAGTGATTATTTCCAATAAATTACGTATTGTTGTTCACAACATTTTCTGTATCACTGTGATAGCCGGCCAGACAGCTGACTGACAGTCATTGTTAACTCATTCATTGCCGGCCATTTCCAAAACTTGAAAATAAATACACAAATAAATAAATACCAGACTCTTGAAAGATACTTTTCAAAAGTCTTTGGGATTGAATGAGTTAATTTTAACACATATCTTTGAGTGAATTCTCATCTAAATGCAATGTGTTCATATTATTTTAAATGCATCCTCATCATATCTGCTTTTCTGTCATCAGAAGTCAAGAAAACAAGAACCAACGCATCGGACTGAAGCCCTTGGCCTCGCTTGAGCTATCCGAGGTAATTGTCCTTGACATGATGTCAAAAGGAATCCTCTGTGTACATCTGTTATTGGTCAGGAAAGGAAAACTCAACTTCTGATCCCACCCTCCCACTTGTGCACTCCAAGGCCATCTTGTCAGTGTGACCTCAGAACAGCCTTCCATTATGCAGACAGAGAGCAAAAAGTTCTGGAATGTTTGCTGCAAAGCCTCCTTTGACTCGAGATCATGCCTCCGCCGTTCTAACTCGGACCGCAACCTGATACTTTTGCACCCTGTTTCCTTCTCTTTGCACCCCCCTTGTTCCTCCTCCAGCCACCACCTGTTGGGCTCCTCGAACCCACTTTCCGCTTCTTATGAAACAAATACATAAGAGCCCGCCAGGCTTGCCCATTTCGAGTCAGCGGGGTCGGATGATTTATTCCCTTTAAGTGGAAAAAGGGCGAGTAGAAACCACTCTGGCTGTCTCTGTCAGCCAATTGCAGAGCAGGGAGATGCTGCCATATGTTCTTTGGTCACAGTCTAGTTAATAATGGCTTTTGTCTGGCTCGCTGGCCTGCTCATGCTTGCTCTAAATGCATCCAAGCCACAGCATACGTGATGGAATGAGACTTTCATCTGCTTTGTGCTTTATTTTGCTATCCCCGTTAAAGGATTTCATAAGAAACGTGTTTGTGCGCCCTCGAAATATTTCATAAACACAGCCCACAAAGGCACATTGATGTAGAAAAAAATAGAACAGATAATGAGTGTCATGGTGTGCGACTGCATGCCTGTCTTATGACGAACAGAAGCTTACTCATTGAGAAACAGTCTGCATGGAATTATATGATCCTTTGAGATTAATTTTTACAGAACGCCCATGACTGGACTTAAAAAGTCTACACACCCTGGTTGAAGTGCTAGGTTTTGGGTTCTGTTTCTGAATTTGCAGCATTAATTTTGCCTAGAACCTGTACAACTCAAATGATTTATCCCCCCAAAATAAAAACAAAAACTAGAAAACGGAATCTAACTGGGATGTAGCTATGTGTTAAATTAATCAATCACACTCAAACTCTTTGCAAATTCTGGGAATTTGCCTCTGAGTTAACCTAAATACGATATATTTACTTTTCAAGCAGCATGCTCAAACATTTGTTTTTATTTTGATTGAAAAGTCCCAAAGTGCAAAGTAGAATAATTGAAAAATCAAATTTATTTGGGTTAACTCAACATCACTTTACATGCATGGCAGGTGTGCCGAATCTCATTCAACATGGTTACGTCTTACCACAGCCATATCCAATTGATAAAAAATTGTGCATAGTTGTGCAACTATGTTATTTTCGTTGGTTATTTTTTACACTGTTGAAAAGATAATTTCATTGAGATGCACAGCTTCTAGATCATAAAAATATGTTTAATTACGTTACCAATACCTGGCAATTAAAAGAATGTGATGATTTTTGATACCAACTGTATATAACTTCAGAGGGGGCTCTGTTGAGAGCATTGAAAATATTCCAAACTTACAATACCAAAAAGACGGCCATTGGAATTTTATTAAAGGTTGAAGCATTTGGTCAACCCTTGCGCTCCACCTCCCACCAACCTGGCTCACTCTTGTGATAACCATGTGTTATATTTGCATTACTGGGCTCTTGTTTTCTTCCACTCCCTCTCCATTGAACTCAACAAGTAGCATTCCTCCAGCAATTGCTCGGCTATGTCTCACCCACTTTTCATCTTTTTCCCATCGTTTCCCGCCCTCTGCTTTCTCACTAAAGTTTGTTTCCTCGCGGCCCCTGTTGACGTTAGCCACGGGCCCCTCTCTGTCTCCCTTCCTAGAAATACAGCCGAGGTGGGACTGGAATGCCGCCCAAATATTTTACTCAAGGGGAAGACAGTCTACCATAAAACTGTGCTGTTTTAATCAGTCAGCAGTCTGTGCATGTTTGTCCCTTAATGACAGTAAAAAATGACAATATTTTGCCTGATGCAATGTCAGGAATGTCAAAGACAAACATCACTACGTCATGTGACGTAACTGTCAGCTATTTCTTGCACAGCGTGTAATGAGGGCCTACGGTGAGGAAGTTGAGGTTCAGCATTAGCAGCATCTCATGGAGATTTCCCAGATTCGTCCAACCAGAATGGGATTATTGAAGCAGTCACAATGACTTTAATATGATCTAATTGGGTTTCTTAAGTTGTGTTCTCAAGCAATATAATGACAGTGTCTGTCAAAAAAACATGAGCTTTAATGCCTGAGGTCAGAATAGATTCATATTCCAAGCCTCAGTCAAGGCAACGTGACACAATAACTGAGGGAAAATGAAGAGGATGGATCAGGTTGCAAATGCCTGCAAGTCATCGGCATAATCTTTGGTACGATCCCCTTACCGTGCATTTGCTGGTGCATTGACCCTGGTTCTTAGTATTCAGATCTGAGAGCCTGTGAAAATCTATTTCGGAGCGCAAGATTAATATCGTCTCAAAGCATTGCATGCATTTTCTGTATCCCTTTAGTCACACATGACCCATCTTAAAATGGACGTGTTTATTAGCGTTTTGCACATGAGCAGTGTCCAGGATTCGAGCAATGCTGGTAATTGATCTTAAATCCAATGTCATTCTCAGATGCAAAAGTCGACCGTTTTAATGTGGGACTAATCATTAATGTTTTATTTCTTAAGCTTGAATTCATGTTTACTTTGACTTTTTTTCACATTCCTCTTGTTCTTTGCAGTGTGATGTATTTTTGAGGGACACATTCACCATGTATAATATATACTATATACTGTAATTATTTAGAGAATTATTAAATATATAATTAGGTGGTAAGACAGAGTGTTTAACCAAACTTTCTTCTAATATTCTTAAAGCGCAAATATATCAGGTATCTTCAGAACCTTGTGGGTGTAATTGTCATTGTAAAGCTGTGTGCTGGCCACTAAATATCGAAATTGACCTGACAACATCAGATATGGGTAAAGTTGCTCACGTTTACTGCTAACACTTAATGCTGCTCATTTTTTAATTTGTAAATATACACATTAGGCTCTCGATGCTGTTAGCATGATCATAGGAACTAGCTGTGTCAACATTAACCGAATAATCAATCGTCAAATTGATCAAAAGTTATTATAATCAACTAATCATTTGGAGCAGCTAACTAAAGTACTTCATATACTTCAAATGATTTCAAGCTTTCAATGGTAAATTTTCTCTGATTTCTGTAGTCCTTCTCAAAAGCAGACTGAATTCCTATGTGTTTAATCAAAATGAGACATTTGCTCTTATTAAAAAAACAAACAAACAAAAAACATTCACACACACACACACACACACACACACACAAAGATCAACATTTTCCCTTATTTTCTTACATATTGTGGACCAAACCAGAAACTTCATCGGGAATCGTCATCAATTTCTGGAAACATTTTTGGGCACTTTAATCTATTCCAAAAATAATGCTAATTTGCAGTCATTGTATGAAAAAACTGTAATTGATGTGCTCTTACACCAACAGCCTTAGAAATCCATATCAAAGTAGTATCCCATTGCCTTAATAAGTATACTAGTCTAGTTTAAGTCCAGTTTAAAAAACAAAAAAAAGATGACCTTTATGGCTCTTCTAATGATGTAATAGAGTGGCACATACTGACCACATAAAAGTTAACAAAATAACCAACTCCGAAAACTATGCCTTAGAGCTGCTTAGTTGAAATCGGAATAACCTGTCAACATATTTTCAATCTTTTTACCCTCTCTGTTGACTCCCATATAGAGAAGGATCTGTATATCTGTTTCCATGGTTCAATGTTCAGTGTTATGCCGCTTGGTTTTTCAACCCTGTCAACTTTATTTAACAGACTCTTCTCCGTTAAATGTTGCATTTCCCATGCAGTCCTATGCATGGATATTATCTTCTGCACATTTGAATTTTATGACCTTTGATAATCAAGGGAACTTGTTGAATTCTACTTCATTTACTTTCAGTTATGGTTTGATTATACACTGCATAATCCAGTAACACAAGACAAATGACCACACCCATTAGGTAACAGTACACCGATTATATGAGGCCTTTTTACATTTTGTGACTTTGGGTAAGGCCATACAATGAACACGGTATGCAGCTGTATTCATATGTTGAGGAAGACAGGAACAGGAAGAGATGCACTTGGCAATATGCATAGCCGTTTTTCATCTATTTTGGAAATAGGCTCGTGGTGACATTATAGGCTGCTTTCGAAACGCGGACTGAGAGCTCGTGTTGTCTAAAAGGCATTTACTACCCTCTAGTGTTATTTATTGAGAACTACAAGTCAGATTTTTTTTGGATGGGGGGGTGTTTAAGAAATAAGAAAAAACACTTGTCTGGTATGAAATTAAATCATTCTCGTGTCTGTACATTTGTAACATGTTAACAATGATGATAAATAATAATAATTTCTTAATGCAGGGAAACCAGGGGGTGGACGTTCTTTCCCACGAGGCTGTGAAAACACAAGAAACATAACAAGGTATCGTAGCTAGTTTTGTAGAAGATAAATACAAATTAAAACTTGCCAGCTCACACTTAATATTTGTGTGTCCATATATACAGATGGCCGACGAAGAGGAAACAAGGGAAGTGCTCTTTCCAGACTGGGAGGGTCCAGATAAAACTGGTCTGACCATCGAACAGACTCGTGAAGGAGAGATCTTTGTAAAAGAAGTGAAAGGAGAGTCACCAGCAGCACGATCTGGGAAAGTATATGAAGGTATTTTTCAAAAATTTTATTTTATCTGAAAAACCGGCCTCTCTACTATCTTTCTTTCAGACACTCATACATTTTTTTTTTTTTAATAGGTGACCAGATTGTGGGTGCAACTATCTATTTTGACAACATGAGCTCAGAAGAAACCGCTGAGCTGCTGAAGACACTGAACCGTCACAAGGTTGGATTGAAACTACAAAATAAAGACAAATCTCCATGCTGCTCTCCCCTGAGTACACCATGCCGTTCGCCATTGGGTACATTGACATGGGAGGGGAAATTAGGAAGCACCAGTCCAGACATTCTTCTCGTGAGTCTTCCAACTCTTCCTTTTTTTTCTGTCTACTATTGAAGCCATTAAATTATGTGGTTGAATCACTTAATGATATTGGATAGTTACTATTTCAATTAAATATTTATGAATCCCTAAAATATACAGAATTCTATATATTTTTAAGCATTTACAAAGCCATAACACCTGGAAGAGCCACATGTTTATTTACAGTCTCTATTATAGGTGAAAAATGTTCTAGTTGAAAATCATCTTTTGCTATTTTACAATCCCCGCATGAATACTAGTCTAATGCCATTTTCTTTCTGGTTTTTATCTAAACAGGGTGGAGATGAAGAGGACTATAAAAGGATTTACACAAGAAAGATCAAACCGAGGCTCAAGTCTGAAGACCTTGCCGAAGGAGTGGACGTGCGCACGGAGCGGCATAGCAGCACAAGTAGCGACGGCAGCACAATTACAACTGTCACCCGCCGTATCACTACCTACACTGTGGATATGCCGAGTGGCATAAGTGAGCAACTTGAGCTTTCAAGCCCAGATTTCAAGGGGCAAAGGCAAGAATCGGGCGATGGCTCTCCAGGAATAAGAATTTCACATGGCAGCCCTTCAGGTAAAGTGGGAGATGAAGGAGGAGTTTTTGACCTGGGCAATGTCTCTTACAAGTTAAGGGAAAGTTCAAACACTGGTAGTAAGCATGTTTCAATGGGAGGAATAGAAGGTAGTGAGGTATTTGAGACAGATGACAACGGAGCGTCAATTCGGGTGTCTGTACCAGAGAAAGGAAAGCAGATTTTTGTGACGTCCGTTGATAAAACACAAGATGGTGAGGGAACAAAGGTAAATTTACCTGAAATCGCTTTACGTCACCCTCACTCAAAGGAATCGAGCTCTATTCAAATTCCAAACGTTTCACTGAGCAAAGGTTATACGGATGCCGAAGGTGAACTGAAAGGTCCTTCTGCAAATACTAACATCAGCATTCAAACAAAAAAGTACCATGTACAAGGCCCTGACATCACTCTTGAGCAGAAAGGGGATTTCAAAATGCCTCAAATAAATGTAACATCACTTGTGACGAAAGGTTCAAATGTTGATGTAAAAACTCAGGAAATCAAGATTAGTCAGACAGGCCCACATATAAGAGGAGGAGTATTAACTCCAAAAATGGATGGAAACGTAAAAATACCCAATGTGGTAATCCAGGGTCCAGAAGTAACCCATGAAGGACTAGAGGGAGAAGGCACAAACATGAATAAGGATATTTCCAAATCTGATATCTCGGGTCCAAACATTACCATGCCAAATGTGGGATTAAATCTGAAAGGCCCCCAAGTCAAAGGACCACAGATAGATGTGAAAGGCACAAAAATTGACATTAAAGACACACTGGGTGAGAATGGCTTTGGAAAAATAAAAACACCACAGGACTCAGGCATTAGCATAAACGTGGGCAAAATTGGGGATGCCAAGTTTCCTGAGGTTGACATTAAAGGCCCAAATTTTGAGGTGCCGAAAATTTCAGATCCACATATCTCCACATCAGATTTGAATCTGAAAGGCTCTCAAGTTAAAGGTAATTTAAATGTGTCAGTATCAAATACAGATGGAGACATTAAAACACCTAAAATTGTGATCAAAGACCCCAAAATCAATATTGATGCTTCTCAGTGTGGCAAAGGTCCAAAACTGGAAGCTCCTGAGGTAGACATCAAAGTTCCTAAGGCTAATATTGATATCAAGATCCCTGAAGTTGACCTTCAAGGTCCTACAGTTGATATCAAAGCTCCAGAAGCTAGTACGGACATTCAGGGCCCCGATTTGTCGATACCATCTCTTGGCGGGGTTTCCTTCAAACGTACAAGCGGTAAGATCAAGGGACCAGAAGTCAAAATGCCAAGTATCAAAGGACCGAATGTCTCGATTACAGGAGTGAATTTAAATATGGAAGGCTCCAAACTCAAAAGTGATGTGGATATGCCTCAAATAAATATTGAAGGAATTAAAGCACCGGAAATAGAAATCAAGGACTCAAAGCTTGACTTCAAAGGGCCCAAGACTGACGTTGACATGCCGAAAATCAGTATGTCAAAAATTGGCTTCAAAGGTCCAAATTTGGAAGGTCCTGACATTGACATCAATCTTTCCAAACCTAATGTTGACATCAATGCTCCTGAAGTTGATTTCCAAAACACAAATGTAGACATCAAGGGTCCAGATATAGATGTAAAAGCACCAGATGTTGACATCAACAGTTCAGGTTGGAGGATCAAGGGACCAAAAATGAAGATGCCAAATATCTCAGGTCCAAATATAAACATGCCAAATTTGGATATCCATCTAAAAGGTCATAAAGTCAAAGGCGATGTTGATGTGTCAGCACCGAATATCGAGGGCGCCGTTACCATGCCAGAAGTAGATATTAAAGATCCAAAAGTTGAAATTAAAGGCCCAAAGACCGGAATCGAAATGCCAAAAATTAGTATGTCAAAATTTGGCATCAAAGGTCCTAATTTGGAGGGTCCTGATGTTGACATCAAACTTCCCAAGGCTAATGTTGACATCAGGGTCCCTGAAGTAGATATCAATCTCCCTAAAGCTGATGTAAATATTAAAGGACCAGATTTAGATGTTGAAGTACCAGACGTTGACGTTGGCAGTCCAGGTTGGAAGGTTAAGGGACCAAAGCCAAAAATTAGTATGCCAGGATTCGACTTGAAAGGTCCAAAGTTAGAGGGTCCTGATGTAAGCATCAATGTTCCCAAGGCTAATATTGACATGAGTGTGCCTGAACTTGATGTCAGTCTCCCCAAAACAGATCTAGATATCAAGATGCCAGGCATTGATGTAGAAGTACCAGATATTGACATTGACAAATCAGGTTGGGAGATCAAGGGAGCAAAAGTGAAGATGCCAAATATTTCAGGGCCTAATATCAACTTGCCAGATTTGGACCTCAAACTAAAGAGTCCCAAAGGCAAAGGTGACGTGTCAGTATCTAATCTCAAAGGAGACGTTAAAATACCAGATGTGAACATCAAAGGCCCAAAATTTGACATTAAAGGCTCCGGGACTGGCCAAATAAATGTGCCAAAATTTGGTATCAAAGGTCCAAATTTGGAGGGTCCTGATGTTGATATCAATCTTCCCAAGGCTGATATTGACATCAAGGTCCCTGAAGTTGATGTCAGTCTCCCCAAAGCGGATATAGACATAAAGGCTCCAGATGTAGAAGTTGAAGTACCAGATGTTGATATTGGCAGTCCAGGGTGGAAAATCAAGGGTCCAAAAATGAAGATGCCAAAAATCTCAGGCCCAAACATAAACATGCCAACTTTGGATTTAAATCGAAAAGGTCCTAAAGTCAAAGGTGATGTTGATGTGTCAGTACCAAATATTGAGGGAGACATAACTGTGCCGGAGGTAGACATCAAAGGCCCAAAAGTTGACATTAAGGGCCCCAAGGCTGGTTTTGAAATGCCAAAAATCAGTATGCCAAAATTTGGCTTTAAAGGTCCAAATTTGGAGGGTCCTGATGTTGACATCAAACTTCCCAAGCCTGATATTGACATCAATGTCCCTCAAGTGGATCTCAGTCTACCTAAAGCTGATGTCGACATTAAGGGTCCAGAGTTAGATGTTGAAGTACCAGACGTTGACATTGGCAGTCCAGGTTGGAAGATCAAGGGACCAAAAGTGAAGATGCCAAAAATCTCAGGCCCAAACATCAACATGCCAAATTTGGATATCAACCTAAAAGGTCCAAAAGTCAAAGGTGATGTGGATGTGTCAGTACCGAATATTGAGGGAGACGTTTCTCTTCCGGATTTGGACATCAAGGGCCCAAAAGTTGACATTAAGGGGCCAAAAGCTGGTTTTGAAATGCCCAAAATTGGAATGCCAAAATTTGGAATCAAAGGTGCAAATTTGGAGGGTCCTGATGTTGACATCAACCTTCCCAAGCCTGATATTGACATCAATGTCCCTCAAGTGGATGTCAGTCTCCCCAAAGCTGATGTAGACATTAAAGGTCTAGATTTAGATGTTGAAGTACCAGACGTTGACATGGGCAGTCCAGGTTGGAAGATCAAGGGACCAAAAATGAAGATGCCAAAAATATCAGGCCCAAACATCAACATGCCAAGTTTGGATTTAAATGTAAAAGGTCCTAAAGTGAAAGGTGATGTTAATGTTTCTGGACCTAACATTGAGGGGGACATAACTGTGCCGGAAGTGGATATCAAAGGCCCAAAAGTTGACATTAAGGGCCCCAAGGCTGGTTTTGAAATGCCAAAAATCAGTATGCCGAAATTTAACATCAAAGGTCCGAATTTGGAAGGTCCTGATGTTGACATCAACCTTCCCAAGGCTGATATTGACGTCAAGGTCCCTGAAGTTGATGTCAGTCTCCCCAAAGCAGATTTAAACATCAAGGGTCCAGATTTAGATGTTGAAGTACCAGACGTTGACATTGGCAGCCCAGGTTGGAAGATCAAGGGACCAAAAATGAAGATGCCAAAAATATCAGGCCCAAACATTAACATGCCAAGTTTGGATTTCAATGTAAAAGGTTCTAAAGTCAAAGGTGATGTTAATGTGGCTGGACCAAACATTGAGGGAGACATAGCTGTGCCGGAAGTGGATATCAAAGGCCCAAAAGTTGACATTAAGGGCCCCAAGGCTGGTTTTGAAATGCCAAAAATCAGTATGCCGAAATTTAAAATCAAAGGTCCAAATTTGGAAGGTCCTGATGTTGACATAAACCTTCCCAAGGCTGATATTGACATCAATGTCCCTGAAGTTGATGTCAGTCTCCCCAAAGCAGATGTAAACATAAAGGGTCCAGATTTGGACGTTGAAGTACCAGACGTTGACATTGGCAGCCCAGGTTGGAAGATCAAGGGACCGAAAATGAAGATGCCAAAAATATCAGGCCCAAACATCAACATGCCAAGTTTGGATTTCAATGTTAAAGGTCCTAAAGTCAAAGGTGATGTTAATGTGTCAGGACCAAACATTGAGGGAGATGTAACTGTGCCGGAAGTGGATATCAAAGGCCCAAAAGTTGACATTAAGGGCCCCAAGGCTGGTTTTGAAATGCCAAAAATCAGTATGCCAAAATTTAACATCAAAGGTCCAAATTTGGAAGGTCCTGATGTTGACATCAATCTTCCCAAGGCTGATATTGACATCAAGGTCCCTGAAGTTGATGTCAGTCTCCCCAAAGTAGATGTCAATGTAAAGGGTCCAGATTTAGATGTTGAAGTACCAGACGCTGACATTGGCAGCCCAGGTTGGAAGATCAAGGGACCAAAAATGAAGATGCCAAAAATATCAGGCCCAAACATCAACATGCCAAGTTTGGATTTCAATGTAAAAGGTTCTAAAGTCAAAGGTGATGTTAATGTGTCTGGACCAAACATTGGGGGAGACATTACTGTGCCGGAAGTGGATATCAAAGGCCCAAAAGTTGACATTAAGGGCCCCAAGGCTGGTTTTGAAATGCCAAAAATCAGTATGCCAAAATTTAACATCAAAGGTCCAAATTTGGAAGGTCCTGATGTTGACATCAATCTTCCCAAGGCTGATATTGACATCAAGGTCCCTCAAGTGGATCTCAGTCTCCCTAAAGCTGATGTAGATATTAAGGGTCCAGAGTTAGATGTTGAAGTACCAGACGTTGACATTGGCAGCCCAGGTTGGAAGATCAAGGGACCAAAAATGAAGATGCCAAAAATATCAGGCCCAAACATCAACATGCCAAGTTTGGATTTCAATGTAAAAGGCTCTAAAGTCAAAGGTGATGTTAATGTGTCCGGACCAAACATTGAGGGAGACATAACTGTGCCGGAAGTGGATATCAAAGGCCCAAAAGTTGACATTAAGGGCCCCAAGGCTGGTTTTGAAATGCCAAAAATCAGTATGCCGAAATTTAACATCAAAGGTCCAAATTTGGAAGGTCCTGATGTTGACATAAACCTTCCCAAGGCTGATATTGACATCAAGGTCCCTGAAGTTGATGTCAGTCTACCAAAAACAGATGTTGACATCAAGGGTCCAGATTTGGATGTTGAACTACCAGACGTTGACATTGGCAGTCCAGGTTGGAAGATCAAGGGACCAAAAATGAAGATGCCAAAAATATCAGGCCCAAACATCAACATGCCAAGTTTGGATTTCAATCTAAAAGGTCCTAAAGTCAAAGGTGATGTTGATGTGTCAGTACCAAATATTGAAGGAGACATAACTGTGCCGGAGGTGGACATTAAAGGCCCAAAAATTGACGTTAAGGGGACCAAGGCTGGTTTTGAAATGCCAAAAATAAGCATGCCGAAATTTAACATCAAAGGTCCAAATTTGGAAGGTCCTGATGTTGACATCAACCTTCCCAAGGCTGATATTGACATCAAGGTCCCTGAAGTTGATGTCAGTCTCCCCAAAGCAGATGTAAATATCGAGGGTCCAGATTTAGATCTTGAAGTACCAGACGTTGACATTGGCAGCCCAGGTTGGAAGATCAAGGGACCAAAAATGAAGATGCCAAAAATCTCAGGCCCAAACATCAATATGCCAAAAATCTCAGGCCCAAACATCAATATGCCAATTTTGGATTTAAATCTAAAAGGTCCTAAAGTCAAAGGTGATGTTGATGTGTCAGTACCAAATATTGAAGGGGAAGTAAAAATTCCAGAAATGGAAATCCAAGGCCCAAAAGCTGACATTAAAGGCCCAAGAGCAGGATTTGAAATGCCTAAATTAAGTCTGCCAAAATTCGGATTGAAAGCTCCAAAAGTCGACGGTCCTGATCTTGACATCAAGCTTCCCACAGCTGGCATTACCACCAAAATCCCTGAGGTTAAACTTCAAGGCCCAGAAGTTGATGTAAAGCTCCCTAAAACAGATTTGAATGTCAAAGATGTAAATCTTGACATCAAAGGACCTGAAATTGACATAGAAAGTCCGAGTGGAAAAATCAAGGGACCGAAATTCAAGATGCCAAGTATCTCCATGCCTGATGTGGATTTCAATTTTAAAAGTCCTAAACTCAAAGGTGATATTGATATGTCAACACCAAATGTTGAGGGAGATATTACTGCTCCAGAATTGGATATCAAAGGCGCCAAAGTTGACATCAAGGGCCCCAAAACTACATTTGAAATGCCAAAAATAAAAATGCCAGAATTTGGCTTCAGACGCCCAAAATTAGAGGGCCCAGACGTTGACATCAACGTTCCAAAAGCCAATATTGATGTTAAAATCCCTGAGGTTAAACTTAAGGGTCCGGAAGTTGATGTAAATCTCCCAAAAGTTGACTTGGATGTCAAAGATACAAATTTTGACATCAAAGGACCAGCTCTTGAAATAGCCAGTCCGAGTGGAAAAATCAAGGCACCAAAATTCAAGATACCAAACATTTCCATGCCTGATGTAGACTTCCATCTGAAAGGGTCAAAAACCAAAGGTAATGTTGACTTGCCAGTTCCACATGTTGGGGCCGATATTACTTCTCCAGAAATTGATATCAAAGGCCCCAGCATTGACATCAAAGGCTCTAAAGAAGGATTTGACATGCCAAAATTCAAAATGCCAGAATTTGGCTTCAAAGGCCCAAAACTAGAGGGTCCTGACCTGGACTTTGACATTCCAAAAGCTAATATTGATGTCAACGTCCCTGAAGTTGATTTGAGTCTCCCCAAAACTAATGTTGATGTCAAGAGTCCAGAATTAGATGTTGACATTGACAATCCAGGTTGGAAGATCAAGGGACCAAAAGTGAAGATGCCAAACATCTCAGGCCCAAACATAAACATGCCAAGTTTGGATTTAAATCTCAAAGGTCCTAAAATCAAAGGTGATGTTAACCTGTCTGGACCAAACATCGAGGGAGACATAACTGTGCCGAAGTTGGACATCAAAGGCCCAAAAGTTGACATTAAGGGCCCCAAGGCTGGTTTTGAAATGCCAAAAATCAGTATGCCCAAATTTGGCTTTAAAGGTCCAAATTTGGAGGGTCCTGAAGTTGACATCAACCTTCCCAAGGCTGATATTGACATCAAGGTCCCTGAAGTTGATGTCACTCTCCCCAAAGCAGATGTAGCCGTCAAGGGTCCAGATTTAGATGTTGAAGTACCAGACGTTGACATTGGCAGCCCAGGTTGGAAGATCAAGGGACCGAAAATGAAGATGCCAAAAATATCAGGCCCAAACATAAACATGCCAAGTTTGGATTTCAATGTAAAAGGCTCTAAAGTCAAAGGTGATGTTAATGTGTCCGGACCAAACATTGAGGGAGACATAACTGTGCCGGAAGTGGATATCAAAGGCCCAAAAGTTGACATTAAGGGCCCCAAGGCTGGTTTTGAAATGCCAAAAATCAGTATGCCCAAATTTGGCTTTAAAGGTCCAAATTTGGAGGGTCCTGATGTTGACATCAACCTTCCCAAGGCTGATATTGACATCAAGGTCCCTGAAGTTGATGTCAGTCTACCAAAAACAGATGTAGACATCAAGGGTCCAGATATGGACGTTGAAATTCCAGACGTTGACATTGGCAGCCCAGGTTGGAAGATCAAGGGACCGAAAATGAAGATGCCAAAAATATCAGGCCCAAACATCAACATGCCAAGTTTGGATTTCAATGTAAAAGGCTCTAAAGTCAAAGGTGATGTTAATGTGTCCGGACCAAACATTGAAGGAGACATAACTGTGCCGGAAGTGGATATCAAAGGCCCAAAAGTTGACATTAAGGGCCCCAAGGCTGGTTTTGAAATGCCAAAAATCAGTATGCCAAAATTTAACATCAAAGGTCCAAATTTGGAAGGTCCTGATGTTGACATCAACCTTCCCAAGGCTGATATTGACATCAAGGTCCCTGAAGTTGATGTCAGTCTCCCTAAAATGGATGCAGATATCAAGGGTCCAGAGTTAGATGTTGAAGTACCAGATGTTGACATTGGCAGTCCAGGTTGGAAGATCAAGGGACCAAAATTGAAGATGCCAAAAATCTCAGGCCCAAATATCAACATGCCAAGTTTGGATTTAAATCTAAAAGGTCCTAAAGTCAAAGGTGATGTTAATGTGTCTGGACCGAATATCGAGGGAGACATAACTGTGCCGGAGGTGGACATTAAAGGCCCAAAAGTTGACATTAAGAGCCCCAAAGCTGGTTTTGAAATGCCAAAAATCAGTATGCCGAAATTTGGCTTTAAAGGTCCAAATTTGGAGGGTCCTGATGTTGACATCAATCTTCCCAAGGCTGATATTGACATCAATGTCCCTGAAGTGGATGTCAGTCTTCCCAAAGCTGATGTAGACATCAAGGGTCCAAATTTAGATGTTGACGTTCCAGACATTGATATTGGCAGTCCAGGTTGGAAGATAAAGGGTCCAAAAATGAAGATGCCAAAAATCTCAGGCCCAAACATCAACATGCCAAGTTTGGATTTAAACCTAAAAGGTCCAAAAGTCAAAGGTGATTTGGATGTGTCAGTACCAAATATTGAAGGAGACGTTTCACTTCCAGATTTGGACATCAAGGGCCCAAAAGTTGACATTAAGGGGCCCAAAGCTGGTTTTGAAATGCCCAAAATTGGAATGCCAAAATTTGGCATCAAAGGTCCAAATTTGGAGGGTCCTGATGTTGACATCAACCTTAAAAAGCCTGATATTGACTTCAATGTCCCTCAAGTGGATGTCAGTCTCCCTAAAGCTGATGTAGACATTAAGGGTCCAGAGTTAGATGTTGAAGTACCAGACGTTGACATTGGCAGTCCAGGTTGGAAGATCAAGGGACCAAAAATGAAAATGCCAAAAATCTCAGGCCCAAATATCAACATGCCAAGTTTTGATTTAAATCTAAAAGGTCCTAAAGTCAAAGGTGATGTTAATTTGTCTGGACCAAACATTGAGGGAGACGTAACTGCGCCAGAGGTGGACATCAAAGGCCCAAAAGTTGACATTAAGGGCCCCAAGGCTGGTTTTGAAATGCCAAAAATCAGTATGCCAAAATTTGGCTTTAAAGGTCCAAATTTGGAGGGTCCTGATGTTGATATAAACCTTCCCAAGGCTGATATTGACATCAAGGTCCCTGAAGTTGATGTCAGTCTCCCCAAAGCAGATTTAAACATCAAGGGTCCAGATTTAGATGTTGAAGTACCAGACGTCGACATTGGCAGTCCAGGTTGGAAGATCAAGGGACCAAAAATGAAGATGCCAAAAATATCAGGCCCCAACATCAACATGCCAAGTTTGGATTTCAATGTAAAAGGTTCTAAAGTCAAAGGTGATGTTAATGTGTCCGGACCAAACATTGAGGGAGACATAACTGTGCCGGAAGTAGATATCAAAGGCCCAAAAGTTGACGTTAAGGGCCCCAAGCCTGGTTTTGAAATGCCAAAAATAAAAATGCCTGATTTCAATTTTAAAGGTCCAAAACTGGAAGGACCTGATCTTGACATCAACCTTCCCAAACCCAATATTGATGTTAAACTCCCTGAGGTTGAACTTAAAGGCTCAGAAATCGACATGAATCTTCCAAAAGCTGAATTAGATATTAAAGGCGCAAAGATAGACATCAAAGGACCTGATCATGATATTGAAATTCCAAGTGGAAAGATAAAGGGACCAAAATTCAAGATGCCAAAAATTTTAGGGTCAGGCATCTCTATGCCTGATGTGGATTTCCACGTTAAAGGTCCTAAACTTAAAGGTCATGATGTATCAGTACCAAGTATTGAGGGAGAAATAAAAACTCCGGACATTGACATTAAAGGGCCAAAAGTTGACATAAAGGGTTCAAAGAGTGGTTTTGGTTTGCCAAAGTTTAAAATGCCAGACTTTGGCTTTAAAAATAAAAAAATAGAAGGTCCCGACATTGACATAACACTTCCAAAGGCTAATATTGACATCAAGGCCCCAGATGTAGACACTCAAGGGCCTAAAATGAATGTCAGTCTACCAAAGGCTGATGTGAAAATAAAGGGTGGTGACTTGGACCTGCAAGGACCAGATGTTAACATTGACAGTCCCAGTGGTAAAATAAAAGGACCTAAATTCCAGATGCCAAAAATAACAGGACCAAGCATTTCGATGCCTGATGTAGATTTCAATCTTAAAAGCCCCAAACTGAAAGGCGATCTTGATGTGTCAGTACCAAACATTGAAGGAGATGTTAAGGGTCTGGAAGTAGATGTCAAAGGCCCCAAATTTGATATTAAGGGCCCCAAACCTGGATTTGAATTGCCAAAAATCAGTATGCCAGAATTTGGCTTTAAAGGCCCAAAGCTGGAAGGTCCTCAAGTTGATATCAACCTACCCAAGGCTAATGTTGACATCAAGGTCCCTGAAGTTGATGTCAGTCTCCCCAAAACAGATGTTGACATAAAGGGTCCAAATCTAGATGTTGACGTCCCAGATGTTGATATTGGCAGTCCAGGGTGGAAAATCAAGGGTCCAAAAATGAAGATGCCAAATATCACAGGTCCAAACATCAACATACCAAGTTTGGATTTCAATGTAAAAGGTCCTAAAGTCAAAGGTGATGTTAATGTGTCTGGACCGAAAATCGAGGGAGACTTAACTGTGCCGGAGGTGGATATCAAAGGCCCAAAAGTTGACATAAAGGGCCCCAAGGCTGGTTTTGAAATGCCAAAAATCAGTATGCCGAAATTTAACATCAAAGGTCCAAATTTAGAAGGTCCTGATGTTGACATCAACCTTCCCAAGGCTGATATTGACATCAAGGTCCCTGAAGTTGATGTCAGTCTTCCCAAAGCAGATGTAAACATCAAGGGTCCAGATTTAGATGTTGAAGTACCAGATGTTGACATTGGCAGCCCAGGTTGGAAGATCAAGGGACCAAAAATGAAGATGCCAAAAATATCAGGCCCCAACATCAACATGCCAAGTTTGGATTTCAATGTAAAAGGTTCTAAAGTCAAAGGTGATGTTAATGTGTCCGGACCAAACATTGAGGGAGACATAACTGTGCCGGAAGTAGATATCAAAGGCCCCAAAGTTGACATTAAGGGCCCCAAGGCTGGTTTTGAAATGCCAAAAATCAGTATGCCCAAATTTGGCTTTAAAGGTCCAAATTTGGAGGGTCCTGATGTTGACATCAACCTTCCCAAGGCTGATATTGACATCAAAGTCCCTGAAGTTGATGTCAGTCTACCAAAAACAGATGTAGACATCAAGGGTCCAGATATGGATGTTGAAATTCCAGACGTTGACATTGGCAGCCCAGGTTGGAAGATCAAGGGACCGAAAATGAAGATGCCAAAAATATCAGGCCCAAACATAAACATGCCAAGTTTGGATTTCAATGTAAAAGGCTCTAAAGTCAAAGGTGATGTTAATGTGTCCGGACCAAACATTGAGGGAGACATAACTGTGCCGGAAGTGGATATCAAAGGCCCAAAAGTTGACATTAAGGGCCCCAAGGCTGGTTTTGAAATGCCAAAAATCAGTATGCCGAAATTTAACATCAAAGGTCCAAATTTGGAAGGTCCTGATGTTGACATCAACCTTCCCAAGGCTGATATTGACATCAAGGTCCCTGAAGTTGATGTCAGTCTCCCCAAAGCAGATGTAAACATCAAGGGTCCAGATTTAGAGGTTGAAGTACCAGACGTTGACATTGGCAGCCCAGGTTGGAAGATCAAGGGACCAAAAATGAAAATGCCAAAAATATCAGGCCCAAACATCAACATGCCAAGTTTGGATTTAAATCTAAAAGGTTCTAAAGTCAAAGGTGATGTTAATGTGTCTGGACCAAAAATTGAAGGAGACATGACTGTGCCGGAAGTAGATATCAAAGGCCCAAAAGTTGACATTAAGGGCCCCAAGGCTGGTTTTGAAATGCCAAAAATCAGTATGCCGAAATTTAACATCAAAGGTCCAAATTTGGAAGGTCCTGATGTTGACATCAACCTTCCCAAGGCTGATTTTGACATCAAGGTCCCTGAAGTTGATGTCAGTCTCCCCAAAGCAGATGTAAACATCAAGGGTCCAGATTTAGATGTTGAAGTACCAGACGTTGACATTGGCAGCCCAGGTTGGAAGATCAAGGGACCAAAAATGAAGATGCCAAAAATATCAGGCCCAAACATTAACATGCCAAGTTTGGATTTAAATCTAAAAGGTCCTAAAGTCAAAGGTGATGTTAATGTGTCTGGACCAAACATTGAAGGAGACATAACTGCGCCGGAAGTGGATATCAAAGGCCCAAAAGTTGACATTAAGGGCCCCAAGGCTGGTTTTGAAATGCCAAAAATCAGTATGCCGAAATTTAACATCAAAGGTCCAAATTTGGAAGGTCCTGATGTTGACATCAACTTTCCTAAGGCTGATATTGACATCAAGGTCCCTGAAGTTGATGTCAGTCTTCCCAAAGCAGATGTAAACATAAAGGGTCCAGATTTAGATGTCGAAGTACCAGATGTTGACATTGGCAGTCCAGGTTGGAAGATCAAGGGACCAAAAATGAAGATGCCAAAAATATCAGGCCCAAACATCAACATGCCAAGTTTGGATTTCAATGTAAAAGGTTCTAAAGTCAAAGGTGATGTTAATGTGTCTGGACCAAACATTGAGGGAGACATAACTGTGCCGGAAGTGGATATCAAAGGCCCCAAAGTTGACATTAAGGGCCCCAAGGCTGGTTTTGAAATGCCAAAAATCAGTATGCCAAAATTTGGCTTTAAAGGTCCAAATTTAGAGGGTCCTGATGTTGACATCAACCTTCCCAAGGCTGATATTGACATCAAGGTCCCTGAAGTTGATGTCAGTCTACCAAAAACAGATGTAGACATCAAGGGTCCAGATATGGACGTTGAAATTCCAGACGTCGATATTGGCAGTCCAGGTTGGAAGATCAAGGGACCAAAAATGAAGATGCCAAAAATATCAGGCCCAAACATTAACATGCCAAGTTTGGATTTAAATCTAAAAGGTCATAAAGTCAAAGGTGATGTTAATGTGTCTGGACCAAACATTGATGGAGACATAACTGTGCCGGAAGTAGATATCAAAGGCCCAAAAGTTGATATTAAGGGCCCCAAGGCTGGTTTTGAAATGCCAAAAATCAGTATGCCGAAATTTAACATCAAAGGTCCAAATTTGGAAGGTCCTGATGTTGACATCAACCTTCCCAAGGCTGATATTGACATCAAGGTCCCTGAAGTTGATGTCAGTCTTCCCAAAGCAGATGTAAACGTAAAGGGTCCAGAGTTAGATTTTGAAGTACCAGACGTTGATATTGGCAGCCCAGGTTGGAAGATCAAGGGACCAAAAATGAAGATGCCAAAAATATCAGGCCCAAACATCAACATGCCAAGTTTGGATTTCAATGTAAAAGGTTCTAAAGTCAAAGGTGATGTTAATGTGTCAGTACCAAACATTGAAGGAGACATAACTGTACCGGAAGTGGATATCAAAGGCCCAAAAGTTGACATAAAGGGCCCCAAGGCTGGTTTTGAAATGCCAAAAATCAGTATGCCAAAATTTAACGTCAAAGGTCCAAATTTGGAAGGTCCTGATGTTGACATCAACCTTCCCAAGGCTGATATTGACATCAAGGTCCCAGAAGTTGATGTCAGTCTCCCTAAAGCAGATGTAAACATAAAGGGTCCAGAGTTAGATGTTGAAGTACCAGACGTTGACATTGGCAGTCCAGGTTGGAAGATCAAGGGACCAAAAATGAAGATGCCAAAAATATCAGGCCCAAACATCAACATGCCAAGTTTGGATTTCAATGTAAAAGGTTCTAAAGTCAAAGGTGATGTTAATGTGTCAGTACCAAACATTGAGGGAGATGTAACTGTGCCGGAAGTGGATATCAAAGGCCCAAAAGTTGACATTAAGGGCCCCAAGGCTGGTTTTGAAATGCCAAAAATCGGTATGCCGAAATTTAACGTCAAAGGTCCAAATTTGGAAGGTCCTGATGTTGACATCAAGGTCCCAGAAGTTGATGTTAGTCTCCCCAAAGCAGATGTAAACATCAAGGGTCCAGAGTTAGATGTTGAAGTACCAGACGTTGACATTGGCAGTCCAGGTTGGAAGATCAAGGGACCAAAAATGAAGATGCCAAAAATATCAGGCCCAAACATCAACATGCCAAGTTTGGATTTCAATGTAAAAGGTTCTAAAGTCAAAGGTGATGTTAACCTGTCTGGACCAAATATTGAGGGAGACATAACTGTGCCGGAAGTAGATATCAAAGGCCCAAAAGTTGACATTAAGGGCCCCAAGGCTGGTTTTGAAATGCCAAAAATCAGTATGCCGAAATTTAACATCAAAGGTCCAAATTTGGAAGGTCCTGATGTTGACATCAACCTTCCCAAGGCTGATATTGACATCAAGGTCCCTGAAGTTGATGTCAGTCTACCAAAAACAGATGTAGACATCAAGGGTCCAGATTTGGATGTTGAAATACCAGACGTTGACATTGGCAGTCCAGGTTGGAAGATTAAGGGACCGAAAATGAAGATGCCGAAAATCTCAGGCCCAAACATCAACATGCCAAATTTGGATTTCAATCTAAAAGGTCCTAAAATCCAAGGTGATGTTGATTTACCAGTACCAAATATTGAGGGAGACATTTCTGTGCCAGACTTGGAGATCAGAGGTCCACGAGTTGACTTTAAAGGGCCTGGACACAATGTCGAGGGTGCTGAAGTAGATATACAGCTCCCCAAGTTACAGGGTGAAGGAAACATTCAATTGCCAAAACCTGACCTTGATGTGGAAGATGCTAATGTTGAGGTTCCAGGAATCAACATTAAGAAATCAAAGTTTAAAATGCCCAAGTTTGGTTTCAGGGGCCCCAAGATAAAAAACCCAGAAATTGATATGAAACAGACGCAAGGAAACATCAACATAAAAGGGAATACTGGTAGCATTGAAGGACTGGATGTAGACTTGGATGTAACAGGCCCCAAAATGAAAGGACACAAATTTAAGATACCAAAATTTGGTTTCAAAGTTCCTAAGGTTGAAATTCCAGGAGCTGATCTTAATTTGAGTAAGGGTAGCGGAGAAATACAAATTCCAGATGTTGGCATTGAAGGACCAGAAGTAAAAAGTGGGGATCCAAATGTAAAAATTAAAGGAACAAAGCTCAAAATGCCAGGAGCAAAATTTTCTCTTCCTGATGTTGATTTTAATCTTGACAGTCCTAAAGTCAAAGTTGACTCCGACATGTCACTTCCGAAGGCTGACATCGATATAAAAGTACCAAGCGCTGATGTAAAAGGTCCAAAATTGCAGGGGACAAATAGTGACATCAACCTTCCCAAGGCTGATATTGACATCACAGTCCCCGGTTTTGATCTACCTAAGGCTAATTTGGAAATTAAGGGACCCAAAGCAGATATTAAAGGACCTGATGTTGATATTGACAGTCCCAGTGGGAAGTTCAAGGGATCAAAATTTAAGATGCCAAAAATCTCAGGACCAAACATAACCATGCCAAATATCGATTTGAATCTGAAAGGCCCTGAACTCAAAGGTGATGTAGACATGGGACTACCAGATGTTGAAGGTGATATAAAAGCTCCGCAAATCAAACTCAAAGGTCCAAAAGGTGATTTTAAGGGGCCTAACATTGGATTTGAATTACCAAAAATGAAAATGCCAGATTTAAGCCTACATGGTCCAAAAGTAGAGGGTCCAGACATTGACATACACATGCCCAAGGCTAATATTGATGTACCTGGGGTCCACATAAAGGGCTCAAGTGACGTTGATCTACCCAGAGCTGATTTGGCCATTAAGGGTCCTGAGTTAGTTTGTGAAGGGCCAGATGTTGACATGGACAGCCCCAGTGCTAAGCTCAAGGGGACAAAATTCAAGATGCCAAAACTCTCAGGACCCAATATATCTTTGCCTGATGTGGATTTTGACTTGACCGGACCTAAACTTAAAGGTGATGTTGATATGTCAGCACCAAACATTGAGGGGGGAATAGAAACACCAGATATTGATATCAAAGGCCCTAAATTTGACTTTAAAGGCCACAAGACTGGATTGGGAATGCCAAAAATTAAAATGCCAGAATTTGGCATTAAAGGTCCAAACCTAGAGGGCCCTGATGTTGACATCAATCTTGCCAAGGCCAATATTGACGTCAAAGTCCCCAAAGTTGAAATCCAAGGGTCACAAATTGAAGTAAATCTTCCCCAAGCCGATTCAAACTTTAAAGCCCCAGGAATAGGTATCACAGATCCAAATGTTGACATTAAGGGGTCTATGGGTGGATTTGAAATTCCTAAAATTAAAATGCCACAGTTTGGGTTCAAGGGGCCTAAACTGGAGGGCCCTGATGTTGACGTTAATCTTCCCAAGGCCAAAATTGATATCAATGCCCCTGAAGTTGAACTCCAGGGCCCAAAAGTTGATGTCAATTTCTCCAAATCCGATTTTGACGTTAAGGCTCCAAAACTGGACTTTGAAGGACCGGCTCTTGACATTGACAGTCCCAGCGGTAAGATCCAAGGACCAAAATTCAAGATGCCTAAAATTTCAGGTCCTAATATTAACATGCCAAATGTGGATTTCAACCTAAAAGGTCCTAAATTCGAAGGCGATGTAGATGTCTCAGTGCCATCTATGGGGGGGGACATTGATGTAAACCTTCCTAAAGCTGATTTGAACATTAAGGGCCCAAAAGTGGAATGTGAAGTACCAGATGTTAACATTGACAGTCCGAGCGGAAAGATCAAAGGACCAAAATTCAAGTTGCCAAACATCTCCATGCCTGATTTCAATTTGAAAGGTCCAAAAGTCAAAAGTGATGTAGATTTGTCAGTACCTGGTTTTGAGGGAGAGATAAAGGCCACACCAATGGAAATCAATGATTCAAAAGTCGACATTAAGGGTTCTATGGGTGGATTTGAAATTCCAAGATTGAAAATGCCACAGTTTGGCTTCAAAGGACCAAACCTGGAGGGCCATGACATTGATGTCAACATTCCTAAAGCTAAAATTGATTTCAAAGTCCCTGAGGTTGGCATTCAAGGTCCAGAAGTTGATGTTAGCCTCCCAAACGCAGACATTAAAGGGCCAAAATTTGGCGTCGAAGGACCGGACGTTGATATCAAAGGTCCGAATATTAAGGGTCCAACAGGCGCTCTTGAAAGTTCAAACATGAAAGGTGATTTGTCATATCCTGATATAGATGTCAACATAAAAGGGAAGAAAGGTAAATTTAAACTCCCCAAAGTGACAGGAAAGGCAAAGAAACCAGATTTTGACACAGAGACACCAACAATTGATGTGACAGCAGGGACAGCTAATATTAATGTCCACAAATCCAAAGTGAAAAAGCCCATTTTTGGTAAACTCCAATTTCCTGATGTAGAACTCGATATCAAATCTCCAAAAGTCAAAGATGATGGATTTTTATCTGAGGAGTTGAAATCCCCCACTGTAGAGTTACAGGGTTCTGCTACCAGCAGTCCAAATATTAGTTATGAAGGCTCAGACGTGAAAATAAAGACTCCCCAGTTCAAAATCCCAGACATCGACATTTCTCCTGCAGGCGGCACGTTTAGAGGCCTTAAATATCCCGAAGGAACAGTGACATTTCCCAAGCTCAAGATACCTCAATTCGGTTTTAGTCTTCCCCAGATAAAGGTCCAGGAGGGTGACGAAACTAGTGGAGCGATTCACTATTCGCAGGATATAACGGTTTCCACTCCAGAAATAAGGCAAAGTGAAGGAAAGATAAAGGTGAAGAAACCCAATTTTTTTAGCAAATCAAAGGCAAAGGGCAGGAGTGCAGGGGACCTCCGGGGAACGGAGGTGGAGCTTAGTACTGGTGGAAAAGGAGGGGTCTCTAAAGATTTCAGTGTACATAGCGGAGAAGGAAAATTACAATTCGAGGGTGATGCTGGACTCAGTATTTCACCCAAAAGCAAGTCAGCGTCACTGGACCTTTTCAAGAAGTCAAGACATCGATCTTCCTCTTTGAGCGACGAGGGTGAGTTTGCAGTTGTTTCCCCTTCAGGACACCTGGCAGCAGAGGGCAGTGGCGATATTTCATTAGATATAAGTGGTCCAAAGGTCAAAGGAAAGAAAGGCAAGTTGAAGTTTGGCACCTTTGGCGGTTTCGGTTCTAAGTCAAAGGGCTCGTATGAAGTGACATATGGTGAAGGCAGTGAAGCAGGAGTGGAGGGTAGTGGAGGAGTGTCATTGGCCACGCCAAAAGCAAGATTGTCCTCCTCGTCCAGCAGTGATAGTGGGTCAAAGGGTGCGCTCAAGTTTCCAAAAATTGAACTGTCTGTTTCACCCAAAAATGAATAAATTGCCGATGACCTAAACACGCGATCCAAAATACCGTCTTTTCGCACAGCCATACCAGATGCAAGATATACTATTGTCAAACCTCAGTTTGCTAATAAACACAAAAAAAAAAATGCAACAAAAAAGTCATCTCATTGTTAAATTTACAATAAACAAAGGAGAGGGATGCTTTTAGGCCCAATCAAACTGTAAATAAAATGTATTGTAATAAATATTTGTTTTCTTGTACATAGTCAAGATTTATTGAGACTAGACCATCTCACCAAATTTTCCACTAACAATGTATTACCGGTATTATTTTTGTCCTGCTTCGTTCAATTCAAAGTTCATGAATAGGTGTGGTATACTTTTATGCAGGGTCTGTTTCGCTGAACAGTCATCATAGTTATTTTGAAGGAAAATGTACTTTATACAGTTAAATACAAATATCAACAGTTTCCAGTTTTCATTTGAAGCTTTTATTTTTGTATAATCAGTCATTTCTGTGTCGTCAAGCTGGGCCTGTATAACATACTCTACGTTTGGTGATGTTTTATAGCTCATAATTGCACAGACAAGTCACTAAGTTTAGAACATCATATCTTTTCCAGCGCACCTTGTCATCATTGAAAGACTGTACACATTTGCGCTTCATCTGTTTTTTCCTTTTCTTTTTTTCTAACCTGTTTATTGTACAGTTTGCCTGGTCAATGTTTTTTCACTCTTCATACAGCATTAAATGCCACAAATCATAAATGTCATTGATTTTGTGTTGAGAAAAACTTCATTCAGAGAGTTTGATCTGATATGTGCAGACAGTATGAATTGTTTGGTTTTCCTTTTGTGTGGATTCTGTCTGATAAACAAATTAAAATGTATAGAATGTATGTTGACTCATGACGACTATGTTTGTTTATTTTCTGCATTTGTTTCTTATGGCTCCAAAGGCTTCTTACTGCTGCAGCATGTCATCAATAAAGTATATTGTAACTGATGTGTTAGCAGCCATGATGGTTTAAAGGACCGAGTCTAATTTTATGCGATCATGATAAAATATTTGCAAAAAAGTGTGCGCCAATCAAAACATGTTTGGAAGACGATTATTGGTGCTTACAGCTTCAAATACTGGATGCTGGAGTGTAAGCGGAAACAAGTAACACGCAGCATACCAGAAAAATGTTGTTTTTATACAGCGATAAATAAAAAAAAAAGATCAAAAAAGATTTCAAAAATAAATGACTAGTTAGGGGCCTTTGCCTTTGATTTACACTCAATACAAGGATGATCCTTCTAACATTTCCAAAGGTGGAAGATAAGTAAATATTCCAAAATTTTTTGGTAGTGATTAATTGGAGTTTTAAGGCGTGACATTAAAAAAGAAGACATGTCGAAAATTCTTTACACCATCTTCTTTGTGGCCTTACTAGTCTACATACAACACTGATATGTCCAATTAAAAAAAAAAAAACACAGCAAAAAACTTAATGCAACGGAATAAAAAAGGAAAACAATTTTCGGTTCAGAAGAGTTATATATATTTCAAGAAGATCAGAGTCATTGCGAATCGGTTGAGAAGCCCTCATTCTCAAAAATCAAATATCATCATAGTGATGGCACTTTTGGTTCTTAAAAAGGAACTGTTCATTCAGGAACCGCACAGTTAAAAAAGGATATCAAAACACTGGGTGTTTTATGTTTTTATTTCATTATAAAACATCAAAGTTTTATTCATAAAATTGAAAGTGGGATTACTGATACATCAAATTTCATGACATACGTAAAGTGTTTGAGTGATGGAACATTTTATATCGTCCATTTAAATAGTGCCTATAAGTTAGGCAATCGTGCCATTTTTTTTTTCATTTTGACAAGAGCAAAACCCTAAAAAACATTTTTAAGCTTTTTATTCTGTCTTTATCTCCGGTAAATTGACACATCCTGAACACTTTACACAAATTGGCTAGTATGTGTACACGGCATCTGAAATAATTAGACAAGACGTTTGACGTCTAGCTGTAGCCACTCACATCTAGTGGTCATGAACTCGAAGGCAGCTCCAACTCCGCCCCTCTCTCTCCTCCCTCCGTGTGATTTTTTTTTTCACTTGCACCACACCTAAACATCTACTTACAACTGTATGGCACTAATATGTTAAGATGGCAGAAGTGAATGGGGGAGGGAAATGGGGTGAAGGGGGATGGACAGCTGCTCTTTATAAAGACCCAAGGCTCATCATTTGCAGTGAAGAGCCGTTCCAATGAACTCCATTGAACCTCATATCACTAGATATGTGTTTGGTCACCACTACTGGACCTTATCTCTTCTGTTTTGCACTTCTGGGCCAAATCATATTTATTAATGTGATCATAGTTTGCAATTGTGCTGAACTGCACTACATCACAATGACAAGTGCTACAAAGAATTTGGATGAGTCAAGCAAAATATTATACTTGCAAACTTCAAGTAGAATACAGAGTGGTTTCAAAACAAAACCGCAGCAATAAGCAAAACGTAAATAACCTCAAATATTAAACGGTGCATTGTTGTCTTTGCCAAAGAAAGGATTTTTGATGCACTCCTGTTTGGGATTTTTGGAATGGTTTACGTAATGCTGCAGCTGGTGAGTGTATACAAGTGTAAGTATGGAAAAAAATTCCAGGAAATGTTATGATCTGATCCTCACTGCAGATTTAACCCTGTAACACTATGGAACATTAAAACATTTAGTGGGTACTGAAAGAAGCCTTTCACATCAAGTACAAGGTAATCTTTTTATTATTGTAGTGACTTTAGTTTCAGGCAATTGTTATTTCAGTGCAGAGGAAGGAAGGAACGGCTTCCTTTGAAAGAGGAAAGTGCCCCCCTTTCCTTGATGGAGAAGCAAGCATATGTGTGCTACAAAAGACAGGAGCAAAGTATTCTGTGCAGTTGTGATGATCTTGCATTGAAAACTTTGTTTCAAACTGAACACATCTTCAGGTAGGATAATACAGTATATATGTCGCTCAATATGTATTTGAGGGTTAGTAGAAGATTTGGAATTTTTGGGTTATCACTGGTTGGTCAAACGTTGTTAATCTTTTCAGTTGAACAAGTGAATTTGAATGAATGCTTTCTATGTTGGAGCCAATATTAAGAATGATGTGTTTTTGTATTGATTACCTATATGATTGTCTCTGGAAATGACAAGTAACTACTCTTGATATTAATAATTATAGAGTCATATGTTGGCTACAATTGAGTTCTATTGGTGAAGTCTTGACCAGTTTGATAGTTTTTTTTTTTTTTTGTTCAGTATGCAGCACGTCTGCCTCACAGTTCAGTTGTTCCGGGTTCAATTCCAACTCGCAGCAACCTTCCTGTGTGGAGTTTGCTTGTTCTCACTTTGTGTGTGTAGGTTAGCTCCATAAAAATGCATTTTATTTTTACATTGATAGCTACGGTGTTGTACTACCAAAACATGCCATGTTTTATTTAGTTTCTGCTTAGTCACATACTACACCTTTTATGGTACAAGAAGAAACCGCAGAAGATGTGGTGTCCTCATAAATTCTTTATTCCTGGACAATCATTTTGAAGGCGTAGTGCCTGAGATAGGGTTTATCTAAAAATGTCACATTTACCTAGAATACTGAACTGTAAAAACCATAAACAATTGTGATGGAAATAACTAGATCTCAGAGTACTTTACGAAATATCTAATAAGGTGTATAAACCTATGTGATCCCTGGGGAGGAAAACATTGGATGGTAATGGGTTTTAGCACAGTGGTGTAGCAGCTGACATCATATGTGTCTTGTGGAGTGCAGCCAGATGGTGTCCTTGACTCTTGTGTGCATTGAAGATGTGACCCTGTGTAATGACTTGCTGCTATATATGAGATCATACCTCATTCAAATAGACTTGTGTTGTCATAATATAATGAGACAAAATGGTTTATCTGTTCCAAGTAATATGAGGATGTGAATGCATTTATGGGACAAGTTGACATTGTATTTAAAGAATGTGAGCATTGGGTTGCATATACAGTGGTGAACATGGTTTGTCTCTGGCAATGGGATCACTGTTTAATGGTCGTCGTGTCAGTCTCACTATTTTGCGTAGCTTTGTGGTTCAAAATGAACTATACCCATTAATTTTTATCAGAGCCCTCGGGTTGCAAAAAGTGCTGCTTGCATTATGGTCAAACACTTTCTTTGTTTCTCAGGTTAACTTTAACAGAGGTCTGCACTCTTCTGAGTGATTTTCGAGTTACCTACTTCAAAATTACCGCTCAAACACAACTGATCAGACTGAAATTACAGAAGCTGCTGACACAATGTGCCAGGTTTATTGCAAGTGCAATAAAATCCAGTCAGGATGAGCAAAGTAATTAATTTGGGCAGTAAAACCAGGTTTATTACCCTTTAATGGCTGTGATTAAATTCTTTTTGGAAAACCTTATAATACAGATAGTCTGTTTTCATGCCATTAATTGCACGTAAGTTTCTAAGGAAGTTTGAAAGTAGTGGCCACATTCATAACTGTAAGAATATACATAAAAATATCTATTATACCCAATAAGAAGCAGTCTAACGGCCTGTTAAAACTCAGTTTTGTTGAGCCACAAATGAAGGTACTTTTGCTCAAAACTAAACCACTGCCAGTCGTTCCACATCAAGGATGTTTTGGCAACAAGTCTTCACGACTTTTACAGGCCGTGCAAGGGAGGAGGGTGGGGTGTGAGTGAATGCATATGGCAATATGACATAAACTGAGGCTGGCCCTTTAAGAAAAGTTGCATTATGGTGGATTAGCGGGGGGGGGGGAGTAGTGGTCGGGGATGCAAGGAGAGTTAGCGGCCCTCACCACAATCTCATGCACTGTGTGGTGTGTGTTGTAAAAGAAAATAACATTTGTGCTTGAAAAGAGACACAAGCTTGTTCCGCCTCCATACAAAGGTTAGAAGATCACTGGGCATGAGTAAGCTAGGCAAGGTTTAATTACACTATTTTTTTTTTATGTACGTACAATGTCCTTCGACGGTGGAGGGGTAGAAATTCCTACTTTGCGGAATTCATTTGTCCTGGATTTTTCTGGTCCACGTTAACCTTGAAAAACAAGGGAATACTTGAGTCGGATGAGGTAAGGTGAGCTCCACTTGCAAAGGGAAAAAAAAAGCATCTTGTTTTTAACTAAAGGAAAGAAAAGAACCCTGCAGGGATTTAACCGTACTTGGGTACGCACACTCATGGCATTTCATCCCTTTCAATTATCAGGACTCAGTTGGGAACATATTTTTTATGCTGGCCCCTTTGGGCTCGAAAACACCACAACACTACAGGCCATAAAATATATATTTTTTATGACTTGACATTGTGCTCATTAATAATGTATTGTTTTCACCTTTGACCGCATATAAAAAATAGTTTTTTTTGTTTTTTTAACCACAGGCACAAATACTTGCAACAAAGAAGAAAATATTGAGTTTGTTTGGAATATTTTAATGGAAATTTCTCAATTTATATTTTTTTGTAATTTTTTTCAGCATACTGTACACTATATAGAAACTTAAAAAAAATCTGATGTTATGTTCGCTGTGGCAGTCCAGTATTCAGTCCACATTTTAACTTAAGATTTTGTGATAGTAATGCTATTTCTAAACATATGAGAACTGAAACAGAAAAAAACATGTAGGCAAAGTCAATTGGACAAAATCCAAGATAGATCTTTTCATCAAACATTACCACAATGATAGTGACTTAACCTTAACATTACAGTATAACATTCAGAAACGGCACCATAAATCACACCCATACACAGACAAAACCTTTGGGAGTATAGTTGACATACAGTCTGTAGATAATACACAAGCCCTAGAGTGCTCATTTTTATTTATCTTAGGTATTTTGGCAGAGGAAAAATATTTCTCAGGATACACATGCTGTTGTATGTGGTTCATCTACAGTAATCTTCATTTCCATAGCAAATTGAATGCTGTTATTTAAGTTATTTGCAATCAGGAAATAGATGCAATTTGACGACCGTGAGCAGAACATGTCTTTATTGTATTTTTAATGTTTGTGTAATTAGCCCGTTATATTACCTTTGCATGGAGGGCTTAATCCGATGCCAGTGGACACAGGAGTTGGTTACAAATAACCTTCCCGTTGACAATGCCCACACACTCTTCGCAACGGGTGGGAGGCAGTGGAGGCGGACGAGAGCTTTTGAGGTGCCAAATCGAAGCAGTTTGGAGGCAAGTTTGCCCTTCCATCTCTGCAGCGGGAACGCATTTTAATGGTCCACAACAAAGAGACAGTTCTCATTTTTATGGCTAAAGTTAAGTAACCTCGACATGTACTACACCTCACCATAAAAATAAACCAATGGGGAAGATGTTGATTGAAACATCAGGGACATAAAATATAGAAATTGGCCATTAAATTGTAAAGCACTGTCAATAAGACAAGAGTTCTTGATACTTTGCAGTTGCACTTAAGAGAGCTCGAGTATGTAGTTTATTCTCCTACTTTATACTATTCATACATATAATGCGGATATTTATGTGTGTGTGTGTGTAGGTGTGTGGTTATCTGTCAAGTCAACTTAGGCATGCTCCTGTTACGTTTGTTTGCAAGGAACAGTAATAATGTCCTTGGGTCACTTTGAACCAGGAAGTATTTAGTCACCCAAACTTGCAATAAATGCGTAAATATTTTGTTTGAACCAGCGAGTTATCTTCATTTCCCAAGACCACCAATACTATTTCTGGGTCAATGTGATCTGGAGGTGTGTATATTTATCCACAATATAAATATATACAGAAAATATGTATAGAAAATAGCTGTGAAAAAAAACAAAAAAAAAAAAACCAGACATTTAAAAAATGCATGCAAATGTCATTTTGAATGGATATGTTTATTTTGCATAAGCCGAGAACTAACATAAGAACTCTTGTACTGAAATACTACATTCAACATTTACTTTAACTTAGCAGAAACCAAACAGCATAATCCACACTTTTCTTAACACACATTATGCAATCCACTTAAATCCAATCATGCCAACAGAATGCCCTCACCAACTCGTTTTCATGGATTTCATGGTCCTCCAACTTACCTTTGTATGCCCCCTTTGTAGTACTGCAGGTTTTTTGATGGGGTGGCTTATGCAAAAGCATAGTCTGCTCTTGAGATGTAAAAGAGTGCTCTGAAGCTTTGACAGGCAGCGCACTGACCTTGAGACTTCTTCAGTTTATTTGATTTTTTTTGTTTGCTGTTCTCATGAGGGGCTGCAGACAGCAAAGGGGAATATTTATCTGCATGGTTACCTTTACAGAGAAAAACCCACCACCTCTTGCCTTTTTCATAGCAACCCCACTGACACGCCCCTATGGGACTGTGTTTGATGTGCAAGTCACAGTAGATGTGTACAGATGAATGATGCATTTTGGTTTGGTGTGATGATTGAACTTTGTGCATGATTTCTTACAGACAATCACTGAAATAATAATCACTGAACTAATGGCTGAAATAAGAGAAAACTGAGCATAGATAATAATAGATATGATAATAATAGATAAGTGAACTAAGGAAAATTTTGCAATTTCTGCAATGAAACAAAATCCGCAAAGCCTCCTAAGGAATATGCTTTGGACAACAACAAAACTTGCAACAAATGCACAAACTGAAGCATATGAAGAGCAATGTACCTCTAATGAAACTTGGTGGAGACTTTGTTATTTTCTCAAAGGTTTTTGCTGCATTTTGCACAGGGTATTTTGAATCAATGTACTATTAAATATGAATATCTACTCTTCCACTTTGGCAACGCGTCAGCTGCAGCATCTTAGAGTCAACATTTTCTGGTTGGCAAAAACTGTGCTAATGCAAATATGCTGTCAAAAATGCAAACCATTAAGAAACACCAATATTAATAGCCAGAGCTGGGCAATATGGCCCCGCCACAATAAATCAAATGAATCAAATTAATTAAATGTATTCCCAAACTCTAAGCACACTATTTAATTTTAAATAAAAATAAAAATAAAAATAGGAGGGTACCTTGTGGATTTTGACTTTTGTGACCTGGACTTGACTAGTACTTGACTACAGCCCTTACACCAGCTATTATGAATAACAAGCTCTGAAAAGGCTGCTGCTAATACCATGCGGTGAAGTAGTCTTACTTTTTCTTTACTTTAACATGTGACCTCATCATCCTGACTCCATGATACCCCACCTCCGTTTCAGTGAAAGCAGACAGTTCTGTTATCTCACGCACATACACATACACGCACACACTAAACACAGAGATAGAGGTGAATGGGTAGGGGTGGGGACATTTTCACATTTTTTCAAGCGGACCGTCTACAAGTGTGTGCATGCGTGTGTGTGTGTGGGAGAGGCAAGCAGAGAGGTAGAGCGAGAGAAAGGGGGTAGAGAGAGAAAGACGGGTGGCAAAGGGGAGGGAGCGTGGCTCATGCATGTACATTAACTCAGCTCCAGCGGCGCAGCAGCAGCAAACAGCAGCCGCAGCAGCAGCACAGGACTCCACGAGAGGGAGAAGGGCAGAGGAGGAGAGTTGGAGGGAAGCTGCTCAGAATAAAAGCTGCAGAGGACCGCTCTCCATCACTAAAAGAACAATAGAGGTGTAACAGAGGAGGCAGGTGGGGGGTGCTCATGAGTGTAGTGAGACAATAACGGAGTGGAAGAGGCACCCTGTAGTCAGTGAGGACTGAAAGCGAGGTTCCTGTCTCATCTGCTCTCCATGTTTTTGGGCACTCGCCGTACTATTGCTCTCGTCTCCAAAGCAAGGGGAGCATGTCGGGGAAGAAGGAATTTGATGTGAAGCAGATCCTCAGGCTCCGCTGGCGCTGGTTCAGCCACTCGTCCCAAGGTTCGGCAGGAAGCGGCGGTGTCGGTGGGGTGGGAGGTTACATCCAGCAGGATGGCACAGATCACAGGGGGACCCCGGTCCAGGGACGGCTCAAGAGCCATTCTCGGGAAAGGGGCGGACTCCGGAAGTCCAGCAGCCCGGCCCACGCTATTCTGGCGCCCACGCCGGGACCCACGCCTGTCTGTGTCAGAGCGGGTCAGCAGTCATGGCAGCAGCAGCAACACACGGTGCCGGGCCTCCAGGTCAACGAGGACACGACCAAGAGCGCTTCCTCACCCGGCACCGCCAGGAAGGAGGACCCCAACACAGGCAAAGAAGATGTGAGGAGCAGCACGGAGGAACCTGCAGAGATGGAGGCCAGAGAGAGGTACCACTGCTGACCTCACAAACCGTGCGGTGTAACTTCAGTCACAAAACAACTTTAGGTGCACCTGCATAATCTAATGCATGTCAGTATTAAAGCGGCTCCAAAAACAAACTGCCATTACTGAGATTTGGAACATGTTTTTTGCTGGGGTTGGAGTCTCTTAAAGAAAGATCCGAGTATTTTCTCTATTGTTCAGCAAAATAATATAGAGCTGCAACAAAAGAATATTTGATTTCTATTCAATCCCAAAGTAATCCCAAAATAATTCATTTTTATTCTTTGATTTGTGGCATCGAGATATAGTGACTAGTAGATCGATCAATTTACTCATTGCTACCCCAGTAAAAATTGATTGTCGACATTTCTACAGGTCAATGGCAGTGAATGAGTACATTTAAAATTGTTCAAAAGCTCAAAAATTCAGCATCTCATCAGCAAATGTTCAAAGCTTTCTGTAGTTCTCCATGGTTAACCATGGTTATCTTTGTTGAGTCCAAATAAAACTTTTGCTTACAAATAAATTTGGGTTGAGCTGAGTTTTTGCCTATTTTTCTGACAAATTATGGAGTCCCAAGAAACAATCATAGCTAATTCATGTTTCTGTATTTTCTGCACTGTCAAATTGACATAATGTTGTTGAGGAAAAAAGCAGGAAAGTCAAACATCTTTTTGTTTAAGATTTATCAATAGTGTAATAACTAATAAACAGAAATCATCAATATCATGAGTTGCATCCCTTCTTCCCTAAGTGACTGATTTTGTCAGTAATGTCAGAGAAAAGGAAATATAATGTTGATAATGTATTTCTGAAGTAAAGGCAAATGTTTGCAAATGATTTCATTGACTCAACACATAGATAATAAAACAGCAGAAATAGCAGATTAGGGATTTGTGTATGGCCTGACAGAATGAGAAACAATGTGCCAAAAACTTGAGGTCTAAATTTTGTTCTGTTTTGTTCTATGAATCTTTTTTAACTCCAAAGGTTTGGGTAATGCCCCATTTTGAGGAAAAAAAATATTTTTTTGTGAATTTTGTAGAAAGTAGTGAGAAAAAATAATCAACACCACTGTTTTCAAAATCACAACTTTTTTTTTTGTCATTTTCTCGCTTCTTGTAAAATTTTCACCTCAAGTTTTAAACTCTCCTATTGGCCCGTACACATTTACTGGTTAAAGGCTGCAATTCCGAGGATTTGAACAATTTTAAAATGAACTGGGTCTCGAAAATCCTAAGCAGTTATCAAAAATGGTTAACAATGGTTAAAAATCATTGACACAAAAGCTACATACAGTAGGCCTGTTTGCTTGGAGTCCTGGGTTCAAGACCTGCTGTGGAGAGAAAAATATGGAAATGGAGAATGGTTGGAGGGATGCCAAAATTGTGAGCCTCCCGGAGTAACACAGCCTCTTCATTTTAACATCTACCAACAAACTATCCTCAGTAAAATATGTGTTACTGAAAATGTCTCTCTTAAGGTTTCGATTCAAACAATGCATCGATATATTCCCACAGTTTTTTTTTTCTCATAACCCATTTTTTTCTGATTGTGATTAACTGAAGAGTGTAGGCTCTGCATGTCAGCTTTGCTTTGAAGTGTTTGGCACAAGTGAATCTAATGAATAAGGCAAGCCATCGCTGACCTCGGGACTCACTTTCATGGTCCACAGCTTGTTGGACAGGATAAATCATTGACACATTATTTCAATAATGCAGGAGACATAAAGCCTCAACTTGAGTCCGTTTTGAGTCCATTCGCTGTCATCCGATTTGCCACGTTTTTACACTTGACGGTGTCAGACTTTCATGGGGTTAATGCGCTAGGCGAGAATAAGCCGTGACATCACATAACAGCCAGAGACCCTTTTAAATAGAGAGCCCCGTTATCACATGAATTACCCTGATGCCCATTAAAGTCAATTTACAAGGCAAACGCCATCACAGCGAGTGGCTGCCGCACGTTGTTTGATTTATCACGAGGAAAAGTGGTTTGCAAAATCTCGGTTCCAAATGTGCTTGTGTTCATATATACTGTAGGTCTTGTTGCGGTTCTAGTAAATGAGCCGGTCTGTGATCCGTGCATGTGCTTTCTGGCCGAAAGCTGAAAGGAAATCAGCTTGAAATCAAGGATGAAAAGCAAGCTTTAATCTTGTTCGCGAGAGTCTTAGGTGACTGGCACTACTCGCTTCACGCACCTGGTGAGGAGTTGAATAGTTAAATGCACCTTTTTGCTTTATTTTAAAGCAGATGCAAAGTGAATAAACTGAATGGATACCGCGTCAAGCAGGGTTCGCCGAAAGTCGGGGATAACAGGGCAGACTGGGAATTTTTCCAAATTAGCATGCAGTTTTGGAATCAGTTCAACATTCTGCTCTTCATAATTGGCAGATATCCATGTTTGGTGGGGGGTCCCTATGTGTGAAGAGTGCATGCATAAGCGATGTGCTCACAGTGGGTAAAAAAAAAAAGTGTGTAACTCACTGGCTCTCAGGGGGAGCATGAGTTCATGTTGGTCATGTAAAATACAGCAGCACCATCACATTTGACAACGATGCTGAAATATTAAAAAGGTTGCACTCCGTGGGATCATAAAACATGCCCTTGGCCTTCCTGCACTTGGTTTTAGTAACATGCATTTATGGACTTCATAACTGTGCAAAGTAATCTGATACATAAAGTCAGTTTAATGAGAAAGCCTTCCTTTGCACACATTAAATTGATAAACGTCAACACTGATTTTTCACTGTTATGACTTCAATGTAAACCAGAATGACTTTCAGTAGCGTGCAGAGCTTTTGCAAGGCCATCATCTGGATGAAAATCACTAACAGCTTCATACTTATGCTTTTGGATTTTGCCAACATTTTGTAGGGATTCATAACTAAATGATAGACTGAATAAATGATGAAAAGTAGGTGCTGCACCTTCTTTGGATCTTATCAAATTTATTATGTTCCAGAAAAACTGTTTCATCCAAGACATGGTAAATTTGCTAACAATGAAATATGCAATGCATTGTCCCCAATTTACATAAATGTAATTGCTAGTCATTATCTTGATTATTATTTGTGGACAAATATTCATGAATAAATACGTTTTTTTCCTTTTTCTTTTTAAAACAGATCTCTTCTATGATCCAAAAGGGGACACTTTGTTGGTTATTTTTTATGGACCAATACAAATGAAGTTAGAAGGGTTCTAAAGCTTAAGACACCAAACACTGATGGCACATTTGAAGTCTTTATTTATTTATTTTTGAACTCAAAATGTTTTGCATTAGTAAAGGGAGTACTTGGTTGAAAACTTATTTCACGGGGGTACATCACTTTGATTATTGAACTTATACACTAAAAGAGGAACAAAGGAAGTGACCAGAAGCTTGTACTTAGGTTAGACACCAATAGAGGTGGAACTGGTAGTGTTGATTGCAGTATAGACACCAGACAACCTTTTAGTCTAGCTCCTTTTATTTCTTTCTTGCACATGATAGCTCATCATGTGTTTGCTCCCCCCCATGAAGTGCGCAATGCAGTCATATTTCAATAAGTGCTAAAGATGTTAAAAAATTGATACATATGTACCACAAGTGCGATGTGGCTCATTCCATATGAATTAGGAATCACCCGTATGAATGAAGCACCACATCAGTCAGATGTGAACACTGTGACAAGCCTCTCTCAAACAAAACTTGTTTTCATGAAAAAAAAGAAATGCAACACCTCAATTCCACAATGTAGCGTTGGAAATGAATAGCTGGGAATGACATGTGAATGGGACGTCTGCGTGGAGAGTCGCGAGGCGAAGTAGGCCAGCGACTGTGACACATTGGCAGCAAAGCAGATGTCGCTGAGATGCGCACATTCATTTAGTCTACCAGCCTGATGCCCCTATTACGTCTTACATCATAAATCCTTGACACATGATTTGGCACAATCCCTCAGGTTGAATCTACGAATGACTTATGCCGTTTTTAAAAAAGCACAATAGCTTTCTTCATGTGTCTTCTTGGAAAGAAGAGGCGTTTCGATTTTTTTTTTCCTCACACAATGGTCAATTTAATTTATGTTTCTCATTGTGTTTGATTGCAAGCAAAGCCCATTGAAGTTTAAAATGCAAATAATACGTCACAACCTAATTATACTTTATTCAGATATCAGATATTAAACAAATGCTGACTATTTTCTAAGGAGTATTTTTGCACATGCCACAAAAGATTTTGCACCAATAAGTCACAAAATAAATCATTGATGGTGTTGTATTTATTTTGCCTGACTTGAGTGCAGGCAGGGTGAATTCAGCTCTCTCTCTCTCTCTCTCTCTCTCTCTCTCTCTCTCTCTCTCTCTCATTGATGGTGTGAACGTGAGTGAGAATGGGTGACTGTCACTCGATGTGGTAGACTGGCAACCAATCTGGGGTGTTGTCCATCTTTTACTCAAATGGAAGATAAAGGCGCAAACTGTGCAAACTATGCCATGAATAGTTATATAGCATGTTTCATGTTGCATCGTGATGGCATTATTTGGAGGTAATTTGAAAACCCACCAAAAACCTAGCTCCAAAATTTACTGGCCTCTGCTGACAAGGATAGAAAGTGGTTGATTGGGTGGACCTAATTTACTTTATATTTTTCTATTTTTTGAACTCATGCGTGTTAAAGTTAAAAACTGTCAAAAATTGTACGTTATTATTACTGATGTCATATAACTGGGTTTGAGTCTGAAACCTCTATAGTTTCATTTTGCATTTAAAGTGTAAACGAACATACAAAATATCATCATGATTTTTCTATGGAATACTGTACTTCATTGATTAATCAAATAATCTGATAAAATTAAGCGTATTAAAAATGTTTTCCCCCAGTTTACTTATCAGTTATCGTTTTTCATTTAGTATTGTTTCAGATGTAAAATCAATTAAACAACACTTACGTAGATTACAAGGAAATGTAGACAACACACAAAAAGTGTGTAGTTTCAAAAAGAATGGTAACAAAAAGCTGGCAATAGCAATTAAAAACAATATGAAGTTCAATGAAATTTGAACTTCATTTTCAGGCTGCTGTTTGCGTAATAATGGGGTAAATAGCTTAATAATGGGCTGTATAGCTTAATAATGGGCTAAACATTTGAATCAGTGTGTTGGGGAGAGCCAACCGGAAAACATGTAGGATACAGTCCCTCGAGGACTGGGGTTCAACATCTACAGTACTCCATGCACTAATACTGTAAGTACATACAGTAGTGGCTCTTCATAAGTAAAGTTGATAAATTGACCTTGGTGTCGAAGTCAAACTTGGTGGAGTAAGTCACAGCCAATCTCGCTTTCACCCGCTCTTGTGTCGAATGCAGCCACATATCTATATGCCCTGTCCTCATCCAAACAGGCTCCATAGTTGGCACACAATATATAGCCACCGTTAACCTGAATGGAATGGAAACCCTGACCTCTTGCACATAAACACTAACAGAGGTTGGAGTCAGCGGTTGTTAGTTTGAATGATATCTCAATTCCCTCTCCGCCGCCTTGGAAAAGAAATACCGCCGCCTCTCCCATGTCATTGGCAGTAAGTCAGATATTTGTTGGAGGGCTTATAACGAACGCCACAAGCATCACCATGTGTGGCACATGCTGCCAAGTCAGATCAGGATGACATGTCTGGGGATAAAATGCCTTCAGGATATTGCATAGTTGATAACATTGGTTTTATTATAAGGTCATCATCTTCACCTGAGAAGAGATACAACAATTTTCCATATATACGTAGCCAATTACATGCTGGACGCATTCCCTCTTTTCCGTACAAATTAGCATCTGTTCTATTTCACCCTGGCAAATTGAGCTAATTCAAAGAAAATAATCCCTTACACAGCTTTTCATGAATTTTACATGGATGCTATTAAGAAAGGCCGTGACTCAGTTCTGAAGTATCCTGAGGCACTCATTTCCAGTCATTTGCATTGAAAGGAATCACTAAGCCATAGATCAGTGTAATAAACTGAAAAAATAAATAAACTGATGACTTATAATACATAGATTGGTACCCATTAATTTAACACAACATTTATTTATTTATTTTTTTAACCAAACCAAGCAATTTTCAGAGAGAGGAAATGTGGATGAGCTGTATGAAAACTTATGAATGCATGTGGATTGATGTGGAATGCTTTATAACAGGCGTGGTTAAATCAAGTGTTTTGGGGGAAGAAAACTGGAAAACATACATTACACCGGCCCTCAAGCAACAGAATTGCCCACCCCTGCTTTAGATTCATGATATATAACAGCATAAGTTTTAATTATAAGTCTATGATATGATATTGAACAATATGGAATTATGTGAGGAGATAATGAATGATAGGAAGTTGAGAAAAAATTACATTTCTTTATTTAGAAATTTGGGGAAAACTAGGTATTAACTAAACTGTTTAAATTTGGAGGGCCATGAATTGGTCAAAAATGAAAATTAGAAGGAAGAAATGAGACTTTTACTTTTTTTAAATTTAAAAAAATGTTGTAGGAATGAAACTTTGGTCAGAAAGTAAAAGTAATTTGATATGGCATGTTGAAAATGTCAGATGTAAGGAATGGAGTGGGTGTGCATTTTTGGAACCAAAAATGTGAGAACAGTTGATGGATGAAAAAATAGTGGATTAAGAAAATTTATATAGGTAAAAACACATGTAAATTGTTAGTGAAAATGTAGATTCTGAGAATTCTTGCCAAGGTGATTTGAATGAGCTCAAGATTTTTAACAGAGATCCTAAACCAGGCTCATACCCTTAGATGACTGAAAAATTTTGTTGGTGAAAAATCTACAATATCCTGGTGAAAAATGTAAACGTTTTGCTATGAAAATATTGTGGAAATATTCATCACATGGTGAAGTGACTCAACATTTAGAATTTCCATTGGGAATAAATCATTTTAATTCCCCATTGGTAATGAATTGCAATTTTTAGGGGTGAAAAATGTTGAGTGAGAATAGTGTACCGTATGAGAAGAATAAGTGTGAATTTTTAAAACGTTGAAGTTGGAGTAGTTTCAATCAGTCAATAAATTTAGAAGAAATGAATCATCAAAATATGATGGAATAAAACAATCTCATAATAGAAATAGAAATAACTTTTGTTCAATCCTGCTCTCCAACTACAAGAACCTAATGAGTAACATCTAACTAAACATATCCAGTACATTTATCATGAGCGCAGAGCACATTAGGAACAGGAAGCAAAGTATGACATTGACTAATGATTTGACATCAGCTATGAATCATTTTGTGATGATTCTCTTGCTAGAGGAGTCAAAGCTCTATAAGAGGAACTGCTAACATGTGGCAAGCTTACATTTTCAACAGAAAGGCCCCTTGGACTCACAATGGCACGTAGCCATCATTTATTTGCATTGCAAGGCAGGATGTCACACACACACAAACACATTGATCTGTGAGCAACAGATGTGTTCAAATTATTTAAAATCCGTCAAAGCATGTCAATGAAACATTGACTGGAAGAGGACTGCTTGGTTTTTCCATTTCTCTCATATTGAGAGCACTTTAGCTAATAATTGTAGTTCAAGTTCGATCTTCTTTGATATGCTCATAAAATTTCAGATTTGATATGTTTGATGTGTTGGTCAAGATCTTTTAAGCACTCAAGATTCATCTCTGTGCTGGAAAGTGCGTTGTAATAACATGTATAAGTTTACGTGGAGTAAGTCCGTTTGTGAAAGCATATTTGTAAACACTGCAATCTAGTTATATTGTACAATATCTTCTCTACCAACACTAACAAGCTAAGAGCAATCAAAACTTCCCTTAACCACTGAGAATGAAAGAAATTACGGAACAAAAAAGACAATTTCTCAGCACTCCTCATTGCAGCTTCTCAGCTTGGATCTCATTAATAAACAGCGAAGGTATGTACTATTTTTCCCCCACTCACACAACTCCAGCATGCACGACTGCCAGTGCGCCGAGGTGGAAGGAGCTCATGAAATATATACAGTAGAAACGGCATGAGGCTTTTGAAAGCTAAACCCAATCTCTGTCTAGAAGCCCACAGTGGCAAATAATCATGGCTTGACTTTTCTGCCTGGGAAGCAGCTAAAGCTTCACTGAGAATCCCTGGTAACATGACTGACTCACTTTTCTTTGCCCAGCAGGTCAAATCTGGGTTGAATCATCCAATATGGGGAAAAGTCTGCATGTTGCAGCACAGGAATGACATGAGATGAGATTATTTAAATAGTCTCTCTATAGATTAGATATTGCTGGGCGTCATCACCTAAGAACGTTTCACACAGACCTGAAGGCAGAGGCATAAAGACTCATGATAAAGTTCAAAGAAAAGATGGTTAGAAGCAAAAAAATATCTGCAAGATAACATTTTTGCATGAGTGTCAAACTGCTCTGCAGTATATTGAGGGATGTTTCAAATGATTTGAGTCCCTTGTGGAGCTCAACAAGATAACTGTAGGAAGCTTTTGTATTCAAAAGAATGGAGTTTTGTCTTGCAAACACATTCAAGCATACCGTATGGATTTGATCATATTTTTTCAGCATTTGTCCTCAACATTTGCAGAAGTGGGCAGTTCATCGGTACTGACGGACTGTTTGTCGGTACGTCTGGGATGGACCGGCGTTTTGCCGACGGACCGACAAATGATGAAGACATTTTCAAAATGACTGACTAAGCCTGACAAAACACGATATTTCATCTGTCATTTTAATCCGATATTGTACTCATCTCCACCTGTGCGGTTTGTCACTTAACCCAGTTATAAATTCCAAAATTCCTGAGAAATGCTTAAGCCGCCATGTTCTTGGGGACATTTATATTTTATTATGTCCATTTGGCATTCTTCCCATTATAACAAAAGGTATGCACCCGTCAACGTACTTTCAAACACATTTGAACATACTCCCAAATCAAAAAAAATTACTCCCTATATAAGCAACTCAACGCTTCTGTAGATACATAGTCCATTTGTCAAGGATTATTTGCTTATATTGGCTTTTCTGCACAACTTTTGCTTTATAAGACAATACTCTCTGAAGGTTTTAATACAGTTGAAGCTTTTTGCCCAATCAGACTATTTATACTGGCTCAAGTGAACTGTGGTTTTTTCCTGGACACCACAAAAGACATCCCCAGGTCCTGATAGCGACTGAGCGAATCGGTTTGTTATATGCTATGTATTGCAGTGGGCCACAGTCATTTCCCTGAGTCGGGTCTAGCGATGCTTTAGTGCCTCAATAAAATGGGGCTGTATACCTTTGATGATTCCACCCACTCCTGAAAGCGAAATGTACACCTCTGAGAAATTTACCGTCCTCTGGAATGCGATGCCGACGCAATTAGTGTCGGAGAGATGAGCATGCATGAAAATTCCTTTTTAGCAGCCCTCAGAGCCGATACAAAGGAAATGCATCTCAGTTTTATGACCACGTTGTTATTCCGTCTTGTTTGGTGCGCCCATCCATGATAAAGCAGTCATTAGGGGATAATATATCATGACAGCGCTGTTTATTATGCTTTGCACTTAAACATAACGAATACAATAAAGACTGACCTGGAGAGACTGGAGAGCAATGTTCAAAAGCACATATAACAGACAGATTTTTGTGACCAGGAAAGAATTCAGAAAGAAAAGTTAGATACTAAGCCTAACTTTATACTTGTGCGTAACCTAAATAACATAACCTAAATAACGTACATTCATTATATTAAACCTGTTTAAATAATGTCTCTATGTGTCAATACTTTGCGCTGCCAAAACAAAACTGGTTATAAGTTGAAACAAATATAATTTTGCTAAATTGTGTTGCTTTTGTCAGCATAATAAGAACAAATCAAGAAAAAAATTGTTGTTTCATTCATTTGGTGAACCGTGCTGCACATCTTTGGACCGTAAACTCATATTAGACTGACTGTTACTCCAAATAAATTTGCAGTTAAAAATGTTCGATAGACTTTTTCTTTCTGAGTTTAAAATGTGTAACTGCATTTGGATACAATACAATACAATCGTGGCTAGCACCAATGCTGAAGTCTTGTGCCATATCATACAATGAAAGACCTTAATCAGTAATTAAATTTGATGTGTTTTAATGATAGTGTATTAAGGTGGGTAGCTCTGTGATGTCAATAAAATTCACAAGGAATCAAACTCGTCACTCCACAACCACAGCTACTAAGTCCGATTTTAAAATAAGAGCATAGAATGCCAACTGCATTGTCATCCATGTATTATTCAGTGTTTATATTTTGAAGTTGGCCGTTGCATCACACCTTTAGCATCTAACATTATATTGTTGTATCTTCCTTCGTAGGTCTTTATATGTGGTGCACATCATATAAATAAATATATTGTCACATCTATGTACTTGATGAAAAAAAATGTTCTCATGCCAAGTTTTCCCCAGCGTACAAAGTAAAGGTGGACAGATTGGTAGCGTCGGGCCAAAGTGACACTTTTTTCATAGGACCCAAATCCTAGTAAATGAACCTGTTTGCATGACAAAGCAGGCTTTAAATAGTAAAGACTTTTTTCTCAATCATTATCAGTCTTCACACAGCAGAGGCGCAGTGCTGATGACAGTGAAATCCTTCTGTGATATGTTGCAGTTTTTTTTGCGTGCTGCGGAATAAACAAGCCCAAATGTCAGAATGGACCAGCTTTATGAAGGGCACCTAGCGACCGGGTTGCATTGTTCGGCACGCGTCAGAGGGATTACTGGGACGCTGGTGAAACAGCATGTAATCTCGTAGCCTGCGGAGACGGAGATGCGGCTTTCTCACAATGCGACGACGAACAAACGTCTTCGCTTGTTAAGTCTCTCTGTGATTGGCACACATTTGTGCGCGGGCAGATAAACATAGGCCCGTTCTAAAGGGAAGGTTGGAATGTGCCGCAGTTTGTCCCACTGGACTGGGATACTTAGTTATCCACTTATTCATGGAGTTTAGTCCACAACAGTTTTAATTTCAGTTTACAAAGACGCAGAAGCACCAGAAAAGAGCTGATTTATGAGTGCCACATAAGCCATACTGTCCCTCTCCTCCATCATTCCTATGCTTGCCTTTTTTTATTTTGGATAGCAGAGGACATGGGTAAATGGACAAGAGGAAACTAAGTTACTGCAGCTACTAAATGAACAATATTACGACAAGGTTAAGGTTAAGGAGTATTTGATCCTGGATCAACATACACAAATACTCTACATGCTTTTGCCAGCACTGAACATTCAAATTCAATACTTGAAACTTTTAGAGGTTGATATCACGTCAGCGGGCAGCACAGAGGACTAATGGTCAACATGTGTTGAGGTTTTAGTACAGAGATTCCTACATCAATGTGATTAAAAGTGAAATTATTCTAAAAATAGAGGGCTGCTGTAACCTTCATAAGGAAAAAAAAAGCACTGAAAGAAAATTAATGAGGTTCAGAGTCCATAATCCCAGTCCTCTTTCATCTTGCTTCTATTCTCCAGGTTGGCTCTGACCACCTTTGCCAGAATGAACACCAACTCCTCCGACGAATTCTTCCAGGCCACAAATCATGCCGAGCAGACTTTCCGAAAGATGGAGAGCTACCTGCAGCATAAGCAACTGTGTGACGTACTACTAATAGCGGGCGATCACAAGATACCAGCTCACAGGTCGGTAGTCTTCTCATCTTTGATTTACTATTTCATTACAATTGATGTGAAATGCAAAAACTTCATTAAGATTTCCAGTATGAAGGTTCGATTTTGCTCTGACCTTACTTCTTGAGGAATAATCAAAATCAAATAATCCTTAGGAGAATGCTGAGCCTCGAGATGAGCAAACACATTGTTCACCAGTGCGCAAACAAATCAAAACTACTGCTTGTGATCTAATTACACCTCTGCCCTCTCACATCGATATGTTGCATTTGAGACACAGATGCACACTGGGATCCAAAGCTATACTCCAGAGCACAGGCGTGTCAATATGTGCACATCTTGCTCTCGGGTCACTGGTTGAAGGAAACACAATTTGAAACTTAAGATGAGAAGCTATGTTTTCCTGTGCCGTTTTTAAAGAGAAATGACACGGCATATCTATCTATCTATCTATCTATCTATCTATCTATCTATCTATCTATCTATCTATCTATCTATCTATCTATCTATCTATCTATCTATCTATCTATCTATCTATCTATCTATCTATCTATCTATCTATCTATCTATCTATCTATCTATCTATCCATCCATCCATCCATCCATCCATCCATCCATCCATCCATCCATCCATCCATCCATCCATCCATCTACACTTACAGTATAATAAAAATAATACTCCAATTAATGTTTGAATGCACAAACAACTTTTACTCATGGTGTTAGCATGTACACGACTTGCCCGCTGACGTGCGTTCAAGCCTTAGTTGACTTGTCTTCGCACCAGACTGGTTCTGAGCGCCGTCTCCGACTACTTTGCCGCAATGTTCACAAGCGACGTGAGGGAGGCCAAACAGGAGGAGATCAAGATGGAGGGGGTGGATCCAGATGCCCTGACCTCCCTGGTTCATTTCGCTTACACTGGTGAGTGCTCATAAAGACATTCACAAGCTCTTGCAAGTCGTTATGAGATCCCTGGAATGCGACCGTGATCCTCATCTTCCTCATGCAATCTTATTACTTCCACAATTCTTCAACATGTGAATAAGGGCCTCCTTTCCCGGTGTATTTTAAGTGTTTAAAATTAAAAACATGATGTTATTATGATAATTTGTTTGACTTTTATGATGGAATTTAAAAAAGCAGTTCTGTGTTTATGACATCATGAATGTTAACACCTAGGAAAGGGATTTATGCTCATTTTTATCTATTCTGTGGTAAAATGGCATAAATTACGGATGAACTATATCGCCATTACAGTTTTTGCCAGCACAGCCACATTTAGTGGTCGCATAAAATATACAGCTTGCGCACTCTGACATTGCAGGTGTCCTTGAGTTGAAAGAAGAGACCATCGAGAGTTTATTGGCGGCAGCTTGCCTCTTGCAGCTCTCGCAAGTCATCCAGGTTTGCTGCAACTTCTTGATGAAGCAGCTTCATCCCTCCAACTGTCTGGGAATACGCTCCTTTGCTGACGCCCAGGGCTGTGTGGACCTTCTTAACGTTGCTCACAACTACACTATGGTAAGGAAATATATAAACGCCAACACAATAGAAATGTGTATTGTGTCTGCCATTACAATCATAATAATAGTGATCAAATACAATAATTATGCTCCATCACAATAAAGGCAACAGGGGCCAACAAAGTACTTTTGCCAAAAACAAACAACCAAAAAAAACCTCCTCCGTTTTGTCTCACTCCCAGCCTTTTTTGTTAAGGATTTTCATCTGTCTGTATTTCCTGCTATATGTCCAACTCATGTCTCCAAAGTTCTTCGGCTCTCTATGTTGTGCTCTCAACTTCTTCAGCTTTCCATAAAAAAATGGGCCAGTCATTTTTTTGAATCATAATTGGATTATTTTGTCCTATTTTTAGTGTATATTAGGTATTCCATGATGCATTACAAATACTTGATATATAAAGGCAGGTAGGTGCAGTCAAGAAACTTTGAAATACAAGCATTTTGTTAAAGATTAAAAAAGTACATTTTTATTTCAGACTTTGTAATGTAATATCAAGGTGGTGTTGCATTTTAGTGATGAAAAAACCCATAAGACTTGGGAATTCCTCACTAGGGAACCAGACTCATCACTTTACCAGAGAATGACTCTGGGCACAGTCACCATGAAGCACATTTTTGAGGCGGGCCCAGACCTAACCGAACAGACAGTTGAAGAACCAAATAGAGAAGAGTGGACAAGTCAGAAAAGCGATGCATGGAAGCCAAGGGGCAAAGAGTGGCGCTATAAATTCAACATGGTTAGACACAGTCGTGAACGACTTCTGTCGTTGCTGCGCTAAAAAAATTGATGATTCATGGTGGTGGTTCATCAGAAGTGTCCCTGTGTCTGGTCATTTAACACCGAGTTTAACGCTGAATGAAACAAACGATGGTCTTTCAAGCGCGTCCACTTTGAATGTTCTGAGGACGGACTTCGCTCCCACTCTGAAGTTACATTGCTCACAAAAAATACATCACAGAGAATAAACAAATTTGTTTGCACGGCTTGTTTTGAACCAGGCTGGACAGCGGTCAAGGAGAGGCTTTCCAGACCCACATTCATTTTCTCAGCAAAGGGGGATTGGCTTGCTAGGCTGATTGCTTGAACATCTTGTACTTTTAACTGTCACAAACAAAATTAAAACAAACATGAACAAAAAATGTATAAGCATTTGAAAGTTCCTATGAAAGTATGCAATGGAAAAGAGTCAACTAAATAAAAGGTATTTTAAAAAAATGTGCCAATCAATTTGCCATTTTCAAGCTAAATGCAGCTGTTAAGCGCATAAAAGACAAAATGGAATCAACAGTCATCTCCAGAGAATTCGGCAATAGACACCTCATTTACCTCCCTACTGTAATTCTGCCACACACTGTGATTGACACCTCAGTGTCAAGCAGCTCCTTCGGCATCTTTGCAGGTTGGCCATGGACACTGCAAGGCTAAGGACGAACATCAAGGTGAGAAAACATCAGAGGCAAAGCAGGCCAATTTGGTGGGATTTAGTTGGGGCAAAAATAGCTGCGTCTGACAGGTGATTAAGCTCGTCCTTATAACTCATACATGGGCAAACCTAAATAGAACTGCATATGGGTAAGGGCGATATCTAAGCAAGTATATAAAAAATGTAATACTATACAAGAAAAATTCAGTTGTTTACTATATTAAACATCACATTTTCAGACAGCTGCGCTCTCTCTTTTGCAGCAGCTTTAAATTTGATCCTACAACAGTTCCTACAGTATATAAAATGTATACTTTTACAAAACTAACTTTTCATTCTACAAAAATAAACACAAAAGTGATAATATGTGAATATAAAGGATTAATAACGAGGGGGAACCCCAATTACGGGGAGCCAATTTAATATACTGTTCTATACATGCTGCAGTAGTAACAGTTGTAATAGTTATTATTAAAGTGTTAGTGTTAAAGTGGAGTTAAGATATTTAAACTACAGCATATTTTTTCGTCCAACAAAAATACTATTTTCATTTCAATAACCATTCCATAACAAAAGGTTTTTTGAAATAAATGTCATGAAGTGCAGCGCATTCCTTTGTAGTCTACAGATAATTGTAGCACTCGTCTTCTGTGACCATCTCCTATTTTGAGGTTAGCTGCATTCAAATAACCTGTCATAACCTGTAAAGAAATGAAAAGATGATGTCTCAGTTATTTATATAATCTAATTTTTCTGCAGAGAAATGGTTGACATGCACATTTGAATAGAAATGGAAAAGTTAGATGCTTTCACTTTATCTAATTTAGTTCAGCGGCTGCCAGAAAGAGATACCATGTAGCTGCACATTGATTAGTGCACCGGCTCGACCTGGCAAAATTGGATTTCTGTTACATTTCAGAGAGAAATATTTGCATTGGATTAAGATTCATACACATGCTTGTCAGATAAGGTCTTGGCTGGCCATCCAGGAGTGACAGCGTGGGGTACACATTATCTCCTAAAGGACATCTGCTTGCCTGTTTACAAAGCCCGTTTCCGGGATCGGGAGGTTAATCTAATCATCAAACTGCACAGGATGGCTGAACTTCCTGTTCAATCGCTTCGGTAATGAGCAGAAAGATCTGTGGCCTTCCTGGAAGTCTGTCCTCTGCTTTAGCAGCGGAGAGAATTTTGTTTTAATAAGCTTGTTTTTACTGACTGATAAAGTTCCTGGCTCATTTTAGAAACACTCTTTCAATTGTCTCGATGCATAGATCCTAATTTTATTATTATTATCTTAAAGACGATTTGCTTGACAGCGGACATTTATAGGCATATCGAGGACGTACAATGTCAGTTATTAAACAGTTTGTGACTGGTCGAATCAAGTGGAGAGCGAAGAACACTTTTATCCCGCATGTGGAAATGCTATTAAAACATTAATAGGACAATAGAAGAACAGTTAAATTACTTCTACTCACAGTTAAAAGCCTTAATCACATTCAAGTGAAGTGATACAAACTGGGTAGTCAAAAGTAGAACTTATTTTGCAGTGTGGTAAAACAGAGGCAACTGGAAAATTTAGCCCGTGAGGGCCAAAAAAAAATCCATACCTGGTGGATTAAAGGAAATTGCAGTGATAAAGTGAAAAGCTCCCAATGTCAATGGTTAAAGTGATTGTATCAGTTGGGCTTTTAAAATAGATATTTCATTATCTTTCTGCACCACTATAAGTGTAATTGGATAAGTTCCCGAGGCACATATCTTTTTAAGTATGTAAAAACTGCATTCAATTTATTGGTCTTTTTGAATAGCTTGGAAAGTAAATTACCTTCTTTTTCTTCATTTCACTTAATGATACACTATTGGTTATGGAATCATTTCATTCATTAGGGGCTCTACTTTTTTTGGTAAACGACATTGCTATTTTTCCTGTAGTTCACTAAATTAATGTTTATTTGTCAAAAAAATTAAGATGTTGATGCACTAACACAATACAAACCCCTTTGTATTATTTAATCCTTGTGCTGTAAAGGTAAAGCATCATTTTGCATTGAAAGTCATTTTGAATTGAAAGTCAATTCTGAACTAAATCATAGATCCAAAAATCGAATCGTATCATAAGAGTAGAAGATATACTCCATGATAGCATGACATTGACTGCTAAATCAATGCAAATAAAAAACACTGTACATAAGCATATAAAGCATGAAAATAATTTGACACCATTATGCAGATTATTACAAAAGTATAATCCTTATTTTATTTATAGTATTTGCTTCCCATCCGATTACAATTTTAGCTTTGTCCTGCTATTATATCTATAAAAATGAGTGAAATGCAAAAAGGTAATTACAACACAAATGCAAATGACACCAGTATGAATAACTTTTAATGTCATTTATTGTATTGTAAACATACATCCAACTATATAGAAAAATAACAAGTTGTAACTCTGGTGGATGCACTGTCACAGAAAAGCAAGCTTGCTCCACGATTCTTCTTTTGCAAGGCTTCAATCGATGCATATCATTTCCCCCTGCTCTTGTTTTACCCACCAGCGAGTTTACAAGTGTCTGAAATCCCATCCTTTCAGATCATTATGGAACAAACAATGTTTAGCTTTCAATCTTCTTGTCAGCCTGGTAATTACAACTTGCTGGTCCGAAAGCAACATCAAAGAGTCTCTCCATCAAGTGTAACCACAGTTGATCAATGCACATCCCTCTTTTCATTAAGGCTTGCGGTATTTAGCGCTCCAGCCCTTTTCTGTTGATGGAGCCTAGCGGCACACTGTAATCTGGACGTTAATGATCAATAGTGCGTTTGTTTTAGATAATTGTTGAGCATCCACCGAGGCGGCTTAGTAATGAATGCTTTGCTCCAAGAGAAAACGTGTTTAAATCCTCCTGGCTGGACTCAGGCACGGTGATAAGATAATACAGAGGCGTGTACACGGGGCGTTTTATATCACATCATCTCTAATGGAAGTGCCCTGAGATAGTGTCCTTGAAAAGGTTGCCTTGCAACGTTGTAACATTGGCCTGGGCTGCAGGCCAGTAAAAGGAAGATCAATCTTTAGGAGGGCAATAGTGAAGAGCTTCCACGCCAAAAGTTGCAGCTGCGTGATGATAATGCAAGGCCTTTCTGTCGCTCGTTAAAAGGGGTTATAGAGGACTTTATGGTGTCATGTATGATCAGCAGCAAAAGTGCTTTGTAAGCTGATGAAGATTTTCAGGGGGAGATGCTTTCTCCGAGGTCCGCTTGCCGCCTCCGACATTTTATTTCATAAGTGACAGTTATATCTATGCCTTTGGATTTTCAAGCACCCGAGCATAAGTCATTGCTGTTATCATCTAGGAAATAGTCTGGAGAAGCCTCAACGCTCCTCTCTGTGCGTTCCTGCCGTTGCTCTTCTTGCTGCAGTAATAAAAATAGACGCACGGTCCCATGCGATCAGGCGTAGTTTCTGGTCTAATGACTGATGATTATCTGTCCCCTTGGCGTCCCTTCAACCAGGAAAACTTTCTGGAGGTCATTCAAAACCAGGAGTTTCTTCTTCTACCCACGGCCGAGATAGTTAAGCTGCTGTCCAGTGATGACATCAACGTGCCCGATGAGGAGACCATCTTTCAGGCCTTGATGATGTGGGTGAGATACGACGTCCAGAATCGACAACAGGACCTGGGAGTGCTCCTCTCGTACATTCGCCTGCCTCTTCTTCCTCCGCAGGTGACACGTCATGACTTTTTATCTGCATTAATATGATGTAAAAAGCTTTATTTTATTTTTTGCATTAAATCCTTCTATATGGCTTGAACAAGATAAAGGCAAGAGATTGCCGTATTCTTTACCTTTTAAGCAATTTTTGCTTGAAAGCTTGTTTTAAACCACAATTAAGTAGTTAGGAACCACTTTTCTTATAAACAACACATCCAGCATTTTGCCCCTGATCGAGTTAATATTCAAAGTGTCTCTTTTTACAATAACTTTAATCAAATTAATTTGACAATACAATGTGAATAACAATACATTGCAAACAACAGTAGTTAATGACAATAAACATTTATGATCAAATCCCTAACATTTTTATATAAATCGAGTTAAATTGTGATTTTATTTTTCTCACACACAGTGTATGTGTATGTTCTTAATTTCTTGAAATCAGCTAATCGCTGACCTGGAAAACAACAAGATGTTCTCTGATGATCTGGAATGCCAAAAACTGTTGATGGAGGCCATGAAGTACCATCTTCTACCTGAGCGCCGCCCCATGTTCCAGAGCCCAAGAACCAAACCCAGAAAGTCCACAGTGGGGGCACTCTATGCTGTTGGAGGGATGGATGCTACCAAAGGTACAGTATGACAATTGCCCTCTAAGTAGCCACTGGTTGCAAAACAATTGATTTACCGGGATTTTGTGCCTTTTAGGATCAACATCCATTGAGAAGTATGACCTGCGCACCAACACCTGGGTCCCACTTGGAGTTATGAATGGACGCCGGCTGCAGTTTGGTGTGGCCGTGATAGACAACAAGTTGTACGTGGTCGGCGGAAGAGATGGGCTCAAGACCTCCAACATGGTGGAGTGTTATAATCCAGTCAATAAAGTTTGGTCCACAATGCCACCCATGTCAACACATCGACATGGACTTGGTGAGAGGGCTTGGGCTCCTATTGATGTTATACTCGTTCATTTCGGATTTGAAACCCGTGACAAAGTGCAAAGAAATTTTGCCTTTGACGATTCTCTATAAGTATTTGGGAAAATGAGGACACTTATTGTTGAAGCTTTAAAAGTGGAGTTTGGGCCCAATAGTGGGTAAAATAAGTACAGACCCAATATTTGGATCAACGGATAGAAGTGTGGCTGCCAAATTCTGACTATGGCTCCTCCAACCAACCACTGAAGGTGAGGTAGGTCAAATGTCCTGCCCAAGGACACAACGACACATGACTCAGACAGAGCGGGATTCAAACAGCCGACCCTTTGGTTACTGGATGACTGACACTAACTGCATAGGAAATTCTCATTGAAAAAAATCCTTGCATTTTCTGGTTATTCAGGAAACCGATAACAAAAAAAAAACAGTAAAAACATGTCAGTAATTATTTTTCTTCAACAAGTTTCCTCATTATGATCAGTAGTGTAAAATAAACCACAATGAGAAAAAACCCTTCCACCTATTAAAAACTAACCATAAAAATGTCAAAGGCAAGGGCTGCTTTTCTGAAAAATTTACATCTTACTGGCAACCCTACTTGAATGTGCATAACCTCCCCAGCTAAAAAAGTCTTTTTAAGTGTTCTTTTTATGCATAACATATGTACACTGTGTACGGTATAAGAAAAGGTTTTACGAGCCGCAGATCACGTCCAAGCAAATGTCTAAAATTTGATACGTTCCAAAGTTAGTGTGCCAAATGTATACAGTGCTCATCATTAATCAAGTTTGAGTCATTTACATCATTAGTGTTTCATCTTTCTGACAACACCTATTGGCATTCAATTTCCAACAAATAAACCTCAAAATAGTCACTTTTCTTTCATGTCATGTTTTTGTTCAACCAGTCAACAAAGTTTTAAAGCAATACAGAACACCTTCTCCATGCATGCTCCAAGCGGTAACCGCTGGCATGCTGTGAACCTGATATTACATATATCTTTGGAGATATACCTTTGATATTTTCCATTTCCCCGATCAAAGCATGGTGGGCAGTGCTGTCCCGGCTCTTTTGCGATCCTCCCTGCCCGACAAATCTCATATCAGAAGCGTTTTGATTCACAGTTGAAAGAGGTCTGGGTAACAGAACATCGAGATCTTGTCAAAGCTCTGTGGGGTCCGGGCTTTCAGCAAGCATGAGCGAGAGTACACTTTACACGTCACCTGGGTTGTCTTTGATGTTTCCCTCAGCCCAAAATATGTGCCTGCTCTGATTGTGCCATGCTTATTTTGAGGCTAAATATATTTGAGCTATGTGTTTACCGGTGTCCCAGAGCCTGCTGCGAGCTTTACGGTTGCCGACAAGAAAAAACAACTTATTTTGATTTCAAAAACCGCACTAAAAGAGAGCGTCACCCCTCAGAATTGCTTCTTGGTGACAGTGTTGATTTTATTCAGACCTCTCTAAGTGCGGCATTGTTCTCTGCTTCCCACAAAATAATCCAACTCTCACGACTGAACTCTTAGAAATCTGTTGTAGCTGTCGTAAAAGGGGTTTCCTCTGTGAGTTGGGACAAAGGAAAAACAAGACTGTTTCATTGTCTTCCCGTTTTAAACGATTTGCCCAGTTGTAGCTCACAATTTATGCGCTGTTCTGGCTTCCTCTTTGGTTTATGGTTGGCTTTATGCACCGAGCAAGCATTAATGCTGAGAAAAGTGTTGCTGCTGAATAAAATGTTGGCAGTGATTGAAGAATTTCTGGTATGTACAGCTAGCATTTATATAAATAATATTAATAGCACATATAGTGACATTAGAAGGAGAAAAACACAGGAGAGTAGTAGAAGTAGTAAAAACAGTACGAATAGTAATAAAAGCTAATGTTTTTAGTAGTGCTCTAAAATGATTAAACATTTTGAAATTACTGCAAAACTTTCAGTAATTAATCACAATTATTGTCAGTTATTGTCTTCTAACTGCTATTTACTGGAGTAACTTCAGTCTAAACTTATATATACATATAAATTATATTCATTTGGTTACGCTCCTTCCAGTGTTGTACTTTTAGGGTTGAGTTATTATCCAATCAGAGGTCAGCAAACTTATATTGCCAGTCTGTATGCCATCTGCTCGAGGCCTTCGTAATCAACAGTGCGGGCATCTGTGCACTGTAAGTGAATGGGCACATATACTTAATAGACAGTTGCGATTCAGATCACGAGATGGTGACACTCAGGCCAGCTAGAAGGCCTCATGTTGAATGTGTACGCCCTGTGGTGATTCAGATCATGAGATGGTGACACTCAGGCCAGCTAGAAGGCCTCATGTTGAATGTGTACGCCCTGTGGTATGATGGATTGGAAGGGAGGCAGGGCTATGCAGATCAACCAAGACACACGGTATCGTTTCGATAATCTGCGTTAACGGTATAGTTTACACCATACCCAGACCCGGGGACTGTTAGCAGAAAATTCAAATACATGTGCTATGCCTGCTTTGCAATATGAATGATGGTAGTATGAGGGGGCATCTATGGTGATGATATAGTATGTACAGTAGTTTTTAAAATATTTTTAACATTTGGAACTACCTACGTACGGCATTCATTAACTGACAGGCCTTTGCAGTACAGAGAAAGTTTATTTTACAAGTATGAGATACTTGCATGTTGTCATGCCCAGCTCTCAGTTTATTACCCACAGCATCTGTCTTGGCTCAATGTGTTCAGGTATTGCTGTGCTGGAGGGCCCCATGTACGCTGTAGGCGGTCATGACGGTTGGAGCTATCTCAACACTGTGGAGCGCTGGGACCCGCAGGCCCGACAGTGGAATTATGTTGCCAGTATGTCGACACCACGGTGCACCATGGGAGTCACCGCACTCAATGGGAAGTAAGTTGCCTGGCCTTTCCTGACCCTCGCCGGCAGTCTGTGCATGGCAAAATGCTGATTTAGGCAATATATTGAGAAAAAACTTCCTGACCATCTGCTGTTTTGTTTCTAGCCTTGGGATGGAATTGATGGAAAATATGAAAACTGACAGAAAAAAAGAAAAAGTAAAGAAAACAAAGACTATCTCACCGTGAGGACTGGAACAGTCTTTGTAAATGATTATTGGTGCACCTTAAACAGTTACTCCGTTACAATTGTTGTATTGAATATTTTATCTTATAGAAACAATGAAAACAAAGATTCCAATCAAATTCAAACAATGTGTTAATTGATATATTGTTACCTTTTAAGCTCTCTGAAGGTGTCAAATATAACTGCATGCTTTAACGAAAATGGGTAGTAACAATCCCAGTTTTATCTAAAGATCACTTCTCACTGAAGTTTCAAGAAGTGCTTCACATGAATGCCCGTGTATGTTCTGCATACTGGGTGAGCAGAAAGTCAAATTTTGGCTGTTCTAGTCCTGTTACAAAAATCTACTGTCATAGCCACAATAATGATCATAAAACCTAGTATTCAGTTTGTTAACGAAAACATAAAAATCAAACACATACATATACAGTATGATGATTGACTGCCTTGGTAGCAATGTAGTTTTCTAACAGGTATGAATTGGAGTGTGCAGTAGTTACACAACTATTGAACATGCTTTAACAACATATTAGATGTGTAATATTTAACCTATCAAAACATTTTTCATCCAAAACAGCATTATATGCAACTATATGAACTATGTAACATGGAAGCACTCAGCCTAATTTAAATATTCTGCTCCCCCCTTCTTCCCCAAAAAAGAAATACAATTTAAAAAATGCTGCTGCTGTGTCTATAATATTGTGTTGGAGTGAATGTGGAGTTATTTCTAAATCTAGGTCAAAAAAGACAACAAGGAAACAGTTTTCCTTTTCAAGCCTCTACTGTCTCGCTACTGGGCTTGGAGCTCCCCACTCCAAGGCACTCATGATCGTTCCTGAGAGAAACATACTTCGACAAATGCTGCTTCTCTATAGTGGGACAGCTGATTTGAATCATTCCTGCCACTTTTTTTCTTATCACTGATGGGACTTGCATTTTTTTTTCAATTCCTAGGTTGTTTGCAGTAGGTGGTCGGGATGGTAGCTCTTGTCTGAGGTCGATGGAGTGCTTCGATCCTCACACCAACAAATGGAGCATGTGCGCCCCGATGGCCAAGAGACGAGGAGGAGTGGGTGTTGCCACGTACAACAACTTTCTGTATGCTGTGGGTGGACACGACGCCCCAGCCTCCAACCACTGTTCACGTCTCTCGGATTGTGTAGAAAGGTGGGAGAAAATATTTCCCTCCAGAGAACATGCACAGAGAAATGTTAGACGAGCACATTTTTTGAATTTCTTCCAAGTGTGAGCGAGGAATTCAGTCATGGGTGTGGACACTAAGGACTTTCTCACAGGAACAAAAGATAAACTGTTTCCTCAGCTTGATGATCTTGAGGTCATCGTTTCCATCAGTTCAGCTATTTCAAGGTGTCTAGCACCCTCTAGTGGATTTAATAGATGTGTAACAAAACCTAAGAAACTGCAGTACAGTAATTCCTTGTTCAGCTCTAGATACAAATGTGCAAAATCCTTACAGCACTTTTGTATAAGAAATTATGTTTAAAAAAATGAAGAAATTTACATCGTGAACAAAGAAATGTATATGTGTATATCTATATACATTTTTAATATGAGTGTTTTGAGGGACACCTGACAGTTATAATATATTTTTTTAAGTTATCCATTTGGCTTGTATGAACTGTTAAGGCACATTAGCATTTTTTTGTTCATTTGTTACTTTCGAAATGTATTGACTTTGCACTTTGAAAATCCATTAATCATCTTGAAGATTAATTTTAATTAAATGCTTGAATGGTCTCCACAAATTGGGAATGTAATTAAAAATTGCGGTTTTTCACCGTTTTATGGATCAAATGTTTGCACTTTGAAAACATTATGAAAATAAGGGGATGAACACACAGCGCTACCTATACAACAAAATCTCTAAGCGTCAAAAATCCATTTTAAGTGAGCTGACAGTGAATGTGTTCATATATTGTTTTAATTGAATCTGTAATTCAGTAAGTTACAGAAACAGTAGCATAACTTTATCTATTATCTTTCCAAATTTCAGGTATGACCCCAAGACGGACACGTGGACTACTGTGTCTTCCCTCAGCGTTCCACGAGACGCGGTGGGCGTTTGTTTGCTGGGTGACAGGTTGTACGCCGTGGGTGGATATGATGGCCAATCCTACCTTAACACCGTTGAGTCATACGACGCCCAGAACAACGACTGGACTGAGGTACTTTGTTGAGTTCTGCATTATTTTAACCATCACAATAGTCACACCCAAGCTCACTACGAGCAATGACAATTCAATAATAATTTGTTTTTAGCACGGTTTTCGATGATATTTTTCTGAGTTCGTATTCATCGCATTCCAGGCATATTGGGATCATTCGAAATCGTCCAATGAGAAACTGCATGTTAACCTATTTTTCGTTCTGCAGGAGGTCCCTCTAAACATTGGCAGGGCAGGTGCTTGCGTGGTGGTGGTGAAACTGCCTTGAGCGCTTTTTGTCCCAGCCTAGCTTGATATAAACAAATGAAGAAGAGCCGACCACCAAAACAACAGGGACGCGTCCTCTGAGAGACACTTGTTTTTAATCCTTTCAGCTTTCCAGATTTTTTGAGAGGGAAGAAAACATGACCGGGCCCCACTGGGGAGGACCCGCTCCCAAACTGGAATGTGCATTCTTGACATTCTCAACCGATCAACACTTTTCATAGTCTTGGCCAAGCTTTAGCAGCTTGCCAAGAGGTTGATGTATTGCTTTGTTATTCTGGTTTGACAAAAAAAAAAAAAAAAAAAAAAGCTCTTGTAAAACTACATTTTGAACACATTAACTGAACTGCAGAGTCACAGACACAATTTTTCCCATAGTTATGGTCCAAACGCTATGTTTTGGGCTACTTTTTTCCCTTTACAAAAACACAAACAAACACGTCACTGTGAATAATGAGGACACAGAAAGGTAATCCGCTTTTTGGGTGGCTAATGTATTCAAATAAGTTGCTCCTTATCTAGCCTGTAGCGTTACAGAACACCAAAGTGATTTGTTTGTCCTTAGAAGTCTAAAAGGTTTACAGAATTGTGAATCACAAAAGATATATCATATTGATATTTCATATTCCTACAATTGCGTTGATCGAGTCCCCTTTGATGCTTCTTATTTCTTTTATGTGCACAAGTCGAATGTATTATTTAATCGCCGTAGCTTACATTATGCGTTCTTTACATGCCTTTGAGGGTAGATGATTAGCGCTTGTTGTTCAAGTTTATGACGCAATATCCAAGGCCAGATTGCCAAAAATGTGTTTTTACTGAATTTCATAGTCAGCTTGTTAAATAAACGAGAAGAACATTTAACTGTTATTATAATATGCTTTCTAGAATGAATGTTACTTTCTATGTTTTTATTCATGATTTTGTACAGCATGTTAACTTCTGAATATAATCACTTAAGTTAATTGCATGTTCAAATCCATGTTTCTAGATGGATGTCGACAGATTTTGAGAAAACAAATGAAACGTTTTTACTGAAACGGCCTCACGAGCTATCATGTCGGCACTGTCAGTTTTCTTCCTGGTGCACCAATTTATATACGGAGCATGAGTGTCTCATCAACAGACTGAGAACCAACTCCTCCTGCTTATCTCTTTCCCTCCCTGCTCATTATTTACCATCCAAATTGTTTTCAAAGCTCCTCCACAAACAACCTCCTCAAGATTGGTGGAAATGGATTTTGCATACAAAACACTGTCAAGTGTCAACAAAGAATATGTAAACGTTTGATACTGGAACTTGTAGGTCTCATAAAATACACAAACTATCAACAAAAACATTGTCACAACTCATGACAAAGTGCTGTGTGCATTATTTTCCTTTTCTATTTTTATAACGCCAACATAATTTAACTACTATAATGTTCACAACATATTTGAAAAAATCCTTCCAAGGTATGTGAGAGAGGTCAGACCAATCTAATTGGATACTAATGAAATATTGCCGCACCTTTTGAAATTTATTCATCATTGAAGTCGAGGAAATTAATTGCTCTAAACATCTCAAATGAAGTGGCTTCTGTTCATTGTTTGAGTTGGAATTTAAATAGAGTGGAATATCATCATGCATCATTCTTGTATCACTGGGTTGCTCTGTATTAACACCATTTTTTTTTCTGGCTGTTTATTTTTACATATAAACATACATTACATATACCAATTAGAAATTTTGTTAGAGTTTTACGTGAGTCGGGCCATGAATTTGATACATGTGCCCTACAAAACTTAACAGATTATAATAAAGGTATAACACAATTTACCAGTCAAAAGATGTGCCACCTCTCATTTGTAAAATTTGGATTCTAGGTCCTAGAACAGAAGACAAGGGACTATATTTTTGTCTGTTTGTTTTTTGTTTTGTGACAGCACACCACAATAAAATTGACACATCTTCATTTTTGTGTCAGGACAAGTTTAGTTTATGGACTTTGGTCTATGTTTGCCCTGGCCAACATTACATCATCCACCCGTTGAGGTCTTCTTGCAGTTCCTTTTGAAAGCACTTTGCTTACATGGAATCCAGGAAGAGATACAAGGATTGATAGTTTGCATGCTTTAAATTCTTGACACATACGGTATTGCAACATGGTGTTCTGAGCAGACAATCCGGAGTGAAGCTGAAGAGCCCTCAAACTTGACTTATGGCCATCTCCGAATCACAAAAACGATTGCAAGGCTACAGGTACTCTTAAACAAGTCATACATTGTTTCATGTTACAGTATTTTTTGCTTGACCAGACATTAGTCAACTTTGTTAAAAAGTAGTATTTTTTTAAATTTTTTAAATAATAGACATTTTATTCACTCCATGACGTAAATTCAAAACCAATATAAAAAGAAAAAACAAAACATCATAATGTGTGGTTTTTTTTGTATGGCTGTTTTCCTAAAAAAATAACATTGTACTATCCAGAGTTTTTAAAAGCATGATTTAAAATAGAAGAAGTCTTTTGACATTATAGCTGTAGAAATAATATAACCTACCCCCTGCGAAAATGACTTCAGTGTAGTACTTACTATATTAAACATGTTTTAAAAAGGACTTTGTATAGTAAGGTGTTTTTTTTAACAACAATGAATGGTAAACCATTAAAAAAAAATAACCAAAGCATTACAAAAATAAATAAAATAAAACTGGTATAGTGAGGGGTTGAAGAAGAAGCCATGTATCTATTTTTACCACAGAAAAATATGACCTTTTATTCTTAATCTGTGAAAATATACATTGTGTTCTTTTCTGTTGGGAGGGGAAGGAGAGAACACTACTTATGGTAAGCTAAAAAAAACAAACAGCCATGTATTCTAAGGTGTTTAAAAATAAACATAAAAAAACAAGTAACATTTTTTTTTATGAAATGTCATAATGTATCTTGTTTATTTTTTTTCATATTTTGCTATCCTATGTTGTATTATAGATGGTCCAAAAAAAGCCTTACGATACATAGTCATTAAAAAAACAAAACAGGCTACATATAAGGTAGCTCTTGAAGGACTTTGAATATTGTTCAGTTTTTTAAAAATTCAAGATAAAAGACTATTTTTCAAGTAACTACTCATTTTATTCACATTTATAGATTTAATTTAGTGACTTCTTTTTTTTTCGCCACTAGAGAGAGCCTGAGTGCATGATTGTATGTAAGTCAACCTTTCGTTCCCCAGAGAATAGCACAGCGTAGGTGAATGCCATTGGCCTCCTCATCACTGGGCTGCCAGTGGGTTCCGACACGTTCCAATTCCACATTTCTCTTAGTCACCTAAATAATCAAACATCAAATTGACCCCCGCCATTTCCCAACAGGAACCGTACTGGATCATGCATGGCATAGCCATTGGAGATGGCATAGTCATTGGACCCCTTTCCCCCGCTCATTGTCTTGCTTCCAGAGTGAAAGTGAGAGAAATGTGGTGATGCATACCATCTGGCGCCACTTGTCATTCCCAAGTGAGGCGGGATTCCACTAGGCTCCGTCGTGGGCCTCCTTCAACTTCTTACCGTCACCTTAAGGTAGTTTTTGTTGTTCTAGGATAGACACTGCGACCCTTGTGAGGACAAGCATTTATGAAAATTGATGGATGGGTGATATGATATGATATGAAATGATATGATATGATATATGATATGATATGATATGATATGATATGATATGATAATATATTATATTATATTATATTATATTATATTATATTATATTATATTATATTATATTATATTATATTATATTATATTGTCTGCCCCACTGGAATAACGAGAGCATCCGGTTTCTTCAAAATTTGTCATTATATATGGATTAATAATTAATAATCATACATGGATTAATAATGTGAATGGGACACGAGCACGCACAAACAGTGCACACTGCCCCTTCCCCCCAAGGCAAAGTGCCGCCCCTGCTGTAACTCATTTATGAAGTGTGATGATTAAAAAGTGCATGCATTCAACTGGATTGTCCCGTGAGGGTTCCGCCTTGCAACATTTACAATGGAGGAGCATTACTCTGCCATCACTCAGGAGAACACGCTCCAGCTCGGTGACATTATCATATCGTAAGTGATCAAAAGAGGGTGCTGTTCTACCGCGGAGAGCATCACGCTTGCACAACAAGCACACCACAGCATCGCATTTATTAAAATAACCGTCAAGTGACATTAAAGAAAGCCAAGGACGAATACTTGAGCTAATCACGCCGCAGAAATACTAAAATGATGAAATGACAGGAAATTGGAAGCCGAGGTAGCTTCTCTCCCTTCTTTCAAATGGAATTCTTGCAGAGTTTTAAGGAGACGCTTACCAGCAAAACGACTTGCAGAGATGATTTGTCAGATTTTAAAGGGATAAAAGATTTTGCAACTATCGTGTGTGTAATTGCTTGACAAAAGCAGACAGATCGTTCTATTTTGGATCTCTGTTCCTGGATTCTTTTTCCCTTTTACTTTTATATAACTCTTTTGTCTCTGCCTCTCAGTTTATTTATTTTGTGTGACAGTGAGCTGCAGGGATGAAACGGGATGTGACTAAGAGGCAACAAGCCACCATGAGTTGGAAGCTGTTTTATATTAATAGCTGTTCCTGCAAAGTGTGTTCGTTTGTACAGCATATTTTTGAATGTGGAAAAAAATTAAGAAAACAAAATATCCCTGTAGTAGCGAATTAGCCAGCTGGCTAATAGTGGGAGATTTGCTGAAAGTGGACTGTGTTTTGCCTATTTAAATAATTAATGAGGGAAATAAACTGAATATGAGTTTTCTTTAATGAGCTTCTGTGAAACATGCAGTCAAAGCGACTCAGTTTCAGGCAGAAAGTGAAATAGAAAATTTAAGTGTGTTCCAGAGTAAACCTGGAAACATTTTTTCACGTCGAGGCAATGCTTCATATTAACATTTAACATGTCTAACAATTTTATGTTGGGCCTCGGAGGCTTTGTAGAAACTACAGCAGAATATTCAACTCCATCTTTTGTCTTTTAAAGGGACCATTTGTAAGATTTCGATGGTTTTTCATTGCAGACAGCAGTATTTACCATTTTTATTTACCGTTGTCCGTAGCTATACCCGACCTGGCAGCCGGAGGAGGAGTGCCACCCCCCTACGATTATATTTAAAACATACTGTTGGTTGTTAAGAACGGATTTATTTGCAAGTCTTAAAATGTATAGTTTATTTTGTTCCTTTCCAATGAAAAACGGTCTAAATCTTACACATTGTCTCGTGAATGAAGTTAGAGTGATATGTATTGTTTGTAAGAAGAAGCATGCTCATCACAGAAGCGGCTCAAGTTTAGGCGACCACATAAATGCGAAGCACCCAGCTGGCGTTTTCGACAAAAGAAGCTGCTCAGTCCTACAGGCTAACACAGCTAACGATGGCAACAAAGACACTAATGAAGTGAGCCACTCCAGAACTCTTTGCAAACTAAACTCAAGCACACCCCGCGTTTGAGCAAGTCCGTGACGGAGAAGACGAATGATGTTCTATTATTTTTCAATCGACAAATGAAAACAGCACCATTCCTCCTGATGGCCAAAACCAAATGTTGCAGCCAGCAATTGGAACTCATTCAAAATGCAGCAGAAGGTAAATGGTTACAACTGCATCTGTTAAACAAAATAAATGACTAAAGCCACAATTTGACTGTGTATATCAATAGTCAGTTTAATGCCAGTTCATATTTTCATAATTATTCATAAACTGTATGAGATGTTTGACAATTCATCGTCTATATTTGTGTGCAACTTTCTCACCTAAATCTAAAACCTCCAAAGCGCACTATTGAGAGGGGAAAAAAAGGTTTTTATGTCACAAAAAATAAACTGCATGCAGAGGATCATCTTCACCGTGGGGACAAAAGACGAGGTAGATCCTTGTACAAGTGCTTCAACAAATTGTCAACTTCAAAAAAGATTTTCTTGTCATGCCATCGTAAGTAAACCCATTAACACAGCACTTCTGACATACAGCACTGGAGTCATGTCATGAAAAATACTGTTTGCCTCTTCTCTTTTTGGCTGCTGGCAAATTGATTTCAAGAGTCTTTTTTTTGGGGGTGGGGGGGGCTGACTGCATTTACAGTTTTTGACTACATTTACATTGAAAATGCATGCTCATGTTTCGCTAACCGCCCAAGCGGGTTCAAGAGCTACACTATCGACTATAACCTTTAAGCCGCACTGGCGGTGATGTAGTAGATAGCAGAGCTTTCATGAATCCACATACAAAGAATGACAGTTGCTTCTCTTGGCTGATCAAAGGCGGCAGACGAGTTCCGCAGAACATTCCATCCTCCATCCTTCCCCCTTGGAAGCCTGCCTCCATCTAATGATAGTTGAATTCATTGTCATCTCATTATCTTTGAAGAGGGGAAAGATCCCTCCCGTACGAGTGGGCACCATGTCTCTTGCTATCAGACAGGCCGCGGGATTGCTGAAGCGCGTTCTCATCTCATTACGTTGAGTGAGAGATATCAGACACGTCCCATCTGCCCAACGCTTTCCGCGCGCACGCCGTCATGCTTGAGCCACGCGGGCCGAGACGGAGATGCTGCACTCGGCCCATCTGCAACATGGAGAGGATGGAAGCATGAGCAGGCTGGGACACTGAATCGCTGCATTTTTAAAGTCGCTCTCAGCCAGAGAAAAACATTCTAATGGCGAGTGAACTAAAGAGCTCTTGAGATGCATCAGTCATGTTGCAACACATGGGGCAAATATGAGGAGTGGATGGTTGCTGTAACTGAAGGGCCCCATGCTTGATTGCATTAAAGGACATAGGTGTATGTGTACCCACGTCATTCCCGATTAAGTACCGTTGAGCAAGGCGTGTGGCGTAAAGCTGCCCATTATACCTCACAAATGTTGTTTGCTCGATTTGCTAATTACGGAGATCGCATTTTTAGTCATTCCTGCTTTTTGTCAATCTTCGTTCATTTGTAGGTTGACTATTTTCCACTCGTTTAGTTAGATGTCAAAACACAATATGAAATGTACTGCAAAATGCAATTTGACACCAAAGAGCGAAAAGAGCAATGCCTGTTTTCTTTTTGTGTGTGTTTTTCTTTTTTGGCAGATTGCCATTTATCGTTTCAACGCATGAGCATTTGAGCGTTATTGTAAACAGGCCAAAATCCTGAATCGCAGAGCCAAATACTGTTAAGCTTTTGAAAACACAAATATGTACTTTTGATGATTCTGAAGTGCAAATTATATTTGCAACAGGCGGCAGATGACATTGGTTGAATAAATTGAACCATCAGCTGCATTCAGACGGTTTCCAATGGCGGCGTGTGTGTTGATATAGGTCGAGTCCTTCTAGTTCTTTCATTCTCTTTCATTACTGTGCCTTAGAATTGACATTCAGCTGTTCCCACGCCATTCTCTTTTACCCAGTCCATTCCATGATTATTATTTGTTTATTACGAGAAGGTTATGAGTTTGTATAAGCAATGGAAGTGCACTCAACAGTGAAGTCTGTGTTTTTGTAGCCTTGCTGACCAGTACAGTGATTGCTCGTGGGGGGGTGCCACTTGGGGTTTTCTTGTGTGCTGCTAGACCAGCTGCTTATGTAAAGTGCTTTGATAACTTCTGTTGGGCTACGTAAATACAAACAGCACTTCCAATAATGTTGGAATGGGGATGAAAAAAAGTACTGTAAGGTGGGGGGGACCAAACAACCATTATAGTAAGACATTTAAAAACATTTACAATGTGCATGTTTAGTAATGTGTTGTTCTCGGAAAAAAGAACCACACATTTTTTTCAGTAAAAATAAAAGACCGTGAATAAAGAGGGATTTGTTTTGAAGAAATTGACTATGCTATGGTGAATACTGTATATCAGGTGAGACAGCAGGGAGACATATATAATATCCAGGAGACCAGCCTTCAAGGACCAGGGAATGAAGGCCTCTTCTCATAAAACATGGGTATCTGACAGTGTTTAAGTTGTAAGTGCTCAGCGACACATTGTCAGACCCTCAAGCTGTCATGTCAAGCTGTGTTTGTTTTATGAGTCTATAATTTTACGAATCTAGTTTCCGAGTTTAGTTAAAGTTCCCAATAGGTGCATTCTTGTCAATGCGATTATACTATTGTAAATTAAACTTAACCACTGCCACAAAAAAAAAAAAAACATTTATTTTCTAATTTCGATAAGTGATGGGCGTGAATGAAAACTGTGAAGTTGCAATTCAAACCTTCTTGCTACAAGGGAACCATTCAAACCACTGCCGTTCACTACTTAAACTCCAAACTGGTGCATGACAGCCTCCATTCACACAAAAAGTGGATTGGAGGCTTTTTTTTTCTCCCCCTTTACAAGTAAAAATAAAGCAGGGGGAGGGGTTACTTTCTGCGGTTCTTCCCATTTTTCCAATTTGCAAATCCTCCCTGAGGGTAAAGAAACCGCACAGACAGCGAACATTACAGAATCTGATGCAATTTCACCACAAATGCAGAACCTCAACACGACACACTCACACTATAAACACATCCGTTGCTTTCCTTTTATCGTTTTTAATTTGCATTCACCGGAACATTAATTCAAAAGTAAGAGATGTGTTTTCATGTTAGGACTTGTGTTGCTATTTTCATTCCTGCAATTAACACCTAGACATAGAAGCAAAAACATTGGGTGTGACTGGTTCAGCCAAATGTCATGGGCCAATTGCCTATTTACAGTATCTCTTGGTGGACACAGTACAGTGAAACCACTCCGCTCATCTACATGACACACGTCAGATCAAAATGAATCCAGTCATGGTTTTACCAGCTTTGAATTCACGCATGAGGAAGCCTGTCAGGGGTGAGACGACAGGGATGCGGATTGTAGCTCTCTCAGTGTTTGTCAAGATTTTACATCCTATCTCCACGGCTACTTGTTTGAAGCCAGTCATCTGCTTTCTCGCAGCTTGCTGCCAACACGCTTGAGATTCCAGGTTCAACATTCGCGGAGCTCTCAGAGGAACGAATGCAATTAGGATGCTTTGGTGGCTGTAACGTATCCCTTTGCATGCATCCCGCATTTTCATTTTAATGGGCCTCAGCATACTTTAATATGACTTGTCTATCACAATTTTTTTTAAATAACCCATCAATGTTAATATTTTCGTGCAATATCTCCGCTTCCTTGAAAGGTTTGGAAATTCAAAGACACCTAATAAAAAAAGCACATTTTCAAAGTCGGTTTTGCTGTCAAATGGACCAATAAGAAGATAGAAACCTGCAAGCAAAAAAAATGACCGCCTTTACTAAATGTCTACATTTTGTACATTTTCCTCGTTCCTATTCTCAAAGTGTCTTTCCATTTTCTGCTATTAAGAGAACATCACGTCCACTTAAATTAATAAAAGCCTTATCCACGAAGGACACTCAATACTGGCTCTCTTTTTTCAGATTTATCTTCGCAATGAAAGGGTGAAAAATACTTATGTGTTACAATTGTACCCACTGTATGCCTCTCACCCTGTGTCATCCCTCTCAGCACATTACTGCTGTCCCTGCAATACACATCGATGGATTGCCTGTAGGACTGAGCTGCTTCTTTTGTCGAACACAACTGTTTTTTTTCACCTCAGACTACCTTGCTATTGTGAAGAAGATGAACGCCATCGACAATTAAAGGCGGGAACCATTACTTCAGCTGCAAGGAAAGTTTGCCGCCATACTTTACAGCACAGAAGAGAACACTGCACTGTCTGCATTTGGCATCCTCGGACAGAATTGAAGTGCTGCCTGGGGTATATGTTAACTGCAATGTTTTCGTTGGGCCAGCTGCATTATCGCCGCACTGATGGATGCAGGGTTAAATAATTGCTACGTCAAAATGGAGTTTAAACTATTGTAAAGTACACACACACTCCAATTAAATTTATTCAACCTCCTAACAGATACACTTATGCTGATGGCCCACTTTTTAAAGTTAGATTTACCATTCATTGGACCAACAACTCTCACATGTTCTTACATTTGCATGCCTTCCTTCTGCCCAGGAATTTGTCCTCCCAACCTAAAGTATGGGGCCTACTAGGTTACGCCAAACACAGTGTCTGCCAATATGTGTCCACTTGGGTCAAGGTTTGTTTTTTTGTTTTTTTTTAACCCCAAACTGCTCAAGCACAAGAAACTTGATGCATCAAAACTCGGGGGGGCAAATTTAAAACTTTAATTTTGGACATTTATTTAATTTTTTTTCTTGTGCCAGGTGAACTCAGCTTACTTGGCAACCAAATTTAGAGGTTATAGCCAGACTTTAGAAAGAAAAAGATAGGTGTATATAGTTTTAGTTTAAAACATTGCTCAACAGCTCGTTGGGAAACACAAAATTTCCATACTTTTCAAAGCCAAATTCAATTATTGTGTTAGCTGTACATCTCAGAGCAAAACTATGAGACTATAAGAAAAAAATGCTTGTAAAGATGTAGTAGTTTTGTTCAACAGTTACAGTATATCTTGCAAGAACTGAATTCAAGGATCAGAAAAAGCTATTAAAAAAGTCACAAACTATTTTGGGCGGGGACAAGTCAAGGACCATATGCACAGGGGGGTGTCAACACATTCGCTTTTATGTCACAAATACAAACTGAAAGTTATCGTGGCAAGGTTTGTACCAGTTCTGCACTTAGTTAACCAAGTTAGCAAAAATGCTAGAGCTAACACAAAATGAGAGGGTTCCAAGATGGGCCACTTCAGTTGATGATTCAAGTTTGCACTGTTCCTGGTTTCTTATGACAAACCAGGGAAACACAGCATAGACATAATTTTGAATGTTATTTGGATACAAAAGCACAAACGTACATGATTCACTTTTGTAATGGTAGTAAATATAGAAAAACATGAATTTCGTTTGGAGCAAAATTTAAATTCTAATGAATAAAAACAGCTTCTTACTTATAATAACATACTAAAACACTTTCGGACTCCAAGGAAAATGGAACCTCTGCAGACTCAAGTAAAGCAGTCATTGTTTTTAATATAATTTAAAATCACGTCTAATCCTTCAAGAGAAGGAAAATGAAAGAAAAATAAAGGTTAGCTGAGCTACTTTGCACCTCTAAGTAACATCTCCCTCGACAGTACAGATGTGACAGAAGTGCAACGAATTGACAGCTAAGTGACAAGAAAATCCACCTTCTAAAGTATAACGATATGCAAGTGCTGTGAAATGTTATTGTGAAAATACTACTGCCGCAGCATTTCCGCTGTAGGCAAGTCTATAATTACCTACAGATGAAATCTGAGCAGAGACACACCAGGGTTGATTTAATAAATTTTTAGAACATTTTGCTTCTTGCTTAACCCCGGGCAATCGGAATCACACAGGCGAAAACCCACACTGCGTTTTGCCACGAGGATCGCCCAAGGTAGACGAAAGCCGAACCTTTCTTATCCTATAGCCTACCGCCTGAAATTAAGGGCCCAACTATGCAGATAACAACTTCAAAAGATTAATTCTTGTCTTACTACAAAGTCTTTGCAAGAAAACCCATGTCTTTTGTTACACAGCCTTTAGCTTGGTGGAAAAAAAAGAAAAAAAACCTTCCTTCAAATTCATCCTGAGGCTCGTGCCTGCCTGATACCCCTGTTGGACTTGCTGCAGCATTGAATTATTTAGTCGGAATCTGCGTTTTGCCATGGAATAGAGTTTGGGGAGCGAATACACATTAGTGTGATGAATATGATCATGAGTGACTGACAAATATGATAGTGAGTGATGGAAGCCTACATGGAGTGTATATTCAGGGTAAAGGTCGCCTTATGTAATAATTTGCGTTTTTGAATATTTTCGGAATATTTTTGTTTAAATGTTTTAACAAACAGTGGTATGTTGTACCCAAATGAAACCGAGACATACAGATACACGTCATGATACAAAGATACCATTATTGCTTCTTTTCTATTACTTTCCACTATGGATAAAACACATTATATTCACATCACTCACAACAGAAATGAAGTAACCATTCGCTCCTTGCTCCAAAAGTGTGGCTCTTTGTTGCGTCTGAGTTTCACCTTGTTTGTTTAGCCCACAAAGAGAACATTCAAAAAGAGCATTCAAATTAGCTTTCTTAATAAGCGGTGGGTTAAAAAATGGGTAAAGAGTCAAGAGTCTTATTTGAGCATATAAAAACCTGAATATGAGCTAATTCGGGTTATTGCGCATATTTTCCCTGACATTTAAAAACAAGAATTCTGTCAATATTCATGGTTTGAGAGGGATGATGATAGCATGTAAACACTGATATTTGGGAAGGGTGACAAAACATCCAGCTTATCAAGGACATCGCTGGTTTTGAGCCCTGTGTCTTCAGTCATTTTGCTAACTCCATTGTTTTGTTTACCTTTTACAAAGGTCACATCCCACTTTCTAGTTTTTCCTAGTCCGAGTCCAGCCAGCAAGTCATATGAGCCATAGCAATTTATACGATGAATAAGGATTTAAGGTGTTAGATTGCTTTCTATTACCTTTCACATTTGTGGCATACTGGAGCTAGAACTGCTTTCTGCTTCTGTGTCTAAAAATCATGGGCAATGTAATCACACAGAACATGATAAGAGCCTTTTGGGTGGTGCATTCCCATTGTGGAGCCCCAAGATATGTTCTGCTATTTTATGAAGATTTTAAAAAGTGCTTTTAGTTAAGATTGACAGCTGTGTGAAAAAGCAAAAGAAAGATTACTATTTTCACCCATATATTGCAGTTGATCTGAGGTGGGTTCAATGACAGTGGTACATCTCAAATATCTATAGAAATACTCAATCAATGCAGGGGAAGGTGGAAACGTGTAATTCAACACCTAAAAAAAAAAAGCTGGATAATGGTGAGTTGATGTACTTGTTTATATTTAACTTTAGCTCAAAGGTAATAAAATAGCCAAATCTCAATAGTTCTAAATATATTGCACATTGAATTTCCAGCAAAATTTTGGTTTAATGTTGAAAATCTGATCACCCAATTTTATGGAAAGCACTCAGACAGCAAGGACAAAGAAAAGCCTTTTTATTATCTTCATTTTATACTCCAACTGTAGTGCAGCATGGCTGCAATGTGTCACATCTCAGGAAGCCTCGACCGCGATTCCCTGCACACCTCAAGATTTTCAACAGATTTGCCCGGCGGATGTAGTGCCGCGAAAGGTGCAGCTTCTTATAGTCTCATGCGTGGCATGTTAAGCAATGGTAATCTGCTGCAGTGCAGACAATAAATTCCGCCGCATAACTAAGCGTCGCCATGACATCGTATTGTACCTGTATGGAATAAGATATCAGCGCATGGAGGCGGAGGGCCCCTCTGCAGAACAAATATGCATTACTGATGCTGACACAAGAAACACAAAAAGGAGAATATTTGATGACTGCTCTCTACTTGTTCCCACTTTGTATTAGAGGGAGTGGAAAAATGTGCATGAGCAACCCCCGAGCTGAATCCTCATCTGGTCAACAAGGGAATGATCTGAGCATAGCAGGGGGAAAAAAAAAAAAAAAAAAGAGCTCGTCGCAATGACAAATCTGAAGGACTGGGCTGTCTTCCCAGTTCCCCCAAAGCTTAACAGTGTGCCGTGTGGACTGATGCAATGCTTAAACACTGGATAACTTGAGTGCACCAGTAGAAGCCGCCTTTGTCAGGGCAGAGAAAAGAAAGAAGGGGAGAGTCAGACAGAAGGACTCAAAGGGCCTGATTACTGCATATCATCTAGAATAAAACTTGTACCGTGCAAATCTCCAGTGAGATCCCAACACTGCGCGAGCATGATAACAGAGAGGAAAAGCTTTCTCTGTCAAAGCTCGCAATAGAAAGTGATCTTCCAAACGTTCGCTGCAACGAGTTGACAAGCCGGAAGCCATTATGGGAGGACCCCGTGGCAAAGCATAATCCCCAACTAAGAAATGTTATTGTTTGCAGAAAAGAGACACAACAAAGTTTTGCTGCGCTAAATGTGAGGTTTTGCAGTATTTCTCATCCGTACGGAAACTTCGAGCTACCGTTTGTGGAGTAAACAATTTGTCTGGAAAACTCAAGTATGTTCTGAAGTATGTTTTTCCAATTAGTTCAAACATGTTTACAAATATGTTCAAACTAAGGCTGTCCAAGTTAAAATGTTCTCTTTGGAGATTTGGTGGTACATATTTGGCGTAATATCTCAGCGCAAGTCACCTAGCTCTAGTTACAAGTTATATGAGAAGACAATAAGAAGAAAATGCCTGTAACAATGAGTCAGATTTGGTAGTTTTGCTCAACAGTTGTATTCCATAAGAAAATAGATATTAAAGAGCCGTAACATTAAAAATAAACTTTTTGGAGCTTGGATTTGTACCTCTTCTACACCTCCCTATACCACCTTGTGCAAGAGAAAATACACACCGACCTTATCCATGCCTTTTAGTTTCATTTTGGTTCCAAAATTGAGGAGACGAGATTTTGCACCAAGTCTTCCAAGTAAACAGCAATGTTTCATGCATTTGCTACAATATTTTAAAATGCTGAAGTGGTCAAAATGTGTGTTTGGGAGCACACAGCTGGATAATCAACATCAGTAGTAAATAATTCACCCGTGAATACTGGGTTCCCATGGGGACTGATTTGATAGGAGGAACGCGTGCTAGCGAAAGTGGTGTATTGAAACCGTTTTGCATTTTAATATTACTAAAATGCCTGTTTGAAGAACAGATCATTTGCACATATACACATATGTTTGACTGTGCTTACAAATACGTTCAAACGAGTTTGCCACGCAAAAATATTTACTCTGTACCTCCACATTTTTCAGTAGATTGCATTTTTATGTGCTGACTTTTACAGACTGAAGAATGGTTTCCAATAGGAAGCAGAATAACCTTTTATAAAACACTTCTTTGCATAGATATTACTTATTACATAAAGAGAGGGCACATTTTTACATGAGACAGCAATCTTCCGAATGTAATGACAAATGCTAAATCAGATCCAGCGAAACCATTAATGAGATTTTTACCCTTTTGCACTAATCCATTTGTATGAACCCTTCCGTAAATGGGATTGGCACCCTTTGGCATGTACTAATTATTCGGAATATTTAGATGCGCATTTACTCGTAAAAAAGCTTGCTTAGATGTCAAGGTTTTTCATCCAAATGGCAGAGTTGTGATAGCACACCATTAGGATTGAAGGAGATGACTAAAATAATGAATTGCATTTTAACTTGATTCATTTTAATAATCACATGACATCCATGAAGTAATTTAAATATCATTACAGTGTATGAAGCATAATAAAACATGTTAAAATCCATCCATGGGCAGTCCAATTGCTCACGTGTGCAATGCTTTACAAGTCAGGGCTCAGCCGTCTTTTGTTAGCCACCAACTCATGTGATATTTATTTGATAAAATTGTAATGATTAAAAATGTGAGAAAAAAAACACTGTAATCAATAGTGAAATGTGATCAGATTTCTTAAAGCTCTCACGGGAAACCTTGCGGTTTCTTTATTATTGCACGGCAAAAAAAAATCAATATGAATGTTATAGGGAAATGTGTCATAAGTCTTAGAGGATTTAGACATCAATGAAAAGTTGGTCCTCCGCAGTGTTTTGAAATGAGATATATGTCACATTCCTCCTTGTGCGCAATACATGACTAAAAATAACATTCATTTGAAAGACACACCTCCAGTGTCATAGAGCACTGAAATACCTTACAAGTGGTAACTGAATGGCAGCTGCTATCCAACATTCATGGTAGATTTTCTTTTTCAATTCTGATCACAAGCCAATTTGTCGCGGCCCACACAAACCCACTTTCACTATGCATGACACTCTAATACTTTCGGCCCTTGTGGACAAAAGGCGTAACGGCGAGCCAGGGGCATTCCATTTCATGCTTTGCCTCCTCAACCCCAGATGTTCACCTCCAAAACATCTCCAGATACAGGTAGGGGGCTTAATGACCTGCAAATTGCCCCAAGCTCGGGTAGTGAAATCCAAGCCCCGTATAATTTTAATTGAGGAATCTGGATGGAAATCAAATGGTAATGTGCTGTGAGCATGGAACATTTTTACATCACTGTGAGATTTGCGTGCGGCGTGCTCAAAGGTAAGGCGGTCCTGCTCCTCGTGAGACTCTCCTCATATTAATTGTGGGCTGTGCTGTGTATTGAACGGTTTGGTCATGCCATGCATCTGGTAAATGAAGCAGAGACATAGGCTCCTTTCAACACAATGCTGCCATATATTTACAATTCAATCTGACAGAGTTGCCTATTAGAAGCCATAAAGTTGCTCAGCTGTTGTTAAACTACCCTCAATAACTCTCTCTTACTCCATAACCCCCGCTCCTCCCCACCCCCCATCCGCTTAACCGATGTGCTTAACACTGCAGTTTATGTATTTCACTTTATTTTACATGCTAGCTATTCACACATTTTTTTTCTGTCACCTGTATTTGTGCTGCCACACACAACTTGCTAATAGCTCTAGAGGAGTGACTAAACAAGCTCGTCGCCTGCAGTAAGACACTACTGCACCTTTATATAAAGAGATCAAGCAGAAGAGTTTTCCACTTGGTGGTATGCAGATCTTACAAACACCACAATGAAATAAGCTTCATACAGTCATTAAATCACAGCTTTATTTCAGCCCGATAGTTCTGTTTTTTTTATTTGTACTCGGCTGCGCTTCTCATCGACTTTCATTTTGACATCCTCGAAGCGTAGTTTCTTTTCTTGCATATTGCATATGGAACATTTAGGCTTTAGATCACCACTTGTTGCGGGATTTGTGGAGCACATCAATTTTGTGCCCACAGCACAGATAGAAGATTAAGAGCTGGCAGCTACACAGTTGGACATAGTCAAACTGACAAAAAAGCTCCAAAGACAGTATAGAAGCGTGAAATAATATTATTTTCTCATATTAATTCCAAATGAAATCAGCATATATGAAAGAGTGTGACAATATTTTTACTAGAGGCAATTCTTGGATCAGAAAACTGGGGGGTGCTCTTCGATTAATTGCATTGTTTTGTACATTTCAATGCAATTTCAGCACCACATTATGGAAATAGAACATATTACTTCTTGTCTGACTAAACTATCATCTCTGATTAAGATTTTATATATTCATAAAGCAAACATTATGTTACCCTACAAATTTACAAGAAAAAAAAAGCTTGTGATATAGCGGCACCACTATATGCATTAACAGTATGCTGTGCATTTTTTAAAACCCTGTTTAATGAGTAATAAGTCAACATTACTTTGAACTTTATGCCTTTTGCATGAATTGCATTGCAGTGCATAGTGCATTTATAGGGTACACCTGTTTAAGATATGTAAGATGTAGCGATATCTACAAGTGAACATTTTTTTTCTGTGTGTATTGTAATGTTCTTTTTTAGGCACATAGAAGACTGCGGAGGAGCACTGAGAGAGTCAGATGTTATCCAGCAAGAGCCTGAGTTGCAGCTGACAGCGGCTCAGGACGACACGATTGCTGATCGTTTTTGCGATTTCATTACTTTGAATAAAAGAAGCTATCGAACAGAATCACGACTCAGTAAATCTTTTAACAAAAACAAAGGCATTACACTATTATGGACTGCAGACTAATAGATTTGGTCCTGTTGTATTTATTTATTTTTCAATGCTTCACAGAATCATATTTTGGACCAGATTTAAACCTCTCTGTTGACCCAATCTGACCCGTGAACCACATGTTTTACTTCCTTGGTCTACTATATGACAGAAATATGAACGGAGATCCTCGCAACCATGTGGCAGATGTGCTTAGCACTAATTCGCCGTGCTGCCGCTGCAAACCACCAGTGAGTTGAATTTGCAGAGAATGGAAAACACAAACTGGAGTGCACATACACGTGCGAATACTGTACATGCAGTAAAGGCACGTACGAAGCCCTTTGGGAAAGCCACCGACAGGCACCAGCCGATGGCGCCATGGCCAGCTGCTCCTTCCCCACCTCCGCTCAGCTGTCCGAGCCCAGAGCAGCCTTTGAACAGCCTATTACCCGGACATAACACCAGGGGAAAGCAATCAGCTCCAGAGGTACGGCTCTCTCATACCAGATGGTTCGGGAGATGAATCGAGCTGTTACATTATTGCAGGATAATTCCTCGGATGAAGCTAATTAAAAAGAGAAATAAGTGCTACCCTCCTTCCTATTACATTCTCTTTAATCACAAAAGAATTTCTTCGGATAGACTTTTTCTTGTTGGGACAAATATGGATGACATTTGATTAAATTTCGCCCCAAATGTGAGGTAGAATAAAATCTTTTGTGTGTTAGTTTTAAAAGGATGTGTGCGGACACCCGCACTTCACATTTTAATAATTTTTGGACAATTGCTGTCAGTCAGTTTTGTCACGAAAAACAAACTTGTTTTCGTTTTGTGGTTGGGCACATGCAAAATGATTTCAATCTATGCTTTGGCATTGAAAGATAACTCTCAACATTGAAATACAATTGATAGAAAAATGTGACCTTAGCAAGAAACATCTAAAGTTGATGGAGGGTAAAATATTACATTGTTTGTTATGTTTGTCAAACACAATTGCACACCCTCATAAAAACAAACTGCAGAGCACACTTTAAATCCTCTAAGAGTCTATTGATTTTGCTGATCGGGGGGGTGATATTATAAATATTGGTAACTGAAAAAAAAAAAAACCTTTTAAGCTGTTTCTGACAAAAAAAAGAACAAAAAAAAAAACATAAAAAATAAATATCATATGTAAGTATATTTGCACCGTGCAGAAACAGGCTCCACCGGAATGGGAATGGTACCTAGCTTTAAAGGATTTCAGTAAACTCTGAAACAGTGCTTATTGCTCTCTTATCCACTTTTGTCTTAATGAAAAGCATGTCCTGAATCTGTCAGGGAAGATTAGGTGAATATCATTACTATTGTCCTTTTGCCAATGTATATTCACTGTATCCACAGGGATTACTGTCCAAGCCTTCTGAGTGTGTATTAGCACTCCACTGAGAGAATGTTGAGCTAAGTACCCGGTAGACCACCTCTGAAAGGAAATTTCAATCAAATAGAAATAGCAGTCATTTGTAGTCATATATAATTGCAAGATAAAATGTATGATAACCATTTGCAACTGCCGGATGTCTCAGAAATGTGATTGGATTTTCACCAAAAACACAACAAAAATAACACACAATGCTATACTTGGCTGAAAAAAGACACCGTACACTCAAAACTTCATTCCAACTATGAAGTATGGTGGAGGGGGCATCATGCATTGGTACTGCTATGCTACCGCAGAGCCTGACCTGTCTACTGTTATCCATCCATCCATCCATCCATCCATCCATCCATCCATCCATCCATCCATCCATCCATTTTCTAGAGCCGCTTATCCTCACAAGGGTCGCAGGCTTGCTGGTGGCTGAACTGGTTGCCAGGCAATTGCAGATGACCATGACCATGTTTAGCAACCTTTTGGAGGAGATTATGAGTCATGAAACATACAAAATTGAGAGCCCATTGAGAGTGATTCAAACCAAACATCCTGAAGACATCGCTTCACTGAAACCGTTTTGTAATGGAATGGCTTTAATGGAGTAATGTGGTCCTCAAACATATCCTGTTTTGATTTGTATCTCATCGGGTAATTTCAGAGTTCACATCTTTTTTTGTGTGCAACTGCATTATTTATTATTTGTTATTCAACATTACCATCAAATCAGTACTTTTTATTGATGTAATACCACATCAAAAATGAAAATTTGATGGCTTGCCTCATCTTGTGATGAAACCGAATGCTTGCAGTTGACATGCAAAATGAAGAGATTGGTGTTGCCTTACTATCCAAAGGTTTTTTTTTCCTTGTGAAAAAGTGAATTATCTTCATAACTAATGTGAAGATGCCAGTGATCAACTGCAATGTATTCCGTGCATCTAATTATGTTTCACTTATTTCATAGGGTCAGAAATTTTTTCCGCTGTACCATTCAGAATGTGGTGTCTTTCTCTGTCAAAGAACCTTTATACTCTACAAAGCTCCTCCAAGAGTAATCATAAGCTGTCACACAAGCTACAGCATGTGTGATAATGACAACGAGTTCTCATACCGAAACAACATACACTTGGTCTTTATTCCCATGACGACCATATAATCCACTGTGGCCTTTCCTTGCGTGTAAAGAGTTTGACTACAGTCTTGTTAGCGGAGCAAAAAGAAAGTCCTTCGTTTAACACCACAGGCTGGCTTACATGGTAACGGTAATAAATGTGTCCTGAGGTGAACAATGGCCTGCCATTCCAATTTCTTTGTTTGAGACTCATGTAAGAATAACGGTAAACAAATACGTTTTTGTTGTCGCAGGCATGAGTCATTAATTTGGTTAGGCAAGTTCTAAAAACATGAGCTATAAGCTTTTTCAAGACAAATGGCTCAAAGATTTTACCCTGCAAAGTCTTGGTTGGGTTTGCACCAGCTGGAATTCAGACTGTCCGCCTCACTTGTAGAGTTCATATGTTTCAGTTATGTATTTTGTCACTGGGATTGGATGCTGTGCCTGAATGCTTAATTATTCATAAAGGACATGGGCGCTTGCTAAAATTGACCTGAATTTGGCTCTGTGTCTATGAGTACATTTTTCGACATATTGCTTTCTTATAATGCCACAGTGTCTGGATATCAAGTCACAAGTTAACACTCTAAAACAGACCATGCCATCAAAATATGTTATTTACTAAAGGTCCTTTTGCTCACACAGGGCACAAAATTATACAGCTTCAAAGGTGAATGACTTGTAGAAAAGATGAATTTGACCCACTTTCCTGTGTGCACACTGTTCTTTCTCTTTTATTATTACTGCTTATTTCGCTGAGCAGCAAGCACAGACACACGTACTGCTTTCCTACTGAGCTTTTAACTAAGCATTTACAGTATTTGTTTACATTTCAATTTCATTATCAGAGCTTGATTATTGTCTATTGTGTTTTATGGTATATTAGTGCGGTTAAGAGATTAAAAATGTAGAGTTGAGTAAAATATATAATTAATTTAACTAATTAATCTCTTTCTAAGCTCACCTAAAAATATAAGTGAAAAATACCCAAAACAGGTGATTTCTTTAAAATTTTAGACATACCGTGTTATTGTAGATAGCTAGTAGATGTGATAGGGGAGTGGTTAGCTCTTCTGCCTCACAGTTTTGTTCAGGCCTTCCTGTGTAGAATTTCCATGTTCTAGCCGTGCTTGCATGGGTTTTCTTCAGGTACTCCGGTTTCCTCCCGCAATCATGCATGATAAGAAAATTGGACGCTCCAAATTGCCCTTAGATGTGGTTGTGACAGGTTGTTTGTCCGAATATGCCCCGTGATTGGCTGGCAACCATTTCAGGGTGTACTTAGCCCAGCAGCAAAGACTGCTGTGATAGACATCAGCATGCACGTCACCGTTCTGATGATATGCTGTTCAGAAAATGAATGGATAGATGGTGTTTTTATTGCAGACGAACAGATTGATATGCAACAACAAAAAATATGTTCAGTTATTCACTTTCTTTAAAAGATTTAAACGGATGAAGCTGTAGCCACTTATCTTTAGCTGTACTTAAGACAAGACCCTAGAGCTGCTGGTGAACTTTAATTCTGAACATCAGGAGGAATGGTGCTGTTTTACTTTGTCAATGGACAAATATTTTGAATTTTATTTAATATTTTAAATAAAACGTCATTCATTCTGCTAATCTAAAACTTTCGTGAGTTATGTTTAGCAAAAAGCTTTGCTTTAGCAAACTAAATTAGCATCTTTGCTGCTATCGTTACAGTTGGGTGCTAATTTTGCATTTATATGGTAGTTTTAAATGTTTTGTTTTTCAACCATAACCATTCATCGAACTGACAACCCTCACATGCTCCTCCTTGGCCTCCCATCAAACAAGCCCCTATCAATTTAAGACAAACACAATGACAGCCAATCAGTGTCCACTTCAGGTATCATTGACCTTTGTTTTCCAACCCTCAACAACTCAAGCACAAACAGTCCGGAGCGTTAAAAAAAAAAAAAAATGCATACAGCTTTCAGCAAACCAGCATGCAGAAATAAAGTTAGATGTTAAAAAAATTAAAAGTATTGTGATTAAACACATAACACCCTGTCACTGTAATTCAATGATCACAATTGATCTTTAATTCTTTAATACACACAGAACAAGTTTTGAAGATGTTGGCACACTCATCTTTCACCAGTGTGCATGACCTCCTAATCCCTTATTTTCAGAAACTTTGATTACAATTTGAACCTTTTGGCAGCTGGAAAATGAAAGTTGAGATTCAAAAGAGGTTGTTTGGGTAGAAATCCCAAAACGGACGATCACTAGCTTCAGCCTCCTGAGCTCAATGCTTGGCGATAGATTGAGTTGTTCTCTTCTGTTTTTTTGAAATTAACCATGTATCCTACAAGCACTTCCACAGTAGTTTCAATATTAAAAAAACAAAAACAAAATCAATCAAAATGGTAATCCCACTCAGTCAAGCACTCAGCCTAGTTCAGCCACAACAACTAATCATGCAAATTGCATCTGGGAAACACTTTTGTTTCACAAAATATAGCAACCACACAACATACACACATCAGCTTGTAAAGCACACAGTCGACAAACTGAATTTACATAGTTGTCATCAACACCATTTCTATCAGGCAGAAGACGTCCAACAGCAGGAGTGACATATAATCAGTGGAAAATCTATGAAATAGCCATGTACTCCTGTGATATGTCATTTCCATTCAAGATGTGATTGTGTGCACTTGCTACACGATTTGCTATACTTGCTCATGTAGTTTTCCTTGCCTGGTTTCTGATCACCAGGTAGAGAAGATTTGGATTAAAAAAAAAAAAAAAAAAAGTTTCTTTGTTCCGTTATGCCTCTCACCTCTATGTACAATGTTTCGCATAGAGGGATAACAGAAGAGTCCTTTTCATGACACAAGTTAGACTGTCCGAAGCCTTTTGTCTTCCTGGGAGATTTAAGAAAAAAAAAACCACGAGCAACCAGATAAACTTTAAATAGTATATATGCAAAGCTCTGAACATAGTGTAAGTGCAACCTTGAAATGCTAATATTTTGCAAGTCTCAAGAGTTTCTCTGACAGATACGCTGAAGTATAGTTTGATGTTTATGTAAATCATATCTTGCTGACAGATGTAATGCCATCTTTTCAACTGCAAACAAAGAAGCAGAGGCAAGGGGGAAGTAAGCAAGGAAGAGCATGCCTATTGTTTCGACAGCTTGTGTCCCCAGCATCTGGCATCGAGCAGGAACAGCTTGTCAAGATTAATGAAATGTTGCTTTTATTGATCTACAGCATGTAGCATATAAATACATGCTTTAAAAAAATATAAGTCTGCAGTCACTTATACGATACCCTGCAGTGAGTGCTGTTTCAGTCGGTAAAGTTTCTCAAGTTATTTTATTTTTTCGGGCATCCAACTTAAAGAACAAGCCACTACGCTGTCACACAATTTGGAAAGAAATTTCCAGCACACACTTTAGGGAATAGATAATCTTAATGTCTTCCTTGCAATATTCGGGGGCTTTAAATTCCAATCAATGAGGTGGAATTATAGACCATGCGAATGACTTTCAGCGTGAGCGTGGACTTGCTAACGGGAGCGAGGATACAGGGACAAGATCGTGGCAGCGGCTGCTCCCTCACTTTCCGCTCCCCATTTAATTTTCCAATTCACTTCCTCCGCATAGTTAGGAGAAGTGAGTTTTGTTCTGGTTAGATACCCCATCTAATGAGAGCTACTAAGAGCTTGTTGAAATCATTCCCTAATAACACATCCTGAAGGCAATGAATGTTTTTTTTTTTTTTCCAAATTTGACTTGTATCTCTATTGAGAGTTTTGTTGAATATTTTACTCACCTCTCATTTGATTTCTTCGTCCACCATTTAAATTTGATAACTGTTATTCCTGGAATAAAAACTGTAAAACCCTAACACTACAAGCAATGGATTTAAAAAAAAAAGCATGTCATATTTAAGGTTTAATATTTGAGCCTATCAGAAGTCGCGCATGAGGTGCAGCCAGTGGAAGCCATTTGCACCATTGTGGGAGGGAACACAGTCATCTAGCTCGCCATCCATTACATTTAAATTTGGTGCAAAGAACTGTGCAGTTTACATGGTCAAAAGGATAAAAACAGAAATAATAATAATTCACTCAATTAAATGATTGCTACAATGATTATTAAGTTATTGTCCCATGGAGTTACTATTTTCATGGATGAAATACAAAGGCATCCAAAATATGTGGGCCAAGTTCAGAATTTGTCCTTCTACATCTGGATCAAATCTCTCAAAATGGCACTACAGCACCCGCACCACAATTTTGATGTGCCTTTGCCTGGCCCAAACTCTAGTCTACACTCAAATCGTCCGGTAAGATGGGGCTGTGTAATAAATAATCCTTTCTGTTCAATGAAACACCCGTTGAAGCCACATTCCAAAGCATTTCAAACTAGACTTGCTCTGGAATAAAAATGAAGATGCACCGGCTTTTACAATTGTTCATTTTTATTTGGATATTGTTCATTAATATAAGCTTATTAAATCATACCAACAATCTTGCTCATTTGTGTTATGATTTGACATCTTGGAGTCTCTAAGAAGTTCAATCCCAAAATGAACTCATTTTTTCATGCTAACATGTACGTACTGTGCGGATCGATTCAAGTGTCGATAGAATCAATACTAAAGTTGTAAACGATATTGTATTGATGTCAAACAGTGAGTGTCGATCCAGTACATGTATGTATTTGTTTTGTTTTTTTCCTGGGTCTTTCATGCAATTTCGTTTCGGTTCGTGAGCATGGGCTTCACTCATTTGTATTTTCAGTACAGTATTGTTTAATTCTATTTGAGAGAACAGTTTATTGGTTTTGAAAGTTTGCCTTCCTATAATTCAACTTTGAATCTATCTTAGTCCTGATGTGTTAAACTCCAGTTCATGATGGCTTTTGTCCTAAATAATTTGTTTTGTTTTGTTTTTTTTGCAAAATACCTGATTCAAATGATGAGATCATAAATAAGCTTAACTCAAATATCACATAGCTCAACTACATACGGTTTAGTGCTGTCTCCAGCAATATTATTATCCAAGAATATGAGCTGAGCGAACACCATGGCAACCAGCCATACAAAAGGCATGATTTCAAAACGTCACATTATTTATTCCTTTAATTGAGATTCAGGGTCAACTTTGCTGCTTCAGAATGTTCATTCTTTTTTACAAGTGAAAAATAAATAAAATGTGGTGGCATGATATCCAGTGAATCGTCTCATCAACAGTTCTTTGATTCATGTGTGTTTTTCTGGCTTCTTCCTTTCGAAAACAACCTGCCACTTAGGTTAGTAGAAGACTTTAATTGCCAGCTGGTGTGAGGGTCCGTGTGTTAGCGTTTTTAACTCTCTGTGCCTTCTGATTGGCAATATCTTGGCGTTACTGATGGGCAGATGAAGCCTTCTGAACTCTTGACACACATGCTTTGGAGCCTCGGCACATTTTGACCCATCATTACTTGGGCTGCATCCCGCCTCACTCCCAAGTCACCTATGGTAGGCTCCATCACACTCGTGATAATGAAAACGAGCGATGGATACGTTAAGATACCCTTCATTCTAACAGTCCCACTACTTTTAAATTAAAAAAAAAAAAATTCTGGTAACTTTTCATACTCTCCTGATACAGCCCAATCGAAAGTAAACAGTTTTGAATCACGTGATGTTTTCTGTTCATGTTCATTTGAACCCATGCTGACACACAGACAAAATAAAAAAGTAGTTTATGAGGTTGTACTTTATGTACTCCAACAAAAAATGTAATATTCAACAGCAATAGATGCCCTATTGAACTGAATGGTCCATGACAGCATAACATGTCTACCCTGAAACCATTCTACTTGCATGACACACGGCGGCCGTAACAAGAACAAGTGCCCCGACCTGGCCTTCTCTGCCGTCTGCTTAAAACTCCTCGGTGGTTTGAATGTTATCAGTTTCAAAGATAAAGCACCCTCCCCTTCACTTCCTGGGGCCAGGGGTATTAGTTACCGCTGAAACACTGGTTGGTATTCTGGTCTGAAATCCCACAATTGTGTTGGCACTTTGATGTTTGATTGGATCTGCGCAAATACATGTAAATGCAAATTTTCCTGATATCAGCTCATGCCCGGGGTGGAATAGGAAACTGGTTGCATTCAGAGAATCTAGCGCCATGGACCTGAACTTTCCCTTGCTTTTCTTTTCGAGAGCAGCGTTTGGGTGATGTATAAATTTCCAGTCAATCTCGGATCCTGGGTGCCTTCCTTGACATTTTCACACTCCCACATAGCATATTTCTAAGCAGGTGAAAATCTATAATCTGTGTCAATGGTATCACATGGTGTATTCGCAGTGGGGCTCCGCACGTACTAAACTGGCCAAGCTTGCAGTGCAGAGGCTCAGAGGAGGTAAAATGTTTGTTCTTACTTTTCCTGTCATACCTGTGCCTCAGGGCCTACAGCAGTTACTCATTCAGCAGCAATCCAATATTCTGCTTTTCTTTCTGCAGAGAAAACCATGCTGCCAAATCCCTTTTTCATGGAAAAAAGGTATGGAGAAGAAATGAATGCATAAATGGTGGAAAACATTAATAACACCTAATCTTTTTTTTTTTTTTTTTTTTGAAAGGGCTTGATCATGTTAAATTCTAACCACTTATGGCGCTGTCCATGGTGTTTAATGAAAACTGCTTTCCACCGTTTTGTGCAAAATCCATAAAGCAAGTGAATTACCAGTTTCCCCTACCCCCTCAATAAACAACTTCCCCATTCAAATGATTGAATTGCTTTTTCAATTTTCAATTCTGTTTAACGCTTCTACTGTGACTTATATTCCATAACAATTATACTGTCTACTAAAAACAGCCCGAGCATGAAATTTATCACTTGTGGCAATCGAAAACCGGTGCCACAGAATTTTGAGTTAAGGCTGGGAGACAGACCAAGATTTTTGACAACCATAACTAATTTTTAATTGAGACCCTATACAAGAAAAAAAAAAGAAAAAAAAAACATCTTTCTGAACATTAAGTACTCAATACACAGCAAACCTCACACATACATTTATCTCCCTTTAATATTGTGAGCCTCGCACCCCAAACTAAGACGTTTGATGTTGTACCCACACTAATCTGAAAGAGGCGGAATTGTCTCAAGGCATGCGTTCTTTATTAGAACACTCAGCAAAGATGATTGCTCCTCCGTTTGTCAAGTCTGGTAACTGGGCAGGCATCAAGTTACTATCTATGGCTCTCTTTGGCACACTTAAGGTTTCAATCCAGCTAAGGCCATGGATTCACGCATCATTACGTAGGGTGGGCAAAATTACTGCCTTTGTGAGCAGGGTTAAGATAATATAAGACCAGGGATCATTTTTTAAAGTGCAGACATTTAGCAACTCAAACAAAAAGGCTCGATGGTCACATGTTCGATTTTTTGGCATCTATGCCGGTAGTTATATTCAGCAGCAGAGGTTCACAAAGGAAATGGTGCAGCACATGTCTGTAAATATAGCATGACTTGCATGCATTAGTTGTTATCCCTTGCGAAAACTGATCCGTATGATGTGAATTTACTGAGAAGTGGATTATTATCTTCATGTATATGTATACCTGTATCATACACTCTCGCACTGGACAAGACACTCATAACAAGGACTGCAAGAAATCATAACGCTCAAACTGTTTGTTGTGTATTGTATTGTATTGAGATAAAAAAAGGAACATTTAAATACATTTTGTTATATTCACCAACATTTTTGAAACTGTTTGAGTCACTGGTTTGGTCTTTGTTCTCCCAAAGTAAAATCAATGTGAGTGTATGCCTTCGGGGAACAGGTTTTACTTTTACCTCTTGAAGTGTAATTGCGCATCCACGGCACCAAGAGATGAAGTGGCGCACTAATCGTCAAAAGTCTCTGTGCGAGGTTTTAAAATGTATCTAGACCAATAACCTTCACAAAGCTCGTGGCTGATGGAGACGATTCCAACAGCAGGAATGATGGGGGCAAAAACAGGCGTTTTACTGACGTAATGTAAGTATTTCGAACGTATCAATAGTATTTCAATTCTTTTCAATGGAGAAAAGTAATTTGAGGTAATAGCATTCACAAACGTGGTCATGTTTGAATTCAACATATAAATTAAGACAACAGTGTTAACTCAAGATTTGACGTCGAAATGCTGATATCTTATCCCAGAGGAAAAGTAGAATAAAGCCTGCATTATACACTGTAATTGCAATTGAATTCTACCATAAATGGCCAAACAAAAACGTCATATGTCCTACATGTCTGTAATAAAGTGTCAAATCGTATGATAATTTAATTTACATTATAATCATTAGAGGCATTTGGATTGAGTTGCAGGGCTACTTGTGACATTCATTCTCACGAGTGAGTAGAAAAGATAATTATATATGATGGCCACTAAAGAGCGTCTATCCACCACATCTGTGCATCTATTCATTGTGACAGTCACGATCATTAGTCTTTGCCTGATCTTTGCAGCTAATCTATCTTGACACGATCATTTGCATCCGTTCTGAACGAGGCGCTTTGGCGAACCTTTGCTCAGTAGGTTGGCACGACAGCATGCAAAGCAGAACAAACAAGAGGCGGATGTAGATGTATCCAGTGTTCCACTCTGTCAGAGCTGCACAGGCTGTTAACGGCAGAGATAAGAACAAGGGCCGCCAAGGTTTTTGTTCATAGCGTCACCGAATTACACTTGATAAGTGGAGGGAAAAATTACTTGATTGGTGAACAGAGTAGTTTTCTGCACGCAATTAATACAGTACTAATAGCCCTCCATCTGTCTTCTGCTATGCAGAGTAAAAGTGAGAGGAAGGCGTGGCAACGCATTCCCATGAAAGCACCGGAGTGACCATCCTGCGATGTGAAATATTAAGTTTCCACACAGAGATTTTGTTACCTAATGGCTTGCCCGTATGCCGTGGGGAAATGTAATGGAGCATGTTATGGATAAAGGATTGTATTTATGGGCATGTGTTGACTTAACAAAATTGATCTGGTGAACATATGTAAAAATAAACGCTAAAACATTTTTCAGGGAAATTGTAATAGAGTGTTTCGGAGAAATGTTCGGAACGACCCGAAGATTAACGACAACCTAAATCAGTTTTCTTTTTATAAATGTAATGAAAAAAAGCAAACACAGCTTTTTATAATGTTTATTCTCATTCAAATATAACACAGTCGTTAAAAAAATGGCTGCTTAAATGAATAGCAAACATAGTAGGGAATTAACATGAAAATGTAATTTTAATTAGTATATTTTTCAAAAGTAAAATTTAGCTATGTTTATGTGCAAATGTTTTTATATTTTACGTACAATTTAGGACAGCTAATATCTTCCATTCTACTGTGTGTTTTTTTTTTAGAAAGTACAATCAAAATAAAATGTAAGATCATTTTAATTAGAGCTGTCACTATCAAACCTTTTTCACGTACATTATCCTATTGATTATCCCATTGATTAATCGAGTAATTGTTCACCCGTACACCCTATTAAACAATAATTTATCATGTTTTGTTTTCGTAGTAGTTTACTAAAGCTAAAGGTGAGTTGGAGTGGATGTAACAATTCACCGTTAATTATCTTCTACACATATGAAATAAGAGAAACCATCAAACCTCGACAATATTCCCTTAGTAAACCTAAGAGTGGCACTGCCAATTAGCTATAATGATGTCCTTAACTTCCTGTTATTCTTCTTCTGCTTTTTCTTGTCACGTTTTTTTTTTTTTTTTTAATTTGAATGGTCCTAAGCTTTTTTTTAATGGGGAAGGGGGGGGCATATCAGTCTCCATTACACCACTGCGTGTGCCTACAAGAAGTTGAAAATGGTGGCGCAAACGTGGTCCCGGCGGAACATAAAGTTGGATATTTTTTGTAAACTTATTTTTGAGATATTCTTAGGTTCCACGTTGGAAAAACATCTTTAAAACAACACAGTGATTGAAAGAGAATATCCTGAAGATTTGAGCAGCAATAAAACACCTGCAGACTGGGTAAAAAAACAGCTCTTTAATTTACATTTAAAAAGAATTAGGATTCCTCCATCAATACCAAGGAGATGTATGCAAAACGACATTCAGATGGGTAAACAACAGAGCGGCCAATCAAACAATGGGTGCAAATGATGATGATACGCAGGAAGAGAGGAACAGAAGAGAGCAGGAGGATTGTGATGGATGACAACATCCAGCATAGTATCATATCTCTGTGGATTAATGTTCTGGGAAGCTGGCCCCGGAGTGTGCTTGTGCATATCATTAAGTCTCTGTGAAAAGGAAAAGGGAGGGCAACATCGGAGCGCTCGTGCGACAAAGTGCACGAATAGGGCACATTTCACAGCTGGACTTTGAGACTCGCAAGGCAACCGAGGATTGGGTTTTATTTTGTTTCACAAAGCATTTAAGATGATAGACGCTTCATGTGGGCCCGATGTATTAAAGTACCGTAGCCCATCAGGACCCAACGGTTGTTTCAGTGACCGGAATATGTGTTTTTTGCAAATATATGCACAATTTTCCACGTAATCGTTTCTTCGTCATCCAAGCGTTTACTTGTATGCAGTGGTCTGTGCACTCTGTGTGTCATTCTTCCAGAGGGCAGTTTTAAAAACATACTGCACCAAATATTGGATGGCAACCGTATAATTTGACGGGTCTGTGCGCAGAGCTCGGCTGTGGTATGAGTCATTGATTGTGCATCAGCTTAGTATGCTGCAGTGCAGACCCCTACATTGGTGCAAAGGCAACCTGAAGGCCTAGATCGATAGGTGCAGGCCTGTAAAGCTTTCCATTGGGTCCGGAGTGAAGGACTCCAACCTTTCTTCCAGGTCGTTGCCTAACCTTTCCTCTAAGAAGGGTGATAAAGAAGCTCATCATTTCTAATGAGGAATTAGTGATCAGTCCACTGAAAATGGCAGTCAGCACCAAATTGTGAGGTTCACTGGGAAGTCTGGGAACTCTTTTCATCACTAATTTCATCTCTGAATTGTATCGTACGAGTGACATTTACCCTTTCTTATTTTATGATATTTTGTGTGTTTTATTATAATGTGTCTTGCTGCACAATCATTAAATTGCGGTGGCAGAAGAAAGCAGTTTTTGGAAATACGGTGTATCGCCCTCCCCCTCCGATATCCTTCTTTAGCCTCGATGACACGTACTTGTTCTCCACAAAGAACGGCGAATTACACCCTCATACAAATCACATGATGTGTTCCATGCTGAAGCAGTGAATCAATCCAATTGACAGAAACATAGTCACATTAAAAATGTAATTGCCTGCACTTTATCCATTTAGGGAAAGATGAATGGGAATTAATTAGGCATCCTCTAAAAACCAGATGTTCATTAAATTATGTCCATACAAAAGCCATTGTTCAATAGATTAGCAGAATATATGCTTGCAGTAAAATTTGAAGTAATTCAATCCCTTTATGTATTTTAATGGGCGGAAGGCTGCAGAAATAACCCCTTAGTGCAGCTGGAGAAATTACTATTGTTTTTTTTTTTTTTTGTCTACCATTTTGTTATAAACTGGAGTATATATTTTTCTTCCTGTTATCCAGAATTAATGTTAAAATAATCTGGGATGAACCAAATAATGCCATTAATTTTAACAGACAGATGCAATATTGTTTTTTCTAATGATAAATTATTCACAAACGGAGCAATACTCAGTATCATCTTTGGGTGCACAAGCTAATCCCATCAGAAACAGAATGTGGCATTTGTTATCAAAGAAAACACAAACCTTGAGGGTTCAACATTTTTATCCTAGTTCTTTCAGAAATAAAGTTAATGTTAATAAAAACATTTAACCGAACACCACTTTTGGTAAATAAATGAATTACTATAACAATGAATCAAAATAAAATGTAAAAACATGCATGCACTACTTTTTGGGGGATATTTTATGATTATCACATGTGTCTGTCATACACTAAGAAGACAACGTGATGTGGTTCCCAAAATCTCAAGTGGATCATCCCATGCACCACTTTTGAAGAAATGGACAACTTTATTAATTGCTGTCACGATGAAGCTGTGAAATAATCCAGTCGAGTTTTTCCCAAACCCTTTCAGGAGTGCATGGATATGTAGTAGAGAAAATGTGTTCAACTCCAGGGGGAATAATTACAAAGTGGAAAACTTGTAATCCGTATTTTGGATTTAAAATACAAATGTCTTGTGTAACACCATTTCTGTTGCATGTAAAAGGAAGCAGAATCTCAACTGATTTTTTTTTTAAACAATTTGAAAACAAACCCATAATTTATCAACACTAATCCATGCCATTCATTTCTAATCACACATACTTTGATTGGGACACTTTTTTTTAAAAGCATGATCATCTTTAGGCAGAAGCCAGGATAGTAGTGGTATGTTATACCAATACCGATTCAAAAGTATTTAAATATGCATGTGTTACATTGGCAGAACTGCTATATAATTTTTATGAGCTCCTTTCAAGAGGTTCTCCGTTAAGCAACTGAAAATGACGGGACACCATCTGCTAAGAGAAGACTAGTCACTCACAAGTTGTTGGACTCAAAAGTTTGGCAGATGCACTATACGGTGAAAAAAGAAGCATCCTCCCTCACGAACCACAACTGAAAATACTTCTACATTAAAACAAAATATCAGACCACTCGTTAACCATGAATTAAATAAAGGAAGTGAAAAGCTGTCACCTGTGTAGGTGTTTGTGTGTGTATGTATATATATATATATATATATATATATATATATATATATATTGTTTTCCAGAAAACAAAATAAAGGCAAGTCAAAGCCCAGTTGGATGGAAGTGATACGTGTGACTGATATCAAGTCAGCTTCTCAGTGGGACATGCCAGATTCAATTCAGAAACTATTTGGAAATTACTACAATAGAAGTGAGGTATGTTTCCCTGAAGAAGTGAAAAGAGCTGAACGATACACAGGTAAATGCCTATTTTGGGCTCCATACGGTAAAGGATGAATTGACAGCCAGTCTGGATAATACTGTTGAACAAAACTACTGTTTCTGACTCACCTTTACAGAGATTTTTTTCTTATAGTCATCCAAGCGAAACAAATCTAAAATCCTCTGACATTGGTTTTGTTCTGTCCGTCAGTGCCATACTCCAACAGTGTTTTTGAAGCCCAGTGGCTTTAATGCGATGGTGTTTTGCTATGAAATGGTATGCCAATGATGTACAACGTGGTAAAATGCACTTTTTTTTTTTTTCTGATAAGCTGTCGAGCAAATTTTCAAAGTCAATTTTCAAAATCTGTCTTTGTGCCGGTGAATCTTCTCTGCATTTGGTTGCAAAATTAGCAAAGTGAGTGAGTATGGGAAGTAAATAAAACTGCATTAACTGAGTTCAACAGTTTTTCAAAGCTTCATAAGATTTAAATTAATCTTCAGTCAACACTTCCACTTTGACAGCCCAAATACACACATACATTAAAGGACTTCTAAGAAATGCGTTGCCATCAAAAGAGCCTGAAACTGAGATTGCATGCTCTGCTTGCAGAAACAGAGACCTTCATGAGCATTCACTGGGGGGCAGTCTAGTAACATCAAGCCTTGCTGGCTGATTGGTGCCTGCAAGTTGGTGAAAAGACAGAGAGATGAGGTCATATTACGGTACAATTAGTCACATCACTACTGTATATGAACATAGAATTGATGTTATATTACAAAGTGAATGCCGCAAGATAGCGCTTATTTCTCTTTTCAGTGGTTTTCAATGCAGACATATCGGCAGAAGAATTACACAGAAATGCTCTTACACTATGAATTTGGTTCAACATTGAAGCATACAAAAACACCCTTGAAGTGTATGGACATTTTGGTCCGATCAATGTTCCACTTATAGCCAAACAGAAGCGAAAATAGGAGTGTCACTTGTAGGTGAGAAGTTGAACCCACAAACAATTATCACGTGTTGCCTGTTGTCTCATTATAGTATTTTTGTCAGGAAGGAAGCAGACGGGTGTCGAGTTCTCTCCCAGTACAGCCTGGCAATCCTTTAAGTGCAGAAAAGTGACAGGTGCTCAAATATGCATTTCGAGATGGAAAATCACACCATCTCTACCTGGAACTTATTTGGATGAGCTGAAAAATTGTCACTCAGGAGAAGTCGGAGCAAAGCCAATTCCTACAAAACTCAACACTGAGTATAATAGTGGAGGGAGATCCAAAGAAAGTGTTTTTGGAATTTGTTATGAAATTAAGTACAAAGCTTTTATTGACACTTGAAACTTGCCAAATCGCATTTAATTTTTTAAGAGGCTGACTCCTGCAGAGATAATTTCCCTCTTACACAACACACTTTTATGACCAAAAGTGATATTGACATTGCACACTTTATACTCATCAGTGATGAAAATACTCTTGTCTTTCTGGGCTAAATAACACTATGAGGAAGTGTGAATGTGTTATGACAGAGTTCTACATGCACATGAATGTATTTTATATGGTAGCTGATGTCATATTTTTCACCTGGATTACCACGTCTGGTGTGAGTCGATCAACAGCGTTTCTGCTGTCTGCACCAAAAATTGCACTCTATGCTACCATAATTTCAGCAACACTATAAAAGGAGGCAACCCGGAGCTTGAGTTCTTTGGTGTAGAGACCTGGTTGCTGAAAAATACTGTATTTCACATCAATGGCAAACACATGTCCAATCAATACGATCTTACTCTTGGGTTGGATTTAGTCTAAGGTTAAGAAACACTTTATGCAGCATAAATGCTACTGGCAACTGCATCGCGTTATTACCCTCTGGAATGCATGTATTCGATTGTGATTTTTCCACAATGTTTTATTCTCTCATATTACCAGACATTTAACCCCTTAGTCCCACAGAGAGCTTATATAATTGTGTAAGTTGGTATGACAAGAGCTACTGAGAATTATTTTCCCACTTGAAAGAGAACCTCTCTGCCGATCATTACACAGACGCCCAAACTGTTCTTTTAAATATAAGAGAGTAGCAGCAGTATTTCTAGAAGCAAGCATTCTCATCTCTCTACTTTTCACTGGTGCAAACCATGAACGCTTAATTATTTCTGTGGTATTTTAGCTTTCCACAGTTTTGTGATCATATATATATTCATCAGCCAAAAACAAGAAAAACACATCTAGGGCTTTTAATAATGCAGACACGAGACACTTTATTCCATCTGCACAATGCATCAAAAAAAAGAGTGTCAAATCAAATGCTGCTCCTTTAATATCATAAAAGCCACAGTGAACTTGGCAGGGGAAAATGTTAAATGTCTCGGTATTTTGTCTGAATAATGGATACTCCAGTACATTATTTGCAAAACAACCATCTAAAATGTACATGATTTAATTCAGTATAGTGCACGAGTTGGTCAGACCCTTTGGGGGTCATACTGTACACCCGAGTGCCTCAACCTCTTTTTTTTTTAACAAGTTAGTTATAGGTTATTATAGCAGTAGTAGTAGTAGCATAGAAAATGGACGTGGGCCCACATTCTGCTTGTATACCAGCAACCAAACCTGAGCACATGGCCAACCACCGGCAGTGGGAGGCAATTGCTGTTGCTTTCAATGTTTGCAGATACCCGCTGTGTGTAATTTTAATCATTAGAAGTTGAACATCATTCACATTGCATCCACCAACTCATGGGTCACACCGAGCAAGGCCACTGACCGCGGGTTGCTTCCGTCTGATCTAATTAGACGATGTTATTGGATGTGCTGCAGTCTTTTTTGATCAATACTTAATACGATTTAGTATCAATTAGTGATGGTAGGAAGTAAACTGTGCTGGAAATAAACACAACTTTCTCCCTACAGGTGGGCAGCAGTAAACATCACGTAATAAAAATGTAAAAATGTAATTACCACAACATCGAGGAACTCAAGGTGAAAACATGGTATTGATGAGAACCAAATCCGTCAATGTTTTTGACATGAGTATAGAGAGACTTTATTCGGTCTGAAAGAAATGAGCTGACGGAACAGTTTGAGACTGATCCCTGGTTCAACCATAAATAACTACGTTATATTCATAGGCTACACACCATAAACCAAAGTCAACCTTGTTATTCAAACTAATAGTAATGCGGGGTTATATGCATGGCTATCAATCGACTCATAACTACAAGTCTGCCCTGCACAAGGATCTCAAACAGGCACTAAAGCAAGATTGTAATCCCAACCTGTAATGCCTCTGGTCATGTAACAGGGGTAGTGCACGTCCAAATGCATATGTGTGTGTATGTATGTGTTTATGGAAGTCACCGAAGCAAAGAAAGAGCTCACACTTGAATGATTGAGGTTACCAGGGTGACCCCATAAACCAAAACCCACGGCAGTCTCCCAAGGTGAACACTGAATTATGCCGTCATTAAAGGACAGGCTCAGTTGCCAAGGTTAGTATGTAAAGTATAATCACCCCCCCTTCTTTTTTTTTCCAGTCACTCATTAGTCCCCCCTCATGCGCCAACAGAGATTATACCTTGAACTTGCTTGACTATCACTATGTGCCTGCTGGGAATTGTTCCGCTATGGGCCATTTATATCCGCTCTCACTGGCATCAGCTAGCTCGGCCTACAATTCTGCAGGTGTAGCATTTGTGAGGTGCACTTCTGTGTCACCTCGCACCCACTCAGGACACAGCTCATTGAGTTTGTCCCATAAAAAAAATGTATGCTTTGACTTACCAACACTTTTTGTTCCAATTTTTAATAGCCGCTGGGAAGAAGCTTTAGGCATTCAGAGATATTGGTTGATTTAGTACTGCATTTGATGAAATCCTACAATCTAAAGTGTTTATATTTGTCAATTACTCAAAATCATAGTGTTTTTTTGTCTTTTTATTAGTGTTACATTAAATATATTTGAACAATCTTACAGTAATACTTCAATAAAATGGTCAGAGCAAACTTTGGTCTACTTTGTCGGTTGGGGATCTTTTCAATTTATCCTTGCAATCCACACAAGTCACTCAGTTCTTTTGTCCTTTCCATATTCCAAAGCAGCTTCTTTCCTTTGTTCACTCTATTGCTGCACCCGTGAATGGCTCATGTGTGTACCATTATGAAACGGTTAGTGAAAAAGATGGATGAATGAATAAAGTAACGTCATTGAACCGCTCAATATCCTCGGTTTTGCATTTGCTCATTGGTCCACGCGTGTTTTTAGCCGCACAATGTGGTGGCTGGGTTGATTGCTGCGGTTCGGTGTCATAATCTGAATACTATCTATAATCAGGTGCTTCTTCTAATTATATGAGTCAAATTGATGTTGAATAAGGCTTGACTCATTTGGTGCACTGGTCTGTTTTCCCTAATGTGCACTAATTTGTCATGTACACCTTGTGCATTCTTTATACAGTAATTTCCAAAAATAGACCTGTTGACTGCGTCGTATTCTCCGGTGCGCTTTAAAGTCCAAAAAATACTTATTTATTAATTTTTTTTTAGTCACTGGGCTGTCAGTGTTTCTCTGCTTGCAAACGTTCATCCCTCCATCCATTTTCTAGTGCGGCTTATCCTCACAAGGGTCACATACTGACCTTAAACACACATACATAGGAAATGTGCGTGAAACATAAGTGCAACTTTCAATTGAAAATGCCTGTATTTCAAAATCGATGTAAATTATAATACTCACAGCATTTGAACATGGATGCTTTAATATACTTCATTAAATTAGCATGCACACAAGGCAGCCAAGTTTAATCAAGCCCTGGAGAGCGACTACTACTTTTGTTTCAGAGGACATCACATGCTGTCAGAATCAACCCAAGTACTCATTTGCTTTTGTTTACTCAACATTGGCCACTCAGAAACAAGTGTCTTTAAAAGCCCTAGAGATACAGAAAATGAACTCCTTTGTTTTGAATTCTTCTAGAAGGCTGTTGTGACATTATTCTTCTATAGGGATAATTACCATTTTTACTGCAGCCTCCAACTGTGCTACACATATTGGTTTTACCATATTCGTCCATAGGGAGAACCCCATCAGTTTTACTATAATCTTCCATTGGACTGAACCTTATATTTTTCTGTATTATCTCATAGCACAAACTATTTTTGATTGTTCCACCTCAGGTCTAGCCCTCCATTTTTAATAAACTCTCCCAAAGGGTGAATCTCATCTTTTTTACGACTTTCTACCATAAGCCTCACCCTAAGTTTTTCTCAACATTCTTCTTCATGATATTCTTCCAAAGGCCAAATGCCTGTGTCGCTATGATAGTTCTTTCATTGGCCTAGATGTAACTTTTCATAATTATCTAAAAATCTTACATATTGCTAATGTTCATTACATTTAATACAACTACACACACACACACACACATATATATATATATATATATATATATATATATATATATATATATATATATATATATAATCTGAAACCTGTAATAGAAAAGCAGCTTTAGCATCAAATCTCTGAATTCGCTTTATATATTTAAGTGATGATTATGTTTATCCACTTCATTCTGTCCCCCACGCCGTTTTGCCTCCTAAATATCAGTGATGGAGGCTATGAGAGGCTATTCATGACCAAATTGGCAGCAACAGTAATGATACTTCAAGCAAAGAGTGCTTTACTACTCAAAAGTGGATCAGATGCACAGTAGCTCAAAAATGTAACAGAATATTACTGAAAGGGTGCAGGTTTTTGGACCATTTGGGGCCAGCGGACATTTTTTCTGTCACTGGACCTATTCTGACAATGAGAACGAAAAAACAACAAAGATAGCTCAGAAATGTCGGCTCTGTGGAGTCATTTACACTTTCTTCATTATATTTTGATAGTCTTCGGCAAACCCTTTCAACACAAATTAAATGCGTTATTGTAGCATTCTTTTATAAATTGCGCGAACTGTAATAGTTTATGATTACTTTATTATTTTTTAATTACTTGTAAATGATGCGTTCTCCCCTAGTAAACATTCCCCAATTGCATTCTTCATTCAGTGCCGAGTGTGATCACGACAAGCGAGCGAGTAAAGCTGATGAATGAAGACAGGCATCGGACGCAAATCTCTTCTTCACAGGTTAAACTCAACAAGTTTTGATGCTGCGACATGTAAACACACCTCTCTTGTCACTGTTGCTGTCATCCATCCAGGTGGGTGGCATTAGCACATTTTATGTTCCACAGCTAAATGTTCTTAGAAATGAGGGATGGACTGAGCCTACTGTTTGGAATGTGCAGGTGCACTTCACTTGGAATACGTTAGGTAAAACCTAATACAGTATTTCCTTGTTTTTCACGGTGAATGGGGACTGAAAAACCTCCGTGATAAGTGAATTTCACAAAATAAGATTTGACCCCTGATGGACATAATATGTACATGAATAAAGTGTATGAAACTTTGCCTTTCTTCTCTTTGCCCAGTGATTTTCTAACAGTAGTACAAAGCTGAACAATATTTACGGGAAACCACACTATTTATACACGCACACGTTTTCCCTTGTGTGTAAGAAATTCATGTATCTTTATAATTTTGCCATTTTCAGTCAAAATTAAAGCAAGGAGTGACTGGATAATTAATCATAATTGTTGAAAAAGCAAAAAACAAAACAAAAAAAAGCACCCCCTCAGAAAGAGAAACCATTTTTCTCCCCCACACTTGCCATGCAGAACATAAATAAGATTATTTTCTATAAAAAAATGGTATATTTAAAACTAGTGTATATCTTTTTTAACATTGACACAAGGAAAAAACAATGTAAAACAACTTTCAACAACTCAACTATGATTTTCACAGCATTTATACAGGTTAAAGGTTTGTCTAAGCAAAAAAAAAAAAAAAGCATCAAATGCCTGAAAAAAAAGATGCACATCCTTATTTTATCACAATTACACTTCAAATGGGAAAAAAAAAATCCTTTTTTCCTGGGGTCATATCCCCCTCGCTCTGGATAAAGGATGAAGTATTTAGAACAACCATGGAATTCAATAGCCGTTGATTACATTTCTAGAATTTTGTGGACCAGTATTATTGAAAACACAATGCAACAACATAAACATTGGTCAGTACATACAGTATGGACTGGATAATGGCTTGAAGGCTGCGAAAAAAACCAAACAAAAAAAAAAAAAACGTTTGATTGCATGGCCAAAAGGCATTTTCTGCAAGTCGGTCATTAGGGATTATTGTCTACATATTCAACTGTTAGTTGCCAAGCATCTACGCCAGCTGACCAACCTACACATGTTAAAAATGGTTGATTCGTTTAAAATAAAGAGGGGCCTTTGGTCATAAACAATAGAGCATATACTGCTGTTTAATTTCATACAAATGTCATTCCATGTTGAAATCAAAACACGCTTTTAATTAAAAGCGACTGAAGACATTTCCTAAATGTGTTTGATGGGCTTCACTGAAGTGACCGCAGTAACCCAAAGGCAAGGCTGACTGAGGGACAGAAAAGCTAATCACTGTGCAGCCTTATCAACACTCAGCATCAAATGCTTCAAGACAGGATTGCTAAAAGCTGTTCTTTTTACAAAGCCCCGATGCCAACATTACATTGTTGATGCATGTTATTTGACAGTAGAATGCACCAGTTATCCCCGCAGCAGATGCTGCTTGAGTTGTCACACATCTGCACCGGCAGAAAGACTGCAGCGCCACAAATGGAGATTATACGCAACCAGTTTTGCATTCCTTTTTTGAAATCCCTCATACTTTTTCAGCCAGTCCTTCTCATTGGATGTAACAAGAGCAAATGACAGTTCACCCCTCCCAATGGTGTGATTAATAGCACCTGTCCACAAGCAGGTTCACATTTGTCATATTTAATCATGATCATAGTAGACCTGCGCTCCACTCTTATGTTCTGCTCCATTTGTGGACGGGTTTCATTCATTCAGAAAATGTTACCCAAGGGTGAGTGAAAACATTTCACACAGAAACCTGCTGTCAGAAATAAGCAGGAACAATCTTAAAATGTTGACAAGTAATCTTGGCTTGGAAGCAGAGCAGCATTAAGACAAATGGTTCTGAGTACACAAAAATGCTTTTTTGATGATTTTACGGTTTTGGTAATTATTTGCATAATCTCTCTCACAGTGGGAAGATCTATTACAGTTCATCACTCCATATTTTTCCCGACACTTTTAACTCGTGTTGAAATGGAGGGACCACATCAAAAGTACAAAAAGAAAAAAAGTAAACTCATTCAAATTCCTATTAGAGTACGAGTATATTAGTTCAAATCTAACAATGAAGACAAAGCAAAGAAAAAAAGAGGCATTTTATTACGAATGATATCCAAATGGAAGTAAACCATATATCAGGTGTTGCTGACATGCTCACTTAAAAAAAAAGGAAAAAAAAAGAACAATGAAACAAGAACAGAACAGAGCAATCTAATTCTAGAGATTCTAGTTTGGGGTGTGTATACATGCAATAATGTCAATTGACAAAACTTGACAATGCTAAATGGTGCTGATTTTCCAAATAAGTGTTTTATTTGATGAGATGTGTGTTAGCCTTGGAAAAACAAAACAAAACAAAAAAACAACTGTCAGGTGCCATATGTGCTGTACCATTCATTTCTCATCCACACTACTTCAAATACTATAGTTATCTAATCTTATCTATAATACTATTTTAAATGGTGCCCCACTTTTTTTTTGTCATGCAAACAGGAAGTGGTACATTGTGCTTCATTCTAACATTCTATAGTAGTTAGTCAAAGACAAGACAAGTCAGTTTAATATGTTTAATATTCATGAGCCTATGTGTGGACACCGGTATCGACCACAAAGCGTCTTTCAGTTAAACATTTTGCATTGACTGTTAGCTGACTGATGGCATTATTTCATTAATGATTTAGCCCTGAACTTTGCATTGTGCTGACACCAGAGATGGGGTAGCTAAGCTGTGAATTAAGCCCCAAATCCTTGCGATTCCCTGTGGCTGGCAGTCTGCGCATCACTATTACTTATTCACCAGAAATAAAAAAAGATGGACTTCCAGCATGGTAGCGACCTTCTCCATACACTTTCCTCCAAGTCCTACCTACCTGTTATAATCCTGCATAATGGAAATGTTGAATGTCACCTTGCGTGTGAGACAGCTGATATCTCTCCCTGTGCAAAAAAAAGTCATTTAGCACAAGTGCAGATCACATTTAATTAGATGAGAGGATTTAAATTGCCATGCATCAAACACTGCAGATGGCCAAAATGGAAAGAACTTGGGCCACAGGCCAGATTCCATGAGCTCTTCCATAACCCATCAAAATCCCTTGAGCTACGGGGGTCAATAAGTCAGAACACAGCTGCCTTAATTAACAATGACCATAGCTTGTAGGCGTCTAGAATTTCAATGGCTCTCACCTGGAGTCAAACTAGAAATGGCTGTTTTATAAATAAGGAATTTGAAAGTAAACTTTTTGGAATGAGGCACCGCTTAAATTTCACCCCAAACAAATCCTGAAGGAAGGGACAATTATAAAGGCATGGCATGTACAAGAAAAAAACAAATAGCTCCAAAATGTTGCTTAAAATATAACAAATTTTAACCTCACTAATAATATGAACCTCACTGTGGAGAGAGAACTTTAATGTGTCAGATTTTCAATATTCGTATGTCACCTATTGTTAAAGGGTGCTCTCACTTTCATTATGTTTCCAGGCAGCATCAATAACAGCACCATTGCTGTCAGACATCATTAAGACACGTGTGGAGACGGATAGGAATATGTATTCATAAGCATATCTTCTCTTTTTCTAGAAGCCATGCATTTAGATTGATATCGGTGACATAAGGATGAACTCTTTTTATTTTTGTGTGATGGAAACTGTCAAATGGTAAAATATAGCCAACTTCTGTGAATGCATAAAGAGCACATCAATACAACATGTGTTTATGTTTGGAAAGAGGGGGTCTTTTTTTTTTAATAAATGTAGATAAATGCATGTAAATGAGTGGCACAATATAACATTTGTACATTCAGCCTAAAACAATGTTAAAAGGAAAAAAGATGAGAATTTTTCAACATTTGTCAGTCGAAAGATAAAGTAAATTCACACATTAAATGTTACACCTAAATGTTGAAATGTTGATACCAGATATAAAATATTAATCTAAATGTATATATTTAATGTCTAAAGACTTCTTTTAAATTATTTATTATAGTCAGATATTTACTTGAGTAAGCTCTTGGTTACCTTAAAGCCATCGAATAAAAAAGTATTCCTTCTGAAAGACTGTTAAAATATCATTTTTTGCTCATTTAATATGATTATTTTGCCAGAAAATCCAACTGTTGTACAAACAATGCTCAAATCTTCCCACATAAAATTAATCTGCCCTTCAATGCCACACCATCAATGTTTTCAAGGCCCTATTGCTATAATGTTAGCAGTATTTTATTGCTGTTGGATTGCAAAAGATGCACAATACGGTGTTTTATCGTAGTTTTGCAAAGTGTGCAACTTTTTTTTCGAGTCATCAAGCAACTTTAAAGTAAAACGATGTGAACATCTGTGTTTTTCCAGATGAGTCCAATTTTAGTTGCACTGAGCAGTGTTTAGCTGCCACATGAAGAGATAATGTCTCGAACACTTTACACATTTTAAAATTATAACATTTAAATTTTGACAGATAGATAGATAGATAGATAGACAGATAGACAGATAGACAGATAGATAGATAGATAGATAGATAGATAGATAGATAGATAGATAGATAGATAGATAGATAGATAGATAGATAGATAGATGTTGTATGTGGTCACTAATTCTCCAGAAACTTGCCAATTTTCCTTTGCTGAACCAGCAAAGGATTCGGAACAAAGCAAGCCATGAAAATGACCTTTCGGGTTGTTACATTTCAAGTAAAGCAACCAAGACAGTTTTACTAGAACTAGTACGGTTGTTCCTGGTCCGCAGTAGCAACAAATAGCCACCAAATGGACAAAATTATTGCCTCACAACCCTCAGCAATCTCTCAGGACAATGCATGTGATGCTGTTGTGATTACTGCTTTATGCATGCGCACACACACACACACACACACACACACACACACACGTAAAAACACATATTACCTTGATTGCTCAGACTGTGTTTAAGTATCCATGCACTGTGGTTAAAATAAGATTTAGAGGTAAAGTGCCCACATTTTCTGTAGTCAGCAATACAAAGTGGGAGGGAACAAAAATAAGAACAGTATTATCCAGGATCCAATCCCGAATGGAACAATAATGTTTCAACGACAAACCATCCAAGTCTACATCCAGGTGGTATGCGTGGAAACACTGGTATTGACCACTGCAACAGTGCTGGAGCAAGAATACGCATCCCTGTGGGGCCGAGATGAGTAAGGAGCTGTCAAGCCTGGCGCCCAAAAGCGTTAATAGACCCCCTGCCTGCTACTATCTCCTGGCCTGCATCTTGCCGCCAGCTGAGTTTTCCAATGCTCTTGCTGCAGAATCCCGATACAAGTCACCTTCATCTCAGAGATGGAGCGATTGATAAAGCCACCGCTGTTCAAATACATGCGTTACATTATCGCATCAACATATTTTGCAATTGTTTTTATTGTTAATGCAACTACACCTAAAACAAAATTAAGAAAAATCAAGTCAATCAAGATATTGTTTATCACTTAACTGAACTAAATACTTATTTGCACGAAAATATCAGCTATGTGGAAACGAGAACATGGATATAAATGTAAATTGTTCAAGAGTCCAGGATTTTGCTACTGTACATACTATGTGTATTATAAAATCATAATTGCTGTCAATTTTGTCCAAAATGTACATTGATTTGATGACAGCAGGTGGAGGGAAAATACGTGTTTTTGTGAAAGTATACACTTGTATTGCTTATTTAATGAATAGCATAAGGAAAGGACACTTAACCTCAGATTGCATTTTCCAGCAGCAGTACATTTAATCATTTGTCCAAGAATAATTCACCAGTGTGATTGCCAAATCATAAACAACAAACCAGTGTGACAAATTGAACATAACAATGTCGTGAGCATTTAATATTTCCTGTAATTTCTTGAGCAAAACACACACTTCTGTACTACACGAAATCTGGAAACTTCTCTTGAAAAGCTAACTTCACTTACACTCCTTTTTATCTGGTCCCCTTTTCTTCAAATTTCAGACTTCTATTTGCTATTTTTTAAAATTGTTTTATTTATGGCAAACATAGAGTCGGTAAAGGGCACCAAATTTAACAGTATGATAAATTTTATGAGTTTCTGGACAATTACATGTGTTTTCAGCAAAACGTATAATTTGTGTTCCTGATTCAAATCAAATGAGGAGGGTGAAATAGTAAACAATCAATGATTGCAGATTTCAGGTAGTTGAGATGGTGAAATAGTGAACAAACAGTGGTTGTAGATGTGACAATCATTCATATCCATATGGGATGGGAACCTGGTACGTGAACTAGTCTTGCTTATTCTTACTGTAATTCTCATCCAGCAGGCCGAACAAACAGTACAAGAAGCCGTGTGTTCACAAAATGTCAGAATACATGAAGTTCAAAGTCCTGTCACCAACCAATGGGAAATGGTCCTTGCTGAGATGAATGGCTGCCACAAAACTTGGCAAGGGAGCCAGAGAAAAGGCAATGTGCCAGCAAGAGGATCCAACATTAAAACTTGTGAAGGCTTCGGTTCAACAAGATAAACACAACAGAAGGACATGGGACAAAACTGGCGGAGACTCACGCCAGATGTTAAGAACTCAGAGCTGCATGTAACAGAATACAGCCTCTTAGGTCTCAACAGAGAACATGACACTTTGTTGATCCATTCAAGCTCAGTGGAGGGGTGAAAACACTAGCAATGTTCAAAAGATGTGGATTTGTTTGAGATAGGCTAAAGGACTCTTGCAACTTTAGTGAGTATCAGGGTTGGATGCACAAAACTGACATTGGAAGTTCGGAAGTTTTTGGGCATGCTATTGCCATTTGATTAGTTCAAAAACAGCTTGATTGCATCGGAGACGTTTTTGGCGGATTCAGCATGTTGAATTGATGTCGAGCCGTAGTGACATTTGATCAATCTGATTAGCTCTTACCTAGTGAATCAGCGCACGGGGCAAAAACAGGAAGTGACCAACACAGATAAACAGTAAGAGAAGAAAAGCCTTGAGAACTTTGCTCGGTTTGCACTTTGTCACCTTCTGCGTGTTGAACAAAAAAGGTAAAACGTTAATGGAGACCGAACTGTATAATATTACTGTTACAAGATACGTCCACAAAGTGAAGAAAGTGACACAGGTGGATACTATCCTTGTGTCAAACAAAGCTTGTACCATTGATGATCAAAACAAAATCCAACTAAATGCTTTCATTGTGAATCGGAAAAAAAAAATGTGAGTTGATGCTCTTTAACTTGTAAACAACATGCAGATGAAAGTCATAACTGACCATCAAGGCTTTATGTGTCCCTACAGCCAATAGGCACACTCTTTGATATCTGGCTTTAACATAGACTGTTGCCACGGTAACAAGGGAGCCTTCCATGCATTTGTCCATATGTTGGTCTCAAGTTCATTCCAAACAAGCACTATTTTTCTTTCTTCTTGCATAACGGATGAAATTTAGATGGTACATGAATATGGAACCACAGTGAGAGGTTTTTTTTTTTCTGAATTTTAAAAGAGCTTCTTATTTATTCTCACTGGGAAACAACAACATCAATACACTTTAGACTGCAAGATATTCTTGCACAGATTAAAGATTATTAATGTTGAGACCAGAGACTTTTTAAAACTTTGGTTTTGCTATACTAATTTCAAGTATTTGTAAAGAGAATAGATAGGAGTTTGCTTGAATCCATTCTTACATGTTCACTTTTCTTGCAGTGTTAAACATTTAATAATGCAGAAATAAATTCACCAGCAAACCTGCGACTCGTGCAGATAAGCGACAAAAGAAAAGAGATGGATGGATGGATGGATATACAGTAAGCCATGCCCACACTCATACACATTTATAGTACATAGAATGATACAGACCCACGGCTAACATAAGTGGAGGAATTGTAAAAGAAAGAAAACAAAGAATTTGAAAGAAAAATTGACAGAAAGAAGGTAGAAGGTTTGTGTTTACTAGCTCTCCGGCAACCTTGTGGCATGCGAATACATCTGTCATTTCTCTGGCTCTCATTCCAATTTTTAGGGCTAGCCCACAGTTATTACATTATTGTAACATAGAAGCACAAAGACAAGATGTTTAGCTGTTCAGTCAGTCACTTTTAAACTGTTCACCCTGCCACAAAATTTATAAACCTCCTTCACACAATCTGTCAAAGTTGGCATTTCAACCTGTTTTTTTGTTCTGGGCGAAAGATACTGATGGAATCTTTCTGACTAGCTTTGTATTTCACTTATTTAACCTTACAATGACTTTTGCCTAGCTAGTGTGCCGAAAGGTGATCTTCGATCGCACAGAATGAACCTTTTGGCATGCAACATCAAGAATTTGTTCAATGGCAACTGGCATCTTAATTTTAAGAAGGATGCTCAGCTTCTGATTTTAAATTGTACTCTTGTGTTTGTTATTCATTTGAATGCATATTTCTTAAAATCCATGTTTTCCGGGCCCAATTCAACTTGTCACATGTACATTTTTTAAAACTAACATTTTTTTAATAAAGTCTGGCGCAGCCATCAGCCATTGTGAACAATGGCAGCAGGCTGTCTGGAACTCATGAAACCTGAGAATTATGAATGCCGTCGAAATCTTTGAAAAAGATAAACCAGCTTTAGAATCTAAAAGTTCTTACACTTTAAAGGAGTGCTTGTTTTTGATATTCTCTGTGTAATAAATTCAGTAAAAGTAATTTATTCTGAATTTTGTGTAATTTATTCGGAATGTTGGGCTCGTAGCTGAAAGCATGTTCTCGAGTCCATCGATGAAAAAAAAAAGTATACCTTAAGTGGAGTAGATACTTATGAAGGTAAGTAACCATGAAGACTAACTGTTTTCAAACTAGAGTAAAAAATGTATAACGACCTCATTAAAAACTTGAAACAACAGTATGGTGCATTTTATGTTTTCATTTCAGTCTGTGGCAGAATGTATTCATTTTAAGTCTCTCTGGAAGTGTCGTTCACAATGCTATTAGAACTGTATGTGTACGAGTATAAATTGCTCTTTTCAACCTTCAAGTGGAATATGTGGAATATATGGAATATGTTTCAACTTGCTTGAGTAGTTGACTTAATATAGCCTCAGAAGCTTGAAAGATGAAATGCCCTCAAGACAATTGCAGACTATATGCAAACCCAGATTTCATAGCAAATGCCCACATTCGAGTTTTCTTCCACCCGGAGCTCAAAACTGAAAAAAAAAAGAGTGTTAATGAATGAACCGAGTTGATGGCAGAATCTTTGCAGTCAGAGAATAAGGGCATCCATGAATACGGGCTTATGTTTCACAGGGAGGGTCTTACAATAACCTAATCATTTACAGCTTTGACCTTGTTATGCGTTTTGAATCTCACCCGCGCTCGTGTACAAAAACGCAGTGACTGAATGTAAATTATAAGATGTTTCCATGACAACGAAGAGAAAGGCTTAGCTACAATAAACGTGAGTTGGAAGAAAGACGCATCTGGAGCGAAGACTCATCTGTTAACCTTGACCAAATATGGTCTCAATTAGGTTCATCCAACAAAAGCTGACACTAGTATTTGGTCATTGATATTTATTGTGGGATTACATGCTGAACTGGATTTGTTAGGTTTGGCCTGCTGGAACCACGACATTTTTGAATTAGTGCTGTCAAGTGAATAAATAATTGAGACTAATTGATTGAAAATCTGTAATGAATTGTTGTAATTCATTACTTCAACCACTTAAAAAACATAGATACATTGTATATGACTGTGGCAGATCAAAAGATTGATATACAACAACAGAGCGGCTATAGATTCTTCTTTTTTAACAGTAGATGCAGTTGCGAAAAATTACTCTCTGAAAGCAGACCCACGTGTCGGCTGCAACCTTTTGTTTTGACCATTAGAAGGAATACTATAGTGCTGTTTTGTTAATTGCCCAAAAATGTGAAAATAACATTCAAATAAAACATGATCCATCCTGTCAGGCAAAGACTTGCTTAAACGTAGGGCGCTCTCAAGTTTAGCTTGGCAAAGAGATTCGCCACATTCATGATTTTGTTGCGATTGTTAGCTATGGCTGCTCAGCTGGTTGCTTTGCATTTATGTGGTAGACTAAACCTTTATCAAAGGTGCTGTCGGGCATATTTTAAAGTTAAAATGACCATTCATCGGATCGGACCAACAACTCTCATAATCTTTCATTGTAACATCTTCCTTAAGGTCCTGAACTTGGCCTCCCACCTGCATCAGGAGCCTTTGAGGTTATGCCAAACACAATGACAGCCAATCAGTGTCCACTTCAGGCTGTGATTGACCTTTTTCAAACCCCAACAACTCAAGCACCAGAAGCCTGGTGCAAAAAAAAAACCTGATCGAATCAGCATACATAAAGCATGAACTTCGGTATAAAAACCAGATTAACATGATGAAAAAATGCTTTAACTGCGACCTTAATTGATAGCAATGAATCTGTTATTTTGACACCCCTAATTTGAAATAAAAGCTTCAATAAGGATCTTTTTTGGTCCACTTAGAATTGTTGCCTTTAATTTATATGTAGTTATAACCATAGCGGATTTGTTACTTTCATGAAAAATCATGATTTGGCATACTGAGATATAAAAATGTCTGCCCAGTTATACAGCCTCTCTGACAAAGTGTATTATTAAAGGCCTTATTGGTTCCCTGATTTTCATTTAATCTGCCTCCAAGATGCATTATTGTGCACACTTTATGATCTCGTATTGTTTTATTGGAACATGCATTGTGCCTCTGTAGTAGCACTTGCTTTTACAACCGTGCAGTAAATTCTGTCTTTTAAGATGAAATCTTGAATTACTTCGCAAAGTTGGTGCAGGCCGTCACAGAGGGCAGGCTAAATTTGGAAGATGGTCTACTAGTAAGGTTTGATTTACTGCTGGGTTCACAGAATGTTAAGAATCTCTCTCTCACACACAACTCACAGGCTGAGTGGGATTTATTCAACTGATATGCGCTGCACAGCAAACAGCTGAGCTCAATAGCACGATGCGGGTCCTCTCCAAGAAGCTGTCACCATGGCAGCCCACTAAAGTCACTGAAAAAGGTTCAGCATATGGTGGATGGTAGGCTCTAGCTTTTAACATCACACACAATACATAGATGACACAAATGCAGACGGTTGTTTTAAAGGTGCAAATGGTCACATTTAAAATCTGCACTTGGATAAAGAAATGTAGTAATGCATTAATGTGTATTTTTTTTTCTCTTTTTTTAATGGGCTGTCAACATGTGTCTAAATATGTTGCAGCAACATCAACCTTTGGCCTCAAAAGCTTGATGATCATATGTACTAAGAAAACTCAATAACAAAAATGAAAAAAAAGTATTCCACCGACAGTATATATCACACATCAAGTCTGTATTACAGAACTCTTTAACAATTTAAGCTACTTTTTCACAGTCTAGACACAGTTTAAATGTTGAAGATTTGGTCTTTATAAAGTGTTAATACAATAATATGAATTCGTATTACCGTATTTTTCAGTCTAAGGCACACCTAAAATCCTTTTTTTTTCCCCAAAAATGAACAGCATGCCTAATCAGTACTTCATAATCTTAAGGGACACAAATAAAAAAAAAAGTAAATTTACTTAATAAAAATACCCCAAATAGTTTTTATGAACCTAAAACAAAGAATCCAAAAATGTATTGCTGTGTGGCTTGGTGGAAGACTTGGTGGTTAGCATGTCTGCCTCCCACTCGGAGATCGTGTCAGATTCCGACCAGGTCCAGGAAAAGAAAGCACATTTTTTCATATATTTATACAGATTGTTTTTTTTGATCAGTTGTTCCAGAAGTTATTCCTTTGAAATGCTCATACATATGCCACTGCAACAGAGTCAGTACAAACTCTCTGACGTGGCAGTTAATAAAGCTAGGCTTGTTGCGCTTTATTGGAATTATCAGCTCAGTTGGAGCACATCTTAAACCAAATTGCTTGGCAGAAACTATGCATTATGTAAAGGCATATTAACACCAAAGTTTGAGTCAGCAGAATTTGTTATGCGTTTCTTTCTCTGTTACTATACCCTTGATGAAAGGTATCACTTTTTAACTGAATGCGGAGCCAGATTAGTGGGGATATTCGTAAGGATTTGAGGGGTAGAAATTGGGATTCTGGCAATCTAAAATATCCCGAGGGATATCCACAGTACACATATAACAAGAACATATTTATCGTAGAAGTCTATGTTGCCCTTGAAATACCCTGTCTAAATGCAAATCTGTGTGGTGTATGCATATGTTTCCATTTCAGAGGAGCTAAAACACTATATTTTGTCAAGTCATAATTTAATCACAGTCACCAAGTGAGAAAAAGGTGATTCTACTTTTTTTTTTTTTTTCTTTTTCCCTACGAAACATCTTGATGATATTTACTGGATGTCAATAAGGGTTCTTCATTGGTTCCTCATGCGTATTCATGTCTTCATTCCCGGCAGTCGGGAGAAGCTTATAGACAGATAAATCAAAAGATGCATTCGCAGCTGATAAAACGGAAGATAAATAGGCTCCATCCCACAGTGCCCCCGGAACGAGCTCTGGGCTCAAGGCATTCAAAAGTAGCCCGCCCTCCTCAATAAGGCATGAGCAGCAGAAAAGACTTTTCTCCCATTCCGGGCTGATTGGTGCTGACAAACTATAGATCACCTGTGAGGGAGCGGCAGCCTATTTCAGCTCGACTTGTCTCACTCTATTGCTCGGCCACCAGAATCACTCCGGCCGAAACAGAACGACAGCTCCGAGGTCTTTTGTGCGACGGTGCGCTTCTCATTTTCAACCCCGCGCTAAATCGTAAAAAAAAGAAAAAAAAAGTCCTAAAGGATGAAAGACCCGATCACACCCAGCCTCCAGTTTTGCATACAACTAAAGATTGGAGTTAAGAGATTTATTTAGGGCCCACAGGAATTATGGTTGACACTTCTCTTTGAAGAAAATATTCCAATGTTTTTGTTTGTTTGTTGTTTTATGCTCTATCCCTGCATCTCCACTTACTTTGCATGCAGGGAGGTAATCTCAATTCAAATTGTTTCTTTGTTCTTCCCTTCATTATAGCTAAGGATTTGACATCAGAAGTGTTAGATGTATGTAAACCTCACCGCAAGACCCTAACGAATTTCAGTCAAACATTGTCTGCGTAGGCACAAAAAATGTTTACATTAGGGGTGGGGCGGGGGGGATAAAAATCACCACATGCAGGGCCAAATCAAATATACAGCATATATAATCCCACACCCACAGAGACCTTTACTTTAAAAACAGCTCATTAGGATTGTATTTCTAGTTGTCTCAGTTTTTATCAGAGCAGTTTTGTGAGTGTGGGGTGAAACTGGCCTTTGACTTAGGGCCAAGCTGTGTTATTCAATTGAATATGTTGCATTATTTCTAACCTGCTAAGTGCTAATATTGGCTTCAAACACATTTTCATACATGTTTCATTGCCCGTGGCGCAACTTTTCATCTTTGATCTCTTGCAAGTCTATGTGTGAAGGATCATAAGATACATTGCCATTAGTGTTAGAGCGACAGCTTCTTTTTTTTTTTTTTTAAAGCAATGACTTCAAAGTTACAGCACCATTAAATATATGTGCAGACATACACCGCGATTCTCTGGACATGAAATTGTTGGTAAAAATAAAGAATGCATTTTTGTTGTCTCTACGACTGCATAGTGTCTGCATAGTAATCAGCTTGTAAATTTGGGTTGAATCACGAGTCAATCCTCAAAGCATCATGCTTGTTAAACCTACAGGCTTGGGGGTTAGAAGCTTGGATGAAAGCCAGGGGCTGGTGAAAACAGTCTTCTATCCAAAGAGAGTTGAAAGCTGAGTTTTAGTGACTGCTTTGGGCTGCTCCTGTTAAATGGGCACTGACGCTGTCGTTGTTTTCATGCTGAAATGTGCACCACACGCTGATGAGACTACGGATAATAGGCAGCGAGACGTACCGCGCAAAGTATATCTTGTTAACAGAAAATTCAACTTTTCTACAGAAAAAAATATCTTATGGGCCAATTCTATCAAACAAATTTAGTATTATTATTATTATTAGTAGTAGTATCTCGATCTCATCTATGGAAAAGCAATATCGGAAAATTTATATGTATATTTTTTTCAATTACTCCCTCTTACTACAATGACTTTGTTCATAATATTTCTGTGTTTACTGCACCTTATGAAGCCATTTCACATTTGAAAACGACTATTAAAATGTGTGAAATGATACCAGCTAACCTGAAAAAAGAAGAACCACGCCATTGTAAAATTGAATTATTTAAAAACAAAACAAAAAACACCAACATTTATTGTTTTTTAACAGTCACTGGCACAAACTATGAAAGGCAGTTTTATGTTGATGCTGGAAAGGGTAGGAAATAATATGAATCCATTGAATATGACCAAGTGGCTTTTACAGTGGCTAAAAATGTTGGGTTCCTTTCTTGTATGATATCAAATCAACATATGGTGCTGTTAAGTCAAGGGATTTTCTTGCATTTTTGCATTACATTATATTTAGAAGTGACTTTATCCAAAGCGACTTACAACCTAAGACATAATAATCGCATACAATACAGTTTAGGAGAAGTCATCTTTTGGGTGTCTGTGTTTGAAGCTTCTAATGGACAATGGCTTAACGGGACAGTCTAGTGGTTTGTGACAAAGTGCGGCGGGAGTACTTTTGGGTTGGACTGATTTTCTAGGTCATCCCTTTCCAGCTTTATAAAAAATCCTTATACAGTATACTTTACAAGTGAAGGGCTCTTTGTTTGACAGCAAGTGATTGTGCGTTGATACATGCTAAATATGTATTTTTCAACAACAGCATTTATGCTTGCAATGAAGTGACTAGTTCGGTGATATTAGCCCTTGTGGTATTGTTACAAATTATGGAAATTCATTTGATTTTTTTTCATGATATCATAAAAAAAAAACAATGGGAAAAAACACTAGGGTGCTGAATTTTCCAGTATATTATTTAAACATGTAACATATCAAAAGGCAACTATTCTGAGATTTCTATGTAATTGCAGCTGTCTAAAAATATTAATTGTTCAAATTTTGGACCATACAAACCATTATAATTGCAATTTTTGAGATGCATTTTAATAGGATTTACGACATTGATTTTCCTGCGGTTTTTACAACATACCCTTAGCGGTCAAACTATGTCAGCAAACAATTCTTTGTCGACTAGTGTTTCACCTCAAGACAGTAGGTGGCGGTAGAGAGCAGTCAATATCTACGTCTCAAAGTGTCATCATCACATCACAGACTAGATATCACAGTTATCTTATGTTTTAACTATACTAACACTACTATTGCTGTTTTTGAAAAATTCTAAGATCAAATAAATTATTCTTCACCTGCTCTAAAAATGACCGAAAACGCCACGGGTTGTAATCATGTAGTCACATTATTATAATTAAAAGTGAACTTGTTGAATTAATATTTGTCGGCCGGTGTCACAAAGGACAACCGGTATAATGACCTTGTGGGATGGTAGGTTTTATGATGGAGCGTTGAGTGTGTGGCGTTGATTCATTAAAATCCCTCATGACTTGTTATATGGCAGCTGAGAGGAGATGGATCACCCGCTTAAAGCGGCTGATGCCGCCACACACAGAGCCCTCGGACAACAGTGTGTGCCTCTAGTACTCTGCAAAGCTCAGGAGAATCAACGCAACTTTAACAACGGGGTGCAAGGTCTACTATGCTCCTAATTTTATCCACTTAAATTACGATTTTGGCTATGGGTATACGAAAGTCGAGACCCTAAGGAGGTCGTTTTTGTATAAATCCAGAAATGGACATTTCTGAGTAAAATTACTATTTTTGTCAATGATTCAAAACTAATGCGTTATCTCGACAAATCGACATGATTTTGACTTGAGATGACATTTAAAAAAGAAGCAGGTCTATGTTTTTCGTGTTATTTTGTTTCCTCATTATTGAATGTGGGGTCCTTCACATTTTATTTTTTGCAAATATGCATATTCAAATCTATGGAGAAGACTATATCACCTGTATTTAACTCAGTCTTTAAGCTAACTATGGTGTGTGCAGTAACGCAAGATGATACAGCAGAGAAATGTTCTTAGGTCTAGAAAGATAATGTAAGAAAGATCACTTCAATAATGTTTGTGTCATGCAACTTGAAAGGTGATCAGCTGAGGGAATTTGCAAGTAGAACACGTGCCACACGCAAGATTGAGGGTCTCCTGTGTCTCATAGTGTTTTACATGGTGATGAAAGTGTTAGCTGTATCAGCCTACCACCAGTGATCAAGAATCTGTATTTGACAAGTCTTAGAGAAAGTCTCGCTTTTCTCTTTGCGGGCCAAACACCTCCTACTTGAGTTCAAATTGGCTCAATCACACGAACCTCTTTGTTTCCAACACTATGTGAATCATTTACTCCAGGGAGGCCCGTTGACATTTAGCTCAGACGCTATACGCGCTCCATCTATTCCCATGACGATTGGGGCTTGACAAAACATGCATGCATCAATTTCTGAAGTAAGATGGCATTAAAAGGCACTGAGGAATCCCATGTGTGCGGCTTCATCATCAGAAAGAATCTACCAGTTTTACAGCCTCATTTTCATTCCCTTCTTCTGACTGTCTCTTGACCCCCAAAAATGCTTTCTTATGATTTTGGGATTCAGGAATTTCATTTTAGGAAGAGTTCTGCTTCTTTCTGTTGTACGAATATGATATAAAACAACTGAATCTGAGTAGAATATAGTGTGGGGGAAAAAAATAACCACTACACTACGTTTAAAATGAACATTTTTTTTTTTTTTTTGTTCTGGAATATTGTGTATTTTATATTTAATACTGTTGGTCAAGTCAATTGACAAAATGACGACAGATAAAGTTTTATTTGAAAAGCAATCACCTAATGTGGATATAAATTACTTAATGTTTTTCAGCTCTCTCAAGGTCACAATGACATAAACGGTATACATAAACTATATATATATATATATATATATATATATATATATATATATATATATATATATATATATATATATATATAATAGCTGGCCACCAACTGGTCTCATGTGAAATATAAAGTGTGATGTTTTCTTGAAACTCCTCGAGCAAGATTTCAAGTTGGGCCTCATTGCTTGACAGCATTGTCCAACAGGGATTCTTGAGGAGTTCTTATCATGACCTAGTTTTATAAGCCACTGACCTGACATCAGTATTTGATAAGCCAGTAGCAATATAATACACCATCATGTTTTTTTTCCCCCCCAAGAGTTTTTTTTCCCGACATTTATACCACATCTAGTCACTAAGTGAAAGTCCACCATGTCTCTCAACTAAAGAGGTTTGCAGCATGACCAAACGTGTTGAAAGTCAAAGGGGAGGACAATGCTACGCTCTGTGTGCAAACTTCTCTCATTGTCTTCATTGTGTGATGTGTAATTGAGAGACAATTTGTATTACGTGGCATTGGTAAAGGGATTAGAAGACATGATTTACGTTCCAAAGACATTTATCGTTCAAAGCAAATGAGTTTCTTTTCTCAGTGGGACAATAGAGAGCTGACAGACTCCTCCCTTAATCTCTGCGAGCAAAAAAGGCTCACTAAACCGAAATTGAGGCTCTGTGTAATTCAGACCCTGATGAAGCCATTTCAGATTTTACATTAGCTCTGCTCACTGTGCTCTAAGTTAAGAGCATTTACACTGTTCCACAAGTAAATCAAAGGTCAAATCAATGTGATGGCTTGTTATTAACGGTTTGCTTCATCTTTGGCATAGCTGCAAAATTGCAAGATGTGAGAAATATTGTTTTGTTTCTTTATTTCCTTCCTTTGGCCAGTGGGCCATTTGTTGTGAAAAAGGTGAAGGTGCCTTTCCATTTCTGAAGTAGCAAGCTGAGGGAAAAAAAAAAAGGAAAAGAAAAAGAAAATCTCTGTTTACCACTGTCGCTTTTGAAAATGATTTGTTGCAATTGGTTCCTGATACGGCTCCAGGATATTTTGTCGTCAAGATCCTTGGTCCAAAAATCTATTTGACCTCCTTCTCCCGTCTGTCGTGCGGCTCACGTGAATGACAGCTTTGAAAAAACGCTCAATGACAAGTGACTGAACCTCGCTTACCGGAGGGAAGCTGTACATTGGCAAGTCACGATGAACCAAATGGAAGACCTGAGTCAAAGGAGTTAAAAGTATCAGGCACGACTTTTAACCTTGATGGTGGTGGTAATGGGAGGAGTGCTGGGTCTTGGAACAGTTAACACATGGTAAAGTATTCAGACAGGGAGATTAATGCTCATGACTCCATCTGACCAATGAATGACCGAGGATGGGATAATGTAATTGGGTTGGGCCCAAATATGACCATTCAAGACAGCTGCTCATAGCAGGAGCCAATCAAATGCTTCCATCCCTGCTGGGACTCCAGTTGTTCGTTTTCTGCATTCGAAGCAGCTTTGCACTTGAGAACTTTGACGTGTTTTAGTTAAGTTTGCAGTTGGGAGGTGTCATTTGCATTATTGTTGGAAAATATGTTTATGAAAAGCCAATTAGTTGAGTCAGGACACAAAAAGCATCTTTTAAAAACACTGTTTCATCATATATTACTTGTATCTGTGTTTCAGTATTATTTTTAAACTTATAAATAAAAAAGTTTTAAAAAAAAACCTTTGAAGACCATTTACTTTGCAGTGCGGGAGATTAACCTATACCAACTGATTTTTTTTTTTTTTAGGCTTGTCAATAAGCAAACTTTTAGGAGATATGTTTGTATGCATTTTCTGTATTTGGGTAGAGAAGTTGAATTAAGTGACCAAATTTCTATAGTCACAGTAAATGGATATCCCAGACAATCTCTTCAACATCAGGGACACACTTTCACATAAACATAGGCCTATAATCCAATCTTATTATTTGTAACGTGAGATTCATATCGCACTGCATGTTATTCCGTCATGTGTGTGTGGAGATGGTAAGTCAAAACAACAACAAAAACAAACTACATATCACTGAAATGCAAAAGTTGTAAATTTCCATCATGTAATTATGATTATAGTATGCAAAAGTTTATAATCATTTCTTATATGTTGGTTACTTCAAATATAACCTATGTATTGTGAAACATATGAAACACCGCGCTGAATTATGGTAGAGTTGCATTCTGCACAACTGTAAATTAAACTATAAATGCAAAAAAAGTATACATATTTTAGTGAAAACAGAGCAAAATTAGCTTAATAAAGACAACATTGTTATACACCTTATGCTGCAGGTATGCTTTGACCAGCCTGTGCATCCTCTGCAAGGTTTTCTGAACGTAAGCTGTTATATAGATGAATAGAAATGAAGTATTAATCTCTACCTCAAAGCCAGCCAACTTCTAAAGGAGCAGGTCTTGTTCCTGTGACACTATCGTGCTATTCTAATTCCAACAAAGTCCCCTTTCTGATCCCAGCTGTAGCTGGAAAGGAATCATGTAAATTTATTGGTGACATTGAAACGGTTCTTTGCTATTCAAATGAGGCCTCCCTCGTCAGACGCTAAATACTACCACATACTGGCTGCTAACGCTAACCTCCCCGCAAACAGCTGTGACCCCATGCAGGAAGTCAGACAACCCACTTCCTGTGGCAAGCTGTGCCGCTGGCTCTCTTGGCCAAGGATGGCTTTCTAATTGGTGTCCTCTCACCTTTCTACTCTGAGATGCTCCTGCCTGACAGGTCTTGGCAGCAGGAGGAGATGTCCTTGGGGGGGAAAAAAAAGTCAGATCTGAGAAAAAAACATTATAACACTTAAGAGGATGTCGCTCAAAGTCTTACTACAAAGTAAATCAAGGGCGATTTTTTTGTACATATTAGGATAAAATAATGTATGTGTGGCATTTTAAGGTCACTTGACTGGTGCTCTATGAATCTAAGATGTAAAACATGTTATGTATAACTCATATAATACAATATATTGTTCGCAGTGCTCAGATTTAGTTTTTTTTTTTTCTTTAAATTTTGGATGAGACACACTAAAAAGCAGTTCAATTGAATGTTGGTAGTGAAAAGAAATTCAGTTGTCCTGGCTTCGTGGGTACATTTTAAATGAAACGTTCACACTTTGAAACTGAATGGGTAAAAAAGCCTTGAGTACAACCAAAATATGTGGCAAAAACTCCATAAAAGTCCAACAAAACTTTCAAACCAGCATGATAACACATTTAAATGGTTGCAACGGCTTGCTCAAGGGCAACTTAACGGTCAACTCAACAGGCATTAGGATCTTAACACTTATTTCAGAACATTAAAATGTTGCTTTGATCGTCATTTCAAATTTGCAGTTGGAACAGTTTGAGCCTTTGTAAATTGTTCTGGGTTCAAAGGGTTCCCCTGGAACATGTTAAATTTGTAAATCGAGCCACCACTCTACTTCGTTTTTGCTATCTAAATACAGTATCTGCAACATTCTCAAAATCACCACAGTGTGCCAATGAATAGTCTTTAATGTCTTCAATCACACGCCCCACTTAAGGACATAAAGGCCACTTTTATCAATGACTTACCAGCTGCACTTTTGACTTGAGGCTCATTTCGGGATTACGCAGCCTCCAGTAGCTGATAACTTCATTATAGTGGGTGTTAAAGTGGCTGAACCATCTGCAGCTAAATGTCAGTGAGATCAGGAGGCTGCTGGTGAATTCGTGATGGAGCAAGGAGCTACTGGCACCTGTCACCCTTCTGGGTGAATGAGGTGGCCACGGGGGTGACCCCCAGTTACCTTTTTCTATGTAGTCAACAAGCCGGTCGACCCTGACAGAAAGGACAATGATTCACCATTAATATTTACAGTCACACACACAAACATGAAGCAATATTAAAAAAGAAACCTTTCGCAAATGGTACCTCAGGAATGGATGCAAGCTTATTGAAAAATTGTTTTGGGGTTGAAGCCAAAGAACTATTTGCCAAATTTCATCTGTTGAGATGTTAAACTTCGCTACCTGCGATTTGATTTTACTTTCCGGTGGTCATTCAACACTTCATATTCATATATTTTCCTAAGACACTCGTTGCTATGGACATTGGAAAGATGAATGTGCCAAAACTTTCTATGCAATTTTTTAGGAATAACTAACTCTAGCCCTTTTGACTTGGAAACCTTCATATTTCTGGGACCTCATTGTTGCGGTGTACTTCTGTCCTTTTACCAGCGCAACGTACCAACGGTTGGGCCGACACCACATGGTGTATTTAGGCCTTATGTTTGAGAGTGTGGTCCTTATTAATGGGAGTAGGTTTAATTTGTTTCTGCTGTGTGCTGAACTTTCATATAGACTTTGTATTGATCCAGTGTAGTGACGAAAGAGCAATGCCGGAAGGCGAAGTTCTCAATTTAACCGGGCCATCTACGTCGCTATACTCACACATGGTCACGCGTTTTGGGTCGTGACCAAATCGTGGGATCCCGGATACAAGGAGCCAAAATGAGTACAGGTTGCCCAGACTCTGACTTAAATTTAGCGTAAGACGTTTGGTCATTTGGGAGCGGCTCAGAAGAAATCTTGTGCTGCTCAGGTTTGAGTGACGGTTGCACGGACATTTTATTAAAATGACTTCTAAATATTTGTTTTTTGTTGAGGCATTCTGGGGACATCCAAGTGGCTGGGGAAAGGAATGTCTGGGCACTGCCCCTGTGACCCCAACTCAGATTAGCAGAAAAAAAAGGTCCAATATTACCTTTGTCTCCTCAATCACATTGGAGTAAAAAAAAAAAAGAATAAAAATAAATAAATAAAAAAGCTCTTTAAATACTTGCATTGATGGAATTAAAAGACAAATCCATTGATAAACTCCACTGCCAATGCGTATACAGTAACTTTAAAATGCTATTTGATGATGTAGAGAGCAAAGCACCACAGTACCTATACTGTCCGAGCCAAAGCCTGTGTGCATCAAACGTCCAAATGTCAGGGCTGGGCTAAATTCAAAGGATAAATTATTCATATGGCCTCAGTAACGTGCACATGAGGTCACCAGAAGGCCTCACGAGCAAAAATGAACTTGACAGGGTGCAGCACACAAGTCGTCTTTCAACCCCTGTTAAGAAAAGAAGAGGGGGGTTGGGGTCATCACTGAAGCAGCTGTTCAAGCAAGCAGGAAAAGTGACCTGCTCAGTAAACCATAAACAAGTGGGTGAAATATGCAAAACAGGTTTTTGCATCGTACGGCAAGCTGGATTTGGTATGGTGGCGTGCTTACCTTGGGGAGGTGATGATTAAGCGAAGCACGCCACATGAAGCATGTGACTGTTGCTGCAGATTTAAAGGTAGGGTTTGACGCTGGAAATGAAAGATGGATCTATACAAATAAAATGCATCTCAATCTACACCACTGGGGACCTGTTACTGTGTGGTACTGATTTTAAACCTGCCTTCCAGTTATTTGGGCATTTGTTTGGTTGTGGTTTGATCTGGACACTTCTAGGCGGACACTGAACATTTTCACTCTAGCCAATCACAGCGAGGTGGATGTATGACTGTGGGCCAGTGTACAACCACCAATAAAGGCTGACAGTGCCAAAAAAGAGGAAATATTAATCGACTGAACATGCGATGGACAGTGCATGCTCAAACCAGGTGGAACAACGGATTTGCGCCCTGAAGGAGAGGCCTGAATGAGAGGCTTTGGCTGAGAATTGTGCAGAAATGGCCTGCCATGTTTTTGGGCAGGTGAGGGGCCAGCAACATAATGCTAGAAAGGTACTTTGTAACTTTCGAGGTTGCTGAGTGACACTTACATGGACGACTCAGCAATCTCAAAACAAGATTGAACTTTGCTTATATCATTGTTTCTACATTATTTCAAGGGTGTGGAGATGTGATGGCACGGTGCAGCATTACTTCTTATTACTACTAATTGCTCAGCATCGTTGCGGTATTTTCATGATTTTTCCAGCACGGTGTGCTGACAGTCTGGCCGACGCCATGTGGGTAGGAATCAATCACCGTTGGCCCATGTTGGATTGGCGTATCAAGAATGTGCTGGAATCCATCGATGTAGTTATTGACCTCAAAATCCTTCTCTGGCACCAACGAAGGGATCGGAGGTCACAACCAATCATTGCTGGTTTTTACCCTTGTCATTTTTGTGCAGATATTTGGGCAGATTTTCTCAATCTTCCAATATGTTATGAAAGTAGAATAAGAATTTTTCCTCTTGCACTTGCAATTTTACACTCTTGTGAAGGATGTGATGTATGTTCAGAGCTGATCTCTTATTTGATGTTTGCTCTATTGCACGAAATCATCCAGAGAAAAATGAAGAAAGGAATGTTTTCTTGTTTCTGTGTCGTGTCAAAGAATGTTAATGTAAACGCAGTGATGCAATAAGATAAGACATCTGAGAAGTAAAACGTCCAACGGTGTGCATAATTTATCATTGTGGTATGATTTCATGTTGAAATTATATTTTTTCAAAAACAAAGCCTCTGAACCATCAGGTCACTTTCTTTTGTTCCTTTGGTCTCATGACTTGACATTAATGAATATGAGACAAGGGATCACAACAGTTCAGCTTGTGTTTCCAAGTAAATATAAATCTGCATCTGGTAGACAATTTCAAAGACAGTGAAATTTTAAAAAATGGCCTCTGTTTTAATATTTCATGTTGGAATGTATATAAATTCAAAGAGTTTTAATGCAGGTGGCAGACACTGGTAATTGTCCTGTGATCGAAATGGTAATATTCAACCAATTATGCTCTGAAGACAAAGCTAATAGCTTCCATCCTTGCAAGACCTTTGGCTTTCAAAAATATTGTTTTGGGAGTATTTTTCCTGCGCGCCTCTGTGGCTGTGACAAGAAAACCCATGCTGACCTTCATTTAGACCATAGAATGACAATACCAGAGGGAAAGACGAAAGTGAAGGGGAAACAAAACTACAGAAAATCAATACATTATTTTTCACTTTTTGTGAAGGGATTCAAATGTTTGTTCCTATAAAGGTCGACAAGCCTGTGAGAACTCATAGTCCATATCAACTCAATCCAATCATTGAAATGATACTGTTCCCGAGTTAGCTTAAATGGATGAATCAGATTGTGTCTATTCACCTGTAATGTATAGTAAATACATATATATATATATATATATATATATATATATATATATATATATATATATATATATATATATATATATACATACACACACACGCATATAGACACACAGCAAACCCATGGGTTACGGTGTACCTAGCTTACATTTTTTTCCCGCTACAAAGTAGAATATGATGTTTTATTGGCCCCTTGTTACCATATGTTTCTATTGCCCGCCATATGACGATTTCGCCTTACGATCCCAACTCTGAATTAATGTCGCATGGCGGGGGGCCACTGTATATTAAACAAATCATCAAATTTGAAATCAGACATACGTCAAGGTCAAGTAAATCAGGCATTCAACTTTACTTTTTTTTCCAACCATCATTGTCTTATCTTATCTAAGCCTTTCTGTGTGCTTTTAGACCTCAGATGACTTAGGTGCTTGTTCAAATCAGTAGCTACAAGTTCCTTGACAGCAGTGTTGGTCAGAACTCTACAAGTCAGGTAAGGTCACGCAACATGTGTTAGAACAGTGCTGTGCTGCATCAAACATGCGCCTAAATACTCCTCAGTGATTACCCAGCCTGACAGAGGGTCCACCCTGGCTTCCCTGAAATATTTTGCAGTCTGTGTTTGTCTCTGAGGTGGAATAGCTGATTTTTGTGTTCCAGTACTGTCCTAGGATTATGTCTGTATTTGAGAGAAGAAATCTATTCATTTTAATTTATATCCCATACAAGTTAAATTAGTGTAAGCTACATTTTATTAACTTAACTTCAATTCCTTCCATCCATCCATTTTCCAGATGAAAAAAAAAACAATCCCTCTAAACGAGTAATAGAATATCACAATACACCTGTTGTGCAATAAATGATACCGTGGAAAACATCTAAGAAAAACTCATCAGCATTAGAGAAAAAAAAACAATGTTACAAATTGCATTCCTCATAACGTTTTAACAATTGTATTTATAAAGGCTGATCCGTCCATTTTTTATTTTTGAATGACACATATTCAAAGAACACATGACACTACCCCCCTTCATATTTTTCCTTGCCCTAAGATTTTATGCATTTCCCTTCACAGTAAGTAGGTATGTTGTGCGTCATCTACTAAAATTGCACAAATTTACTAAGACCCAATTTGCGTTCACTCTCATTGCACGTTGCTCGAAAATAGTTTATAGGTAGTGGAGAACTCTAAAGTTAAAAGGAAGATCGGCACTTTAGGTAGCTCAGATGGTTTTCACTTGGGGACATTTGGGAGAGAATGGTGATTGAAAAATAAAGTTGGAATGGAATTATATGTGTCAGTTGAAGAGGCAAACATACATATTACAGAGTTACAGGTAAGACAACACTCCCATAATTTTTGGAGAGCCAGAAACTGCTTAATAGCTACACTCTAGAAACAATCATTACTCAAAATCAGACCAAACTAATGTTTGGGTCAATCTGACCCAACTTTCTGGGTTGTTTGACATTTTGAGGTAGTTGACACACTTTTTGTGGTTGTTTTGTTCAAAACAACCCAAAAGGTTAGGGCAAAATGACAAAAATATTGAACAGGCTGTTTATTGATCCATAAGTCTGTAAATGTATTTATTTTTAATGTATTTTTTATAAAGTGCTTTGTTTGGACTCAGGTATTTGACAGTTTGACATTATGGATCCCCAAATGTTTTGGTGTCTGATGTTGGCATCTTAATGTCCAGGAGATATTATATCATGGCAGATTACAAAATGATGTTGAAATTCTGTCCCAGGACTAATCTAATACAGTAATCCCTCGTTTATTGTGGTTAATAGGGACCGTAACGCCCCCAGACTCTAATTTGATTTCTGGGTAAAACCGCGGCTCTCCGTGAAACTAAGTGAAAGGGATGGGAAAGGAATGGATAACAGCACAGTTACTGTAAAAGGTTTAATACTTTAAGATTTAATTAAATATGTATACTGCAGTAATTTGACGTCCGTATGGTGCCAATGGCAAGTGCATTTATGGTTAACTCATCTGTCTGGCATGCATGGCCCCTTCACAGCGCTTGTCTGCTTTTTTGTTTTTTAATGACAAAAAAAAAACAAAAAAACTGCAATGCACTGAGGGCGTGATAGCAAGGGATGACTGTACACTCAAGGTCGCTAAAGTTCAAGATCATTCCAACCCACATTTTTTTAGTTTTCCTTGAAACTTTCAACACATTTTCCCAATTGTTGATCAATGATGAATTCACCAAGATTACACGTCGTCATCTCGCTCCTGTATCAAAATGGATCAGATCGTCCATTTGAGCAGAAATGACCAAAGACTCCCTGTTGTGTGTTCTGACAATAATTTGGTAGTTTCAGGGGTTGGTATGGTTATGTCCACAGGAGACCTCCGCATGTGCCATCACTTCCATTATTTCCCCTAGTCAAAGGGGACAAATGTCAAGTTCATTGCCTCGGATAATCATGACGTCCTTTCGCAGCAGGAGACAAGGGGCAGTAGAAACTTTTCAAGGGCAGAATACTGTATTGAGAATTTCTTCCAATGGATACACGGTCTTGCTTGAGCAGAAGCCATGCCAAGATTCCACTATTATGACAGTCACATTTCAATGAACATCAAAACATTATAATGAGCAATAGATGTTCCCAGTGGAAAGAGAGAACTGTACTAGAGAAAAAATGGAAAATCTTCATGACAACCCACGTGTGGGGAAAAAAAAATAAACGAAAGGCAAACATCTACTGAGTTTACAGAAAGGGTTTTTGGAACACAAAGCCATCAGCGGTGGTTTCTTCATTAAAAAGAAAAAAATGATATATTTCCTGCTTGCTGCATCAAATATGGTTTTGTGCATGATGAGTGATGTGTTCAACACTGAAAAAGCTGGGAATATCAATAGGTCAGTTTGATAGAAGTTGGACCTGGGGCTGTAGGTTTATGATTGGCTGGAGACCACCATACACCATGGAAAATATAACTGAGATGAGTTGCTTGAGAGATTTGATGCTTATCTGAACCCAAACTAAATGTCAGTAAGTAATGTGTAGAATGACTGACTGACATATTGTGCCAAATGGGTTTTGAACACTACTTGAATTTAGCGCAAAAAAAAGTTAATATAAGAATCTGTATGTGATAATGTATCTTCAGTAATTCTCTAACGATCTTCAAAATAATTTCCATGCGACCATTTCAGTTCCATTTTCCGTTTCCCATCGCCCAGTTTATCTTATTCCAACACTTTTTGTGTCACGCTTTGATTTGTACTTTTACTCTCGCCGTGGTTTTTGTTTTGGCTATTTTTGTGTCACTCTCTTAGCTGAGCTCCCTTTTGGACTCTGTAGTTTTTGTTGTACTTTTACCCTTTGCTTGTGTTCCTTTTTTTCAACGCTGGCCGTGTGCGTTTTGTTTTTTAAACCTTGTTTGAACTTTTTGAGCTTCCAGTCTGCTTGGGGTTCACCGTCCACCTGTGTTCCGAGGTTTATTCGTGACACGTTCAACCAACCACCGTTATCCACCTTCCTCACCTCTGTCAATTTAGCATATCAGCGCCATACAGCTGTAAGTAGGTTTTTATCTCTGGAGCAAGTGCAAAAAAAAAAAAAAATCACACGGCAAGATGGAGTGGAAGTGAGTGGCTACAGGCTTTTGTAAAAACATTTCATATACAGTGTACAGACGCATGATAGCCTATATGTGTAAAGTGTTTATTTTTACTTAAATTCTAAAGAGAATAATAAATTACTGATTTTTTTTCGAGTTTTCCTTATGTCTAAATAAGGAAATGTGTGGTTTTATTCCAAACATGCCAAATGCACTCAGTGTTTACAATATTTTAGACAATAATATTATAAATCCAGTCACGTAAACACTTAAAGTATGACACAAATTGTGATGTATCATTAATCCCAATGTCTATTGTATGAGTAAATCATGGATATTTTCAAAACAATAAAAAAAAAAACAAAAAAAAACACTTAAGAGCCAGTCTTTTGCAAAGATGTTTTTAGTCCCATCATGGATAATTTTTTTCAAGTTTATTTCTTTTTCTTTGATTGCAATTAAATAATGAAAGCAGTCTTTGTTTTTTTTTTTGTTTTTTTTGCCAATTAAAATGGCCATTAATACATTGGTTTTGGTTCTTTTCATGAGTGTTTCTTTCAAACTTTTTTTTCTCCCAAAGCAGAACGTTTTTTTAATAGCGACATCTCACACAGAAATGAGTTTCTTTCAGTTTTCTAAGGATGCAAATTACTTCAAGGTAGTGCAGTGGGTTGGATGCTAATTTACTGGTGGCTGCAAAAGCACCTGTTGTATGCTTTTACAGTATTTGTGACATTGATGGCATAAGGACTGGAATCAGATAACAGATGCTTCCATCTAACGGATCTGCAGGGCTACTAATGAATCATGAAGCCCTTGAATACCAAATGGCATTTGATTTTTCCCAAGGTAGAAGCTTTTCTTTTTTTTTTTTTTTTTTTTTTTTTAGGGGAAAAGGTATAACAGCACAACACAAGGGTTTAACCAATTCACAAGGACATTTCTATAGTTTCAAAGCATAATCATATGTTATATGCAAAATATAGGTTATTTCAACATAACCATTGCGCCTGTTGGAGTTCTTGTTTATAGCGGTGCCTGTGCATCAGCAAAAACGACTGGGATACCAGGGTAAGCTTTTATCTGAATAAGCAGCGTCCTCTGGCCCTCGCAATTGACTCGCGCACATCAGCTGCTGTCTGATGTGATCAATTACTGAAGATGAAAGTGACAAGGCTAGTGCACCTTTACAGTCTTGCGTGTCCTGCGTCAGCCTCAGCTCCAGGAGTGATGGGATGTCTCTGTCAGCGAATATATCTTTTGATGCAGGTTCTCAGCTGTGACACAAGACTCAAACAGCAACAGAGATGTGACTACGGTACGGAAGAGAGGTGTCTGTTATGGAATGACCCCCTCGTATATTGGTGGAAAAGAATGAGGTGTCAAAGAAAAAAAAATGGTAATAGAGTGGAATATATTAAATGATGCGGAGTGTCCACTGGACTGGAACCAATTCTGCAGGCTACTTTAAAGCTCACTAGCCCGGGAATCAGCAATGGAGAGGGAGAACCCATGTGTGGGTTAGAATTCCAAAAGGAGAGAAAATAAGCATGCCGAATCAAATGTAAACAATACGTTTTCATTCGGAAAGACAATTTTCAAATTTTACCCGCAATGCAATACATATGAAATGGTATCAGACACACTGTACCATCGCATTTTTGGTGAAATGAATTTTTTGTTCAAGTTCGAAAATTGATTGGATCGAGGAGCAAGTTTGTGGGTCAACACACCGAAGGGACTGGCGTGGGAGACCGGATTCCATCAGATGCTGAAGCTGTCCATTTCTTGCTTTTCAATCAGGTCCTCAATAAATAAATAATAGCTTTATATTATCTAACTTCCATTAGGGTGTTGAAATAGGATGGTCGTAGAGTATTCCATTCATTATACATTAACATTAATCCAGGACAAACCACTCCAGTGGAACCGTATATACATTAATGTAGTGACTCAACAAAAATGGGAAAAAAATGATACTCTGACCAAAGTATAGAATTCAACAAAGGGCTACACACTCCTGTCCAAATACGACATTTTGCCATGAAACACAGTAGGTTGTTTATAACCTGTATCGAGATTAAGAAAACAAAAACATACTCATTTCTTGCTGATCCCTATGAAGTATTAATCAGAAATGTACAAAAATCCAAATCAGAGTAGTCCATGTAAACGTGAGTTCTTGCATCGGTTGTTTTTTTTAGAGTTTTTTAGAGTTTTTCTTTCAGTTTTAAAGATAAGTTAATTAGGATACAAACATACTATTGATTAAGAATAATCTTTTCCTGAAATTAGAACTTTGTCCATCCCTTTGCTCAAACTTCCACAGCCTCTTCTCCCGTTGGGTAAATCTCACAGTATTGTGTGTGAAAGCTGCTGGGATATGCCTTGTTGTTCTTTTGGGGAATGCTTCCTTCTCCCGCTGGATCCAAAGCGTTAGCTTAAGGAGGAGGAATTGTAGCACTCAAGCGCGCTGTCAAAAAGATGTCCATTCACATAGTTTTTTCAGTGAGGCAATGCCATGCATAGAAAGTCACAAAAACAACACCGAGGTCACTGCTTTTACCGTGTAGTATAATGATAAAAGTCTCATAAAGAGATCTAAAATCCTCGAACACAAAGTGAAAATGATGAAAGGAATGCAGTTCTTGAGACTATTTAAATTTCTGCTTGATTTTTACCTCTAACTGTAGCTCTCCTTGTCCGTGTTTTTTTTCTTTCTTTTTTCTGTTGTTCTTTTTTTATAGTTCTGTCAGCATGTCTGATGTGAGTCACTCCATTTGGACAGGTTTGGTTCAAGCGTTAAAAAACTCTCTGAATGAATCTCTGTCCATCTAATGGCATCAGAGGCTTGAGAGAGTCTCTGACCATAGACAGCACTCAATCAGAGCGAGTCTTCCAACTGACCTTGCTCGGCAATCATCCCGCTACAGGGGATTAGGCAATCACTCAAACCACCTGGAAAGGACTGTTTGTTCACATTTCACAGATATATAAGTCACAGTACACCCTTTTCTCCCCCAGCAAGTCACCGGTTGCATCTAAAACGCTCAGATTATGGAATAACCCACTTCAGTGAAACATTTTTAAATGTTGCTTCAATGTTTTACATTTTTGCTATGCAGAATTAGTGCCGTCAAGAGATTAATAAAGAAAAGAGAGATATTCCTTAAAATCTGTAATTAATTGATCCAATGCATCTCTTTTTTACTGTCACCTCAGAAAATCTAAAGACCCTCAAAGTTGATTTATTTATTTTACTAAAGATACATTGTGTTTTTGTGTCTGATCAAAAGATTGACATACAATGACAAAAAGTGAATTAAGTCAGTAACTTTAACAGACTTGAACAGTTGCAGCTGTAATCATATATCTTCAGCTGTGTTTGAGTCTAGTTTCAGTATTTTTGACCATCAGAACCAATGGGCCTTTTTTTCTTGTGCCTATTGCCTGGAAAAATGGAAATGAAGATTAAAATGAATCATGTTCATTGCAGAAGTGTGCTAAAGCAAGGGGTTCTTTTGGTTTAGTTTGGCAAAGAGCTTTGCTACGCTTTGCCATATTAGTGTTTTTTTTTGCTATGGATAGCTATGGCTGCAGTCACACTGGGTGCTTTGCACTCATGTAGGCTAAACTACAACTGCTTTCCTGTATATTCGAATGACATTTAAGAATTATATCTTTGGGTAAATAGAATGATTTTGGAATGAATGGTGATTAATAATTTTCAGACACATTTGGTGCAATTGGATAGTTTCACGCAGTGTTCTGGAGCATCCATGTCCCATACAGTTCATACAACTAACTTTAGCTAGCGTAATTATGGTCCTGTAAAAAAAACAAAATATTCCAACACACAAGCAAAACTTTTCCAATTCACTCTTGCGTTTGAACTGAAGGCACTTGAGAAGGTGTGCTAAACTTTTGGTTTTGAGTGAAAATACTCAATGACAAACACAGGTGCATAATATTCATCTTGCATATTCATTAAAACGGGAGGCCAGCTGTTCAAAAGGAGCACCTGGAGCATCCATTCAATGTCAAGCTTAGGCAAGACTTTATTTTGTTCACTTTTTCAACTGTCGTTAAACTTTCAGGACAAAAAGACGTGGGTTGCAGAAGTAAGACTTGTTAATTCAAGACAGAAACTCTGACTCTGCTCATGTCTCCACACTCATTGCTAAATGTCAGTTTGTTACAAAAAATTACAATGATTTGCCGCTGGTCATATTCAAATATTTTCATTTTTGGCTTCTCTCTAAAAACACTTTGTTTCAGCAGGAAAAAAAAAAAAAAAAAACGCCATTATGTCCTTGTTTCATGTGGGACTTCCTGCATCAAATTACGGGAAAAAGAAGGGTCATTTTCACCTATAGTTGAATTTGCATTCCATATGAGACATGCAACAGGAGTGTCAGTCATTAATCATGGTCCAATGAGAGCTGTCAGAGTACTGTCATCCTTGTCAAATGTCTGTTCTCTAAACTCCCTCAAGTTATCAAATCTAGATCTCTGACCCACCTGTGAAGCTTGACAGAGCTAGAGGTGACCTCGCTGATGCAAGTAGAAATTTGGTAGGCTAGAAGCGTGTGCTGTGTGTGCCTGCCAATGTTTTTCCTTCATTTCCCTCTGTCTTTGTCTGTCCAAGTAATTGCAACTTTTGTAACATTATTTTCTCAGATTCTGAGTTTTACATCAGTTAAATGATCTTTTTGGGCATTCCCGCTATCTCTCTCTTTTTCTCTCTCTCAGATGCAGGGTTCTAAAAATCAAGAATATATATGTACATGTTCAAAATGTTTTTTTTTGTTTGTTTTTTTTACGTGTACATTTGGTGAGTTACCAGTAGTATTGTTGAAAAGTAAATTCTCACTTTCTACAAAAGCCTGCCTTGTAAACAAATGGAAACATACTTTAAATTTTCTCAGTCGAAATCCATCACTTTTCCTGGTTTATAATAAGTCTTCAAATTATATGAGTTCACAAACTGAAAACTCCAAAATTAAAAAAGTATTGTGGTCAATTGTTGTATTGGTACTCAATATCACTCAATTGGTACTATTGGTACCGAACATAAGGAGCAAATTTCCAAATTTAAATCATAAAGAGCGATGCAAAACCACTTATTCTGAGCATTGTGACATCACGAGAATGAGCTTGTTTCACACTATCATCATGCTGTATGACACAAATATTGATCCATTACAGTGTTGAGGCTGATGTACATTCAGATATTTGGTGTCATAGTGATTGTATCTTCTTAAAATCCTATCACATTTCTTGTATGATAACTCTTTTCTTCACGTGAATTATCAAACTTACATGACCGTGACTTTATTTTGAATCAATGATGGTGATAAACCTGCGTGCAAGAAAGTGCTAACCAATGCTTATTCCATTGTGGACCAAATAAATAAATAAATAAATACAAAGGAAAGTCAACAACAAAAATGTTTTCTTGAGCCCTGTGACAATAAATCCATGTCACATGTACGAGATGTGAGACAATGAAATGCATGGTCTACTCGAATTGGCTTCATGTCACTTCTTCTTCTCAGTCACTCCAAATAACACCTTGATGTCCATTATCTGCAAACGTAATTGCTATATTGATTTTCCCTTGTTGTGTCTTTCTTTTCATCCCACCATGCTTGTTGCTTGCCATTGTTCAATAGATGTTCTCGCAAGCGTTGATTGGCTAGAATAATGCTGCCTTGGAAATACATTAAAAGGACAGTTCTAGCGCTTCATGCATTTTGACCCAATTATGGAAAACATGGATTTTCAGGTTATTTCAGGTTATTACAAGAAAAAAAAAATAAATCAGTGTTTTGGTGGTTCATTGGTGCTTGCTATAGTCATTCAGAAGGTGCAGTTTCAATATGGCCAATGTCACAAAATCACAGATGCAAACGGCATCCGCTGCTGCAGATGCGAAGATCTGTGGCAAGTTGCTTCTTCAACCTGCGTGTTCCTGGCTTTGCGTGGAGACCAGGATTGACAGAAAAATAAACTTTTTTTTTTTTTTTTAATTTAGGCCTTTGACTACTGTTGGCCCCTGGGCTCCAACCCTGGCAAGCAGGTAAAGGCAGGTCTGTCTGTGCACAGCATTTCTTTTTTCCATGCATTTCCCATAACTTTTATGGCTTTAGTTTGAAATGTATAAAGTTGAAGTACTGGCTTGTGTTATGTAGAAAATTGACGTGGAAAATAGGATGAAAATTGCCATCCTTAAAAGACATTTCAAAAAGGGACGGTCACATCAAGAGGTTTAGAATGCATTGCAATACATGCAATGTATTATCCTCCAATTGATTAGACATCAGTTCTCTTCTTTTTAAACGCTTCTTCTGAGGTCGGGGTTTTGCAAAGGTCAAATTTGCATCATTTTCCCTTCGATTTGCTCACGGGGAAACAGAGTCTATCGGGAATGTTGTCTTGCAGCGCTACCTGAAATAACTGCTGTTATTCAGTCCATTTTAAAAGGGAAGTTATTGTCCACTAAGATTATATAACTAATAGCTCAACATAGGGTTAAGAATACATGGCCATGTGGATGATCCAATTGTTTATTCAATAACGGGGCCTCAATAAACTAGCAAATAAACCTCTAACCATGGAAATGATTCTATATTCAGACCACAGGATGCGTCAACTGTATTGCTTTGTTTGATCTTCACATTTTCAAAGAGGAGGGAGAGGCGTCTCGCCATTGCAGAAAATAAAGTCCGTAGAGGAAGAGCTTCAGGGACTTGCTACCTACCTTGATACCGCATAAAAGTGTGTGTGTGAGTGTGTATGTGTCTGCATGTGGAACAGGCTTGTCTGACAGTGACTGCGTCTGATGTTGTCTGTAGAACTGAACGAAGAGTTCTGCGTAAAAAGCATTTGCTTGATGTTCTTCCCTGGTGTAAAAAGGCTCAGAGAATGAGCTCAATTTCATTATCCATTCTAGTCCATGCGTCATTTCGAATGTGACTACTATTTATCCCGGCAGGAAAACCTGGAGTTAAAAAAAAAAAAAAAAAACTTTGCTGTTGTTATTAATTAATTGGAATAATGCATTTAATAATGAAGGTAACAAATAAAATATTAACGTTGTTGTTCTTTAACGAAATGCTAAACATCAATAAAACAAATGCGGTACCACTTGAGGCTATTAACTTTTAGATGCCAAATGGTATTTTAGTTCCTAGGCGTTAGCGTCACAGGAAGTATGTGAAGAGTTTATGTAAACAGAAAGCCAAGTTAGTCAATTGGCAGAATTGGCTGAACATACTAAAAAGTTAAGTTGCTGTGATTCAGTGTCCTGGAGCAGCTGATTTTGGTTATTACTTTTAAAGGGGACTTTTTGGAAGTTACCAATAGTGCACTTAAAATGTATAAATTTTATTGAATATGAAGGGGAAAATACTTACTGGTTGAGAAAGAGTGAAACAAAGAATGCATACAATTTAATTTGACTTGCTGCATTGCATTTGCTCATCTATGTCTCCAGGAAAAAGGAAGAAAGCCAATTATCCTAAAATATAACATTATAATTTAGGTTTCTGTGATGGCAGTGAAAAAAATCAAACCTCCAAGGTTTGACTCTCCAAGAGCAATCACCAGATTATTGCAAATTTGCCCCAGTTTGCCTGTGATGCCAGAAAGAGCAGTTATCCAGTAGTGACTTTCAAAAAGATTTTGAGGGGAATGCAGCTTTACCTAGGATTAATTTGTCATTTAATAATAACAATAATAATAATTTCTAAATCTCTCTACATTAGCATCTTTGTTTCTATTGTTTTCTGCAGGGAGTTAAGTCACAGTTTAGTGCTTTTTATTTTCATTTGTACGGCTTATGTGGTAGGCAAGTTTTTTCTTACAGAAAATGCTTTGTGACTCGATATTCATCACAAGTGCCCTAGGCGTTTTTTTTTTTATATATATTTATTCTTTTTTTTTTTTTTAAATTGAATTCACATTCATCAATTCGACAACTCTCACAAGGTCTTTCATTTTCACATCTTCCTTCTGATCCCAAACTTGCCCTTGCACCCAAAACAGGAGTTTATCAGGTTCTACTAAACATGAATTAAGTGTCCACTTCAGGGTGTAATTGACCTCTTTCCCAAACCCAACAACTCAAGCACAAGAAGCCCGAAAAATAAAAACAGATCAAAGCAGTATCTTGAAAGCATGGAGATTAAAAATGAGATTGTAAAAATGATAATGCTTTAGCTATGACTGTAATTAAATGATCACAATTAATCTGTTTCAAGACATGCTTGTAAAGTTAAATTTATCATTCGATAAAACAATCTACCATTGATTCACAAACAATAATTAATTAAACCCCTAAATAAAATAATATATATCTTATTTTGCCTACCTTATTATTTGCTCGATTATGAAATGTAGTCTGTTCAGGAAAGTGAACAGAACAAGAATTGTGTGTTATTACCAAGCATATGACTATAAAACTCTCGAAACTAAATATAATTCAATATTTTTTTGCAATCTTCTACAGGGATGCGTGAAGACAAATTTGTTTATAACAACTCAGCTCCTCTATTTTTTCTCATTTTTGAAATGTGTATCATTCCGTTCTGTGAAAGTAACCACAGCCCTCAATATTTCTCATTTCTTTTCAGAGATGAGCTAGATGTTGTCTTCCCGTGTTTCACCCATGTGATGACCTCATTTTATTTGACAGCCTTAAGTATTTGATGGAGGTATTTGAAGATATGTGTAGACCCCGCCATCCCTTGGATGCAGTCTCTGAAGCAATTTTCCCAATGATGAATAATTCACCAGATATTATTGCAAAGGTCATTTTAGTAATTAGTACCCCGCTGTTGACTAAACAGCCTCAAGGTACCTGATGGCCAGTTTAATTACAATTGGAAATTAGTGTAATGTTTGACAAGCTCTATATGTTCTCCTGATACCTTAACAGATGACACCTCGAGAACAAAGTGGGCTTACAATAAGTTTGCTTGTTAGCAGATGGGAATGGAGGGGTGGGTGGTTGAAGAGGGATCAGAAACAATCTGTGAGTGAGCTGGTACCCACACAAAGTCCATTCTGTCCAAATATGCAGTAATTGCTGTAAATGCAGATTACTCTTGTTGGGTATGCATGTGTTTTGACAGCGTCGACATACTTGGCGCTGGCACTGTCACGTTATTAGCCAATTACTGTGGAGAACTAATGGAACGGGTCACAGACGGGTCTCTCTGGGAGATCGGGGACCGAACATATGCTCATAATATGGCAAGTCGACACAGTCCGCTAAAGGCTTTGGCCTGTTACGAAGGAGAGGACTTGACTCTTGTTAGGAGTCTAAATGGGGCTTGCGTTTCTAAAGCATGAAGTTTACTTGCTTAGCTTGTTTGAGTGAACAGGCAAGACATATATTCCCGAGCTGTTATTTTATAGTGGATGCTGTGATCTCTCTAGGATGGATTAAGGCGGATGTAGTTTCATAAATAGAGGTACCTCAGTTTCTGTTTTTTAAGTACAATTTCAATTAATGTATGTGTCATTGTAGTGCTAAATACTTGCTTTTAGTCATATGGTTGGGGATGATAGTGATGTGATTTTCAACTTCTTTCCAACCTCATGTTTTGAGTGATTAGTGATTATGACAGAATCAGATAGGGTCCCGTTTCTGCCTTTGAAGGATTCTTGGTTCAGAAACACTGGCGCAACATCGGGGGACTTTCTTGTTAGTTTTTACACGTGTATGTTTCAGATTTTGACAAGGCTGGATCATATAGTTTGCATCAGATCTCGTAACTCTACAGTGGTGGGATACGATGGGGCAAAAAGTAATGGTGGACAACATTGTTGACTGTTGCCATTTCCAACCTAGAGAAGGACATTAGGATTGCCGATTGGAGCTCAAGAAGTTAAACATTGGATTAGAGGACCAATGTGGAAGGAAGAAGTAAATGGCAGAAGAGAGGCAGAATGCCAACATGGCGGACAAATACCAGCATGATGGAAAACTACTGAAGATATTATAAGAGTGGCATAAAAGTAATGATACGACCTACAGTCTAATCAAGTTAGGTTTTCCTGATATCTTTTAAATGTTTCAAGTATAAGATTCCTTGATGGATTAAAAACAGTCACATCTGAGCTAAGTTTTATTCATGCTTTATTGTTTTAAAGATTTCCAATTTATTAATGGTGACTTGTCGCACACACTGAAAAACATAACACTTTAATTGATACCTCTATAGAATTTAAACCATGGATAAAGTGTCACTAAATGTTGTACGTCAGTTAATAAAAATCTAAACAATTAAGTCGCAAGATCAAGCTCTTGAAATGTGGTTTACTTGCTATTTAGGTAAAATGACAAGCATGATCTCTGTACACTTTGGAGACTCAATATTTAATGGCGGAGGTCAAATTCAAAGACCAAGAAAAAACATTTCACTATATGGAAGTCATTTTTATAATATTAAATGGTATATCTTACAAAGGCATAACAACACAGGACTGTATAGCTTTAATTAACCAACACAGATTTGCTGGCAAGCACTGAAGCCTTCTCAAAGCAAACATGACTTCACTCACTGGTAACTAATTTACAAGCATATACTTATCACATTTTGATATAGACTTTGTACAAGATACGTAAGTGTACATACAATATTGTGGCAAAAGTGATATGCCACTTTGTCCACAGGCATACGCGCACACACGCATTATTATTGTTTGTATCCACTTCACATTGCAACAGAGATTGTCTTCTCATCTTTTTCTAGGTTTTCCCTTTTTCCCCATTTCAACATTTGCAATGATGTACATCAAGCCTTTGTGGTTACTATGTGTGTCCATTTGTAATATTGTTCTTAGGGGTGCTATGTACAGTGTGATTTCATTGTTACCTAAGGATACTATATATATTTGTGTATACTTGGAGGCCCAAGTAGTATGCAAACATTACAACATTTGAGTGCGTGCTCTCCATTTAACATTGGTTTAGTTTCATAAGACAAACAGGTAGAGCAGATAACATTAATACTGACACTGGATCTAATGATGGATGCATCGACAATACAGTCAAGAGCAAAAATACCTTGTGGGAGTCCAAGGAGTTCATGCAAATGATGCCACAGGGTGAGTGTGAAACACATTTGTCTGAAAACTAAGGCATTATTATCTTTTCCTTTGTGTATCTGTTGCTATTTTGAACCGTTTTGAGCAGTGAACTCGCAAAAAGGGAAACGGGCAAAATATAATGAGAGCTCAGTCTTTTGGAGTGGATAGCTCATGATTGCTGACTACAACTGAATATTTGGGGTGATATAAAAAAACAAAAAAATAGCAATTCTTTTTGTTGAGGAAAAAAAAGGACAGACGTACAAAAACAAAATTGAAAACAAAAATTGACCCCCTACATCTAATCAGTTATGCAACTGTTGCATCCTTGACAGCAAATTATGAAGTCAACATGTTAAAGAAACAAATGCTCATATATTGTGTGTATTGTACACAAGTGATAGTATCATTTTTTTTTCCATTATGAACATTTCATGTGACATATTGACAGTGTTTCATTTCATGAAAATTCTCTTCCTCTGTGATATGAGGAAGGGCACAATTAGTTGTGACATCCTTCAAACAATCCAACAACAATAATACATGTTCTTATTCCCACAAATTGTTATGAAAACCCATTATTGTTGACTAATGTCTTGGTTTTGAATGCTGATCTGTAAACATAGATTAAAATGGCTCTTTTACAAGCAATTTCACTCAATCAGTGTGGCGCTCCCAATAATATGTGCTCCTTTTGCTTGAATATATTTATGCAATTTGCAGATTTGTGTTTCCGAGACGAGAGAAAAAGTGATGGAAGAAAGAAAATCAGGTAATCTCAAACAGGGAGCTCATCATCATCAACTCTTGTTTAGAGGGAGACTGATTAAAAATGTTTTTTTTCACTTATTGCATTCATTTTGATAATTACATCAGGTACGATTGGACTGATTCATTTATTTCCCTGTTCATGACATGGGTCGTGTAAGGCGATCATTTTCTGAGTCTGAGTTAAAGCCTCTTTACAAGAATCAGATCCTTGACCCCAGAGGATCTCTCGGCAGCCCGCATGCAAACACGGTTTGCTTTTCACTCGACATAGAATGCCTCAATACATTATAGATGCAGGGCTGCTCCTAATTTGCAATTGTACGGGGAAATGAATCACATGAATCATATACTTGGTGATTTAGACACCTGGCTTGGGTGTTATTGGGAAGCAGACACTTAATGTCGTTGCAATAGATTATACTGCACCCAATCTGTTCCAGCACAAAGTTATGTTGGAACAGTTATCATCATCAGTACAGTTTACACAGATGATTTGGAGTCTTTTGCTCCGTCTCAACTGTCAAGCGTGCTTGTTTTTGTTTTTTTCTGGGTCACTGGTAATGTCTTGGTTGGCATGACTGCAAAAAAAAAAGAAAAAAAACTCAGGGAGGAAAAACGCATTGCATTGTGAACAACTATTATAGCATGAACGGATATTAATAATCACATTAATTGAAACAGATAACGGTAATTAGTAGCTAGCTACTGGGAGTTCGTTATGACACTGGAAGAAAATATTAAGAGCATAGTACGTTGATGTTTTTGAGGGCTTACCACCTCGTCTTTGCTGGTGCAAGTACAGAGCAGAACATTCCCGTTAGCCCACAGAGCAATTCCATAGCCCTCTTAACCACAGTAAGGGAAAATACCAACATTGCATATCAAAGTAATTAGATAAAGAATTTCATAATTGGCTCAATGGTTCGGTTTTGTGTGGCAGATTCTAAGCAACAAAATACTGCATGACCAACAGAAACAAAAGAAAGAAGGGGGGAGGGTTGAGCCTTTCAAGGCAAGATGAAGACATGACTTTTAACAGCACTTTCTTAATGGAGCTGGCAGAGATGCAGCAAACAGCATATGGGGAAAATCTTGGGTGTGTTTGTGTTCATGGGTTTACCAGTCCTTGGTGAAAAGAATGCAAAACAAGATTACCAGTGCTGTCTACCATTGGCCTAGTTACGCTTCTCAAATATGTTTCTTTTTTTTCTTAAATCTTTCCTCAGTCCCTCCCGACTAAAATAGACTTCTGAAACATGTTCAGGCAAGACAAACGAAACATCTTCCACCACCAAATGAGTTTGTGCTGATTATTATACAGAACAATATTTCACTAGATCTTAAATAGAAACACCACCCTAGGCCCCTAATTAGCATTTAGCCCAAATTAGCTTACTCAACACACTCAACATACTGTATTTGCATTTGTTTCTGCGTGAGTAAATGGTCTTTTAGGACACGGTTGCTCTAAGCTGGGCACAAGAAAAAGTATAGTACATTGTCCCACACTATTACAAAGCACATTCCACTATATTCAAAGCAAAAGTCATTGATTTTGTATCCTGTGATTAAACTACTTTGGTTTGCTGTGCATTGTTGTCAGTTTGCCAAACCTGCCGCCACCATACGTCGTGGTGGACTAAGGCATGGGCCAAGAAATGATCACGTAAATTTTAGTTGATCCAGATGGAAGTGCGATTCCTCCACTTTTGTTATCATTGTGATGCATTCGTCCATTTCTCCAAAATTTTAAAATCTTGGTATAAACAACAGTTAGGTTTTGTGGAAGGTTTGGTGATGATCCATATGAGGACTCTTATGCATTGTTGGGGGTCTTTGCGTCTCTCAGGGCCAAATTAACTATTCATGGGTCAGTGACGATAGATGATGAACATTTAATTTGAAATGTTTGAGCCCTCAGACTGACCCCACATTATTTTTTTGATACAACTGTTTCAAAGGCTCATGAGCCTGATGAAATCGATTTTCAAATGTTTCTATTAGGAGTACCTAGCTGGTCACAGTTCCTCAAATGATCAGTACTTCCACACATACGCATGGATACTAATCATGAAGTCATTGAAAAAGGCTGGATGGAATCACATGTACAGGATGCCAGGCTAATGTTTTTGTTTTGTTTTTTTTACAGCTGGTGCTCATGTAGGAAGGAGCTACTGCCACCTCCAGTGGCCGTCTGCTTTGCAGGAGATGAGAAGCTCGCCAGCGGGATGACCTTGACGGTGTCATCTTTTTTACTACAGTGTCTATCCAGGGTGTTGTAGAACTGCGGCCTGTTAAGCCCTTTGTCCAACTCGTCTTTTGTAGGCACGGACCTTCCCAACGTGTGGCGGCCATCCATGGTGCCAAAGCTGCCCAAATTAACCTTGACTCCCCGAGCACAGCTCTGCTGGAAGCCAAAGGAGGGGAGCGTACCGGAGATGGCCGCAGAGGTAGGGGTGGAGGCGGGGCTTCCGCTCGCCGGACTTGGGAACTGGGTCAGGGTTGGTGGCATCCAGCAGGTGTCGGAGTGGCCCAGTATCAGACACTCTTGAGTACAGGTCTCGGATGCTTCAGCCAAAGCTTTCTGGAGGTTCACCTCGATGGCTGAAGATAAAAAAAGAACAACAAAAAACGTGAAACCAACAGGTGAAACCACTCAAAAAAAACTCGTAACGTTGTGATTTACTGAAGTTATGAATTCAAAGACAACTGGAAAAAAGCTTTTGTCTTATCAGAGTTTGACCCGCTAAGTGTCATCCCTTTGACAAATTGAAAGTTAGTAATAAATGTTTCATTTCATCTTATAATGAGGAAAGCATTAGTGGAGCATTTAATTTCCATTGGTATTCCCAGGACATTATCTGTTTACCTACAATATGCAACAAATTCCCTGTAGCTTAATTAGACTGAAAAAAAAAAATAAACTCTTGCTGTTTCTATCACAGATTGCCTTTTCTGGATTAAATATTTAATGAACGTTCACACAAACAATGTTTATTTTAGTTACTGTCAGTGTGACACGCCTCAAAACTCACTTCTCACATTTTAGAATCCCAAGTAAATCTGATCAAAAGGAATTTTTAAAAGTCAACACTTAATTACAATGACCAAGATTCATATATGGACGACATGAAAAAAAAAAAAAAACAACAAACAAAAAAAAAAAAGACTTAACGAGGAGACATATCAGCAAGGCCATAAGCTCCGAAGCAATCTTATCTCATTATCCCTGTGCAGGCATCACATGTGGAATGAGTCTGGTGTGAGGCTTCAGCATTGAGCCTCAGCAATAAAGCCTGTCAAGCCAGATAATTAGAATGTAAAACAGTGTGCACCAAGGCAACGGGTAGCCCGGCAGTGTTCTCTCTCCTCGGCCATGCGAGGTACGGCGGAGTCCACGTTTGAACATCATGTCACTCCTCCAGGCCTCAGCTTCAAGCTGTCACGCAGAAATTATTTAGTATATTTGCATAAGTAAGAATGCTATAAATAATAAAAGGCATTTTTGACCCTGTGATGACTTCTTGCTTTTTTTGCACAAAAAGTTGCACGCATGCACCGTGAAGACGACTGCCGCTAGGTGTATGTTTTTATGACCTTAGATAAAAGCCAATATATATCTTAATATACATGAATCGGTAAAAAGTGAAAATAACACACCTGATTCAAATGATCATTATCAGGCTTCTGAGCTTGCTGATGAGTTGATTATTTGAATCAAGAGTAATGTAAGAGAGCGACATCAAAAAACATGCAGGTATGCAGCGCTCTAGGAATGGGGTTGCCTATCCCCGAATCAGTAAATCCTTTAGGTCATATAAATGGTGTCACCTTTCAGAGGGTCACTAAAATTATTAAGGCAAAAACGGGCCACATGTCAGCATTCTCTGAGCTTCTACTCCATGCCTTTCTTTGTGTCTTAAAGTGGCTCTTAAAGTGGCTCTATGGATTATTTAAAGTTGATGTTTCCTGGTCTTACATGAATGCGGCACGCACACTGCGGTGTCACAGAGAGACCATACTTTGGAACCATGCGCAATGCAAGCGAGAAAATGAGTGGATACAAATACAATTTGTGATTAGTTTCAGTGCATAATAGCGTGGAACCTACAAAACTTGGGCAAATATGTCAACACTGGTTAGTTAGAACATGAAAACATAACTCTTACCAGTCAAGTAGGAAAAACAGGTATGAGCAGAAGGACATTGGACAGAAAGAAGCCACAGGCTAATGTAAATTCTTGTTTTATCGTGATGTCTTTACTGGCGTTTTTTGTGTTTGGTGGGTGAATCCTTGTACATGTCATGAAATCCCCCACACACAAGCACTTCTATTCCGTCACCTTCTTTTAGTCACTATTCGCAAACAAACCATCTATTTCCTTTTTTTCCCCTTTTTATTCACGATTAACAGCACACAAGACATGAACTGAAATCCAAGATGTGATATGAATTACGTTGGCAAAAGTTGTCCTCCTTTGCTTTCCATAGCTAAAAGAAACATGACAGCCCCCATCTGGGTGGCACTCCCCATGTAATATAAATATCGATTGCTAGACCTATGAATATAGCTAAATAAATATGTTGGTTGGATAGAACACATTTACAGCGGGTTTTCAAAATGAATAATGGTCTACATGCCACTTTATTCAGGAAACACTATTCAAATAAAAGTCTCCTTGGACAGGTAACCTCAAAAAAATCAGAGTTCTGTAACTATTCTCAACTTTTTATAGCACTTCAGTCAAAGGTGATGCCTCACATAAACTGCAACTCAAAACTATTTTATGTCTTTATGCAGTTTGAAACTGCGACAGCCTTCGTATTTGGAATGCAGCTCTTCCGCATGACATCGGACTGCACTATTTCCTATTCCGTTGGGACAGTTTGGATGGGCAGGTGGGATCGTGGCGAGTAATGTCATTGGCATCTCAGTCTGCTTTTGTCACTCAAAGGAATAATGCAGCCTGCTTATGATGCTGGCGTCATTTGTATTCAGGGGAAACAGCCATAACCTGCAGAGCCTTCAACACATCTTCCAATGCCCCATATCTTGATGCTGTGACTGTTCACTGCATTTTCTTTCAAGGAAAGTGTGACTAGCAGACAAGTGGAGATCATAGGAAACAATAGGGTGTAATCCAAAGCAAAGCATAGATCAGACCCACTCTCCTCATTTAAGTTGTTTTCAACAAAGTGGATCTCAAACTCTGCCATCCATTTAGCAAACTAAAAGAAGTCAATTAAACATCTAATGCAAGTTCAGCCTCGCAAAGATAAGTGACGATTCAGTTCACAATCTGATTCCAAACAGCCTGAAGGCTAAATTAGTGGCTCAGTCATAATTAGCTACGCTTATTTCAACACACCGATTGCAACGCTTTAACTGGTATCCGACGGAAAACATTTATGTGACACCACACCGCTGCCTCCTTCATCTGGGTAAAGCTCGAACACTAATGTGGTCACCTTCAGCTAACCTTCCATTTGTGTGCTCCACCTAAACACAGGATCTGATTTGAACGTATTGGGTAGTACAACATTTATGTACAAAAAATATTAGCTAAGAAACATTATATCACATTTTCAGTAGACACGCAGTAGTCGGCAAATGCTGCTCAATAATGACAATAAAAAAAAAAGTATTTTATTCAAAAATATACCATAAGGTGGTGGAACAAGAGAAAATGCATTTCCAAGTTTGCGTTCTGATCCACTAACGCGGGATAAAAAGAAACATGTTTTGAAGCTTATTTTCTAATTTCAGGATTTTAAATATTTACAAGGCCTTCATTTGCCGCGTGTAATTCAGTCTTTGCTAAAGGCTGAATAAAACACCCCTCCTGTTGCGTTTATTTTGGCTTCAGGGTGATGTTTGATTTAATGTACCATATTGGTGGTAAACAGTGCAACAACACAGCGCCGTGATATAAGCGCCACCTTACACTACAGACATCTTGCGTGCCTATATGTTTCATGTTGTTCTTCTACTTCTTTGCTTAAAAATAATACATATTTCCAATAGTTTCACACGTACAGCACTATTTAACAGGAGCCTTGATGATATTTACTGACAGAGCTGCTAACAACCTGATGAGCTTCACATTAATGTCTGTACACATATGACTCAGCTCATTATATCGGCGTTCACAAACTCATTATTGTTAATTAAAAGGATAATTGCATGCATCTAGGACATTAGACTCCTGGAACTAGTCAGGAAGGTGAACCTGGCAGCATCTCCACCACTAAATAAAGCAGTCCTCCAAATGCATGATACTGTCGAGTTGTGATGTTACAAATTTTCACATTTCCTCCATCCGAGCATGCAGGAATATGCTCATATTTTGAATGATAATGTTTGGTTTTGATTGTCTCGGGTGTGCTGTATAGGGAAATAAAAGTGTCAAGTTCAATCCCAGGATAACAGTAGCGCCTCCACTGCATGCTGGCAGCACATAAAACTAGCTGTTTTGTTTAACTCGGCCAGTGAAGTTTTGATTCAGAGGCTGTCACCGAGCAGCACGTTCTTTTTTTTTCTTCATAGCAAAAACTTTCAAAAAAAAAAAAAGAAGTCTGTTTCTTAACATATACTGTTCGCTAAAGAGCACAAACACAACTAAGCTAGGGAAAGCAATATGAGCACCTCTCAATGATGGTTATTTCTGGATCAGTCAGATGAGCTGCAATCGAAAACTATTACATTATAACAAGCCAGAAATGTTTTCACTATATATAGAGTATTTTTCCACTCCCACTTGCATGTAATAATCCTTACCATACGAGTGTTAATTTGTGTACTGTAAATTGTATGACAAAGGTAAATATGATGCTGGCCCATAACATCAAACGCCTTTTAGGAATATCACAGCTTGAAACCAAAGAGAAAAATGGAAGTCCTACATTGGTAGTAAAAATACACACATGCAAAGGGTTTTTTTTATATTTTCCTTCAGGGCACAATCACTTTTGTCAGGAAAAATCTGAAAGAAAAAACTGTAACTGAAGAATATATTTTGGAGAAGATAATGTGTTGACATCCAATCACCAATGAAGAAAGCTCTCTCACATGCATTCACTCAAGTTGACTACTGAGACTAATATATATCTTTTCTAGTTTCATCTCTACTACAAACACCTTCACGATGCGATATAATGGAATACAACGGCAAAAAAACAAACAAACAAAAAAAAACATTAAAACTTAATGATAGACATTGACAAAAGAGACACGAGAAGAAAGAGAGACATGAGGGCCGCGTACATAATTATATCACCAGCAGTTTTCAACAGATCATTCTCTACTCTATGTCTTGGGGGCACCTCATGACGGTTTCTGTTGCCAGACCAGCCACACGCAGAATGCCGTGTACTTTCCAACACCGAAATTTCTCCATGCAAGCCTCTCATTGTGTCACATTTAAAAGGATTGTGAGGAGCTACTTTGTTTGGCAGTGAATTAACATGGCTGTGTTCATACCCACAAAGACGCAAACTGTCCTCTTTCTTAAACGCTGATTTGTGCACACCCGCATAATTAAGCGAACCTCACAGTGTGATGCGAGTCACGAGTCACAAAGATAGAACCTTCATGGCGTCTTGGAAATTCAACTCCCCTCTGTAAATTAGGCTTAAAAAGCTATTGGGTTTTATTTGCCTTTATCAACAGTACAGTATAATCCCGTGTGATGGCAATGAGAGCTGTCATGTTTACTGGTGACAAGGGCATGAAAGGTGAAGTAAATAATACATTGCAGGAATGGAAAAAAAATGTAAAGCTCTTCAGCAGGCTAAAGATCAGTGATGGGCACAGAGGTCACCGGTGTCATGTTGATGGATGCCATGGATCTTTAAGACAGACATTTTGTCTAAGCCTGTAGAAAACGTATTTACATTATGTGCATTTAAAAGGAAAAAAAATGTATTCAACCTCCATTTAGCCTCATATTCTGCTTTGACTCGGTTTTAAATGTTGCTGATTAGCCACAAACAATAGTGTAGAGCATTTCAATAGTGGAAAGATAACTTTTTGTTTTATTCTTTGGAAATACACACAAAATACAAAGTAATATGTAGGAAATGGCAGTACTTGTGTCTTTGGTTCAAATAAACAGAGGCTTATCTAATAAATAGCCTTTCTCAAAGGAGACAATGTGATGCAGATAAGAGGGAAGTGAGGTCATCCATATATACTCTAGACTAATTACTTCAGATGCATTTACTGAGACGCCGCTGACAACAGCGAGTCTCTGAGCCACATACGTATTTATCAGCGCTTGCGGGACCTTCACACTTCCCCTCCTGTAATCCATCTGCACTTGTCCACTCTCCGGCTTCTTCTCTCGCTCCTTTTTTTTTTTTTTTTAAACTTCCAGCAGTTTGACCCATTGTAACCAAAAGTAATTGCAGGCAGAAAACAACATCTAATGATTACTTTATCTGTGGGTCTCAGCAAGAGTGAAAAGTCACAATAGACAGGTACTTTGGACAAAAGGAGAAGTCCTTTTTTTGCTCCTGACACACAATTTCAGACAACAAAGAATATTATTGACTTGGCCAAGATTAGAACACAGAAACAAATAATGAAGCACCAGAAGAGGACAAAGCGCACAAAGGGAGGAAAGAACAACCCAGGCAAAACACACGCTGCTTCTTTCTTTTTGTTGTCATTGATTAAAAGTAAGGTGTGAGTTGCGTTGTCCTTTTGTCCACTGTGTTTATGAAACAATGTACACAAGTGACTTCATGTAAATTTCCTCTATTCCAATATGCTGTCAATGGGGGAAAAAACAACACCTTGGCATCAGTTCTTTCCAGATAAAATGTTTAAAAAAATGTATTACCACATCTGATCTAAAAATTAGATAACCAAACATTGTGACATTTTTTTTAATGTGACCTCTTCAGTTTCAATAACTTCTTTGTTTGACCATTTTTAACAAGAATGAGAATATAATCTCAATTAAGAAAGACTCAACATGGGTGCTTCCTAAACAAACTATGTTTTTGCTTCATATATATATATATATATATATATATATATATATATATATATATATATATACACACACATACAGTGATGTGGGCACTGGCGTAAAGCTATCAAGCCCTAGGCAGCTTTTTCTTTTTTTTTTTTTAATCATTTATTTTTTGTCAGATTTTCTACTCTTGACTTTGCTCGTGTGACATTGCTTGATTGCACCTCCTTCATTATGTATCTGAACTATTATTTGGTAACCTCCATGCCCCTCCTTTAACCATCCACCCAACCATGAAAAAGGTGCTGCTGTCGTTATCAGCACAATCAGGGCTGGCCAAATACACAGCATGGGCCTGGTAGATGAAAGGTGCAAACACCATAACAATCTGCAATCAGCGCTCATCACCACAATGATACACAGCGGAGGTGGGGGAGGCAAAGGGTTTCTGAGGCAGGTACAAACTGAATACGTGCAAACACACACAAACCCCACACTTTTATACGTATTTTAAAGGCTAACATAAGGACATTCATCCGTTCGTGTTGCTTATGTATTGAGTACAGGGGGTGAACACTGCATATATAGTGCAGGTGGGCTCGCACTGACAAGATAGTAATACATAAATGAATACGCTATGCACAGGTTGAAAGAACTGTGAATATGTTGTACCTCAAAATTCATTGCAGATGGATGACTATTTAAAAGTGCCTACGTTACCACCCATCCGTAATGCAAAATTTTAAATTAAACGTGAATAAGAATGAAAAATGTTATTCAATGTCCAAAAATCAGTTTCAATAACGAGCAAACAAAAACAAAATTACACATTTTGGAACTAGAACCTTGTTCAGTCAGATCTATCAGATTTGAATGAGGCACTCAACAACACTTCGGCATACACTGTAGCACTGAGCAGTGAAAAGTACCGGTAATTGCAAATAGTAGAAATGCAACGAATTGACGGCCACCGCAAGTTTTCGACACAAATTGCATTTTCATTTATGGGCTGAAAAACAGTGAAAACGGATGTTGTGATGACGCAAAACCAGAAAGCCTCTGCCTGAATTTCACACAAGCACACAGAGAAAAGGAGAGGGGTGTTGCTTGATAGGCATCTACTGTATTATTTTCGGTCAATCAAGAAAAGAGCACTGCCAAGGTTCCACTTCTTCCAGAGACCTACCGAAGAAGACAAAAAAAAACATCACGTCACACGCCAACAGAAAGTTCTGGATGCTTTAAAAGTGTTCACCGGGCTACAATCAACAATACACTTCCCTTAAAAAATGTATTAAATCGCTGATGAAGGGTGCGACAGCATGATGATATGGCACAGGTTTCCAACATTGACGCTAGCTGTTAAAGTGGTGCATTCAAATGCAGAAGGACCTTCCAATCTTAGACACGATAAAGTCTGTCAATTATGTTAATAGATTCAAATAATTAATAATACATATTATTAAAAACGTTAATAATACAAAATTTGGGCTTCCTATCAATCTATTAAAGCTGACATAGATGAAGAAGAATGGTTGGTATGTTAGTAAATCAAAGTAAGACTAGTCATGTTCATTTCCATACATCCCTATTGTATAACAACACATTTGTTCTGAATTTCAGCATACGGTATTGCAAATAAATCTTTAATAGCAATCTTATCATTGATTTTATACCAAACTACTACACACACCATTTAACCAAATTTGATTCAAGCAAACCCTCATTTTTTTGTTCAAACCTGTTGCATCCCAGGCGACAACAGCAACAAAAGAGCTTGAATAACTGAAACTCTTGCACACACAATGGAATACATAAGACGAACTGTACAAGGCAGACCTGCATCCCGTGTCATGTCACAAGCAAATTCATTGCACCGACCTATTGCCCCCAATTATTATGGAAAACAAGAATGAATCAAATTAACATTGAAGAGCTCTCCAGGCCCCGTCTAGCCAGTGGACTCAGTGGCAGCCAGCGGAGAGAGGGTAATAAACAAGGTGCCACTGCATATGCTATATATCTTGCAGTCATTGATGATTAGCTCTGTTTTCCTTTAGCCATACATTACTGTTATTGCCTTCACGGCGAGACAGATAGGAAGTGGATACAAAAGCATCCTCAAGCCCATCTTTCAACAAACTGGCAGGCTGCAAACCACTCAGCACTGGGGGTTGAATGTTCTCAGCGGACGGCGGAGAGCATAATTTGCCGCAGGTTTTACCTTTTTTCTTTCACACTTATTTGTGTTTGGTGCGCTAATGTACAATATGTGCATTTTACACCAGGGGTAACGAAACAAAAATGATGGAAAATCCTTTGTATTTATGAAAAATGTTTTTTTTAAAAAGGCCTTTTAGAGACAGACAGGTTTTAGTAAATCATCCATTCACATTGGCATATTCGAAAGCAAGATAAAAGTCATATACAAGTAATATATCAGTGCCAAACAAAAGCAGACACAAGCAGGCGCATTCAATAAATCACAGCTTTACTTCTCCGCCTTGATAGGGACTGTCACAATCCTCCACCCAAAACAGCAGTTGGTAAAAGTTCAGATATATGCCCATGACTCCACTGGGGGTAACACTGACAGATCAGCGCACTCAGAATTCATATAGATACTCAGTGGAATGTGTTAATGTCGCTGTCACCACACAATTCATTTGGGCTGAGTAAAAGTGCAAACATTGTCAAGTGACATTGAAAACAAAAGGAGCAGCATAAAGGGTTAGGTGACAAGAATAAGTAAAACAAAGCCAAAAGGGTTCTACCCATCTAAACAGATTGTGCTGCTGTTACATCAAAAAATTTAACCCACAAAAATGAAAATTGAGATATTGATACAATCTAATCCAACATATACAACTTGTACGGCATATATTAAAAGATTCTTTGTCTTTGACGTCATTCTTTGTCATATTGTTGTCATATGTTGTCAAATGTGAAAATGTTGCCGTTTATATACCTATGCAAACTGCTATTTTGCCATCAAAAATGTACGTTCATTCTTTTTGTTTATGTTTTATAGAAGAAAAGAACAGTTGAAATGTTTCAGATGCCACTAAAACAAAAAAACATTTGCGTAAAAGTCACTGTTTTGTTGAAAAAACTTGGTTTCACAAAAACACCATATTCTCCTTTGTTGTCCAAAAAGGCTTGGTTGCCACTCAAAAGACCCCCTTTCACACAGTGACTACTAAAGAACAAAATGCAGTAGAATCATCTTTTTTCTGAGTAAGGAATGGAATCCAAGCTTTCATCTGATACCCCCCATGTTTACATAGGCATAGCATAAACAATTTTGTTGGTCATGAAAGATGAGTGAAAGTGCTCAAATTAAGATGGCACACTAGGTGTTGCCTTGGTTTGCAATTTTGGATAACGCTTGGCACTGTAAGAGTTACTTATTGAAAATGTTGTGATTAATTACTTAAAAAATATGAATCGATTGACAGCATGATTACAAACGCATTCACAAATCCTTTGGCTGAACAGATATTAGATTCAAACAAAGGCGTGTCAAAAGTAGGAAAATAAAACCCAAACGATGAGCTCAAAGTGCAAATAGAGAAAATGGGTTCACTGATTATTTTCAGTGTGTGATGATGAAGAAAGAGCCCCAGTGGCTGAGACCGTCCTCACAGGAGAAGTTAGCGAAAATAGCGATGCAACATTCCATCGCAGACTGTAGGCGACCCATTGACCTGAATGTCTCTACTGCTGTTTTGCCTCAAGCGTTAACTATCTCTATTAACACGCCTTTGACGTCTTTGATTTTGTCTGCCTGTCGGGCCCTGAGGAAGCTTGTTCCTCCCGAGGCGCCATTCTCTTTATGTCAGCTGTTTAGCACTCTGCCGGCATGACAAACACCCACAGAGGCTTGCCGGTTGTCATTCTTGCTTTCGGTATCAATCCAAATAAAATAAAATGAGGAATATCATGTTGAAACCGCAATGACATAAACAAAAACACACCACCTAACCTGGCCTGTTGTTTGTGGCATTGTGGGAGACGGGGGGGAAAATAAAAATTCCACCAGGATTCCGAGGCTCATCACCGCAGCCAGAGATATACTATAGCCAATTTCATCCCGAGGTTGATTCCCACCTTCTGTGTTTGTATGCGTTTGAGTCAGAAGGAAACAGGCTGCCGCTCTGTGTAATTCGGTGCGTGGGGGCACCGGTACCCATTTCTATGATAATTTCCTACTCACTATAAGCAAAGACAGCAAGACTGATACAATTCATTTCCTCTTTATTCACTGGTGTGGAAATGTTGGGTCTGGCGGAAGTTACTTGTGAAGTCTTTCGGGGTCACGGGCTGCTGGGAGGAGAAAGTACAGGGGTGGATGATTTTGGATGCCATGCATCCGTAATTTGTGGTTTTTCTCTAAGACAACAGACCTATTTTGTATGAGCGCCTGCATCAATGGCAATTGCTCCTGATATCTTCAAAAGCAGAAAGGCGCGATCAACTAAGGGGTGTGTCTCCCGTAACCTCTGATTTTCAAGGTGTCACTTCCAGTCAATCACTGTGACATCCAATTCTCCGCATCTGATGGCCCGCCACCCATCGGATTTTTCTTTTCTCATCTATCTTCTATTAGTCATCATTTCTAACTATCTGGTAGCTTGGTTCAATTTTAATTAAATCTCCTCTACCCCCACAGTGACCTCTGTGGGAGAGAGTTGGGCTGGGGGGTGTCACTGTCAAGCCCAACAGGTATGCATGCTATTTAATAGAATAGCTTGTTAACTTGTTTTATTTCTGACTTTAGTTGGCCACCCACTGAGGTTTTGGCTGTCGATTCAGAAGTGCGCTCAGCGTGTTTGCGCATGACACTTTTATGCGATAATTGAAAGGGTCCCGACTGTACCTTTAGGGCATATGTGACTGCTTCGATATACTCTGGGGATGTGGTGGAGGGCGCAATTTACAGCCATGCATAGATTATCTCACTGTCTAGTGTAGGCAATTGATCTTAAATGTGCAGCATTTGGAATGGTAAGGAATAGTATCGAATGACATGGAATAAACTTGAATGAAGTGAATATGTGGTATGGTTTGAATCAGTAAATATATCTTTGGCGTCGGGGCAAAACCCTCGTATCTACAAAATCAATACTTTTCAGGAGACACCAAAACCAACAACTTGTTCAAACATCAACATTTTTATTACAAATAATAGAAAATGATTTACAGCACTTTAGATTGGGCAAATATTGTGAAAATAAGTACGTATCATATGCATGGAATGACTACTAGTATACATTAGAAAAACATGAAACCACTGAAATGACATTTTTGCAACGATTCCAGTGATATGTGGAAACTGGAGGAAAATAAAAAACATTTTAACATGGTAAAGTTATTATATAAGTATAATAATAATCGGTGAATAGCAAGCAAGCAATATAGCAAGCATAGCAAGAAGTGAATAATGAAGAAATGTAGAGTGAATATGTGCTAATATGGAATTTTTTGTGAGTAAAACTTGTGAATGCTTGTACGTATGACATTTTGCTAAAATGACCAAGCAATCTGAATGAACTGAATGTTTAAACTTTGTAGAGGTACAAAGTTACATATTATTGGAATGAATATTGAACAACATAAAATACAGCACATTTTATTTTTTTAGCACTTTCACAAAATCTAGAGATGTATCAAAGCGCTTAAGGATGCATTTAAAAAATGAGGTATAATTAAGTCAAAAAGAGTCATTTCACCACATTATTCTTCTAGATATATGACAATATTTCAAAGATAGATAGACTACTGCAAAAAATGTAGAACACGTAAGACAAGCATATCTTGTGGACAAAAATAACAAAAATAAAATCTTGATAGTTGGCTTTTTGTATTGCTTAGTAGTTGAATTGCACTCTTGCTGCAATAAATAACGGAGGACAGCATGTAAGTAAGGGAAACAATTATCTGATATTGACAGCTAGCGCAATCAAAAGATCCCCTGCCAGACTCAACGAGGTGCCAATCAGCCGTTTGTCTCTGTCTCATCTTGCTGTTGCCACCGCTGCCTTTCATTTCACAGAGATTTTTCCTTGGTGGATCACCAGTCGATAGCTCAGAGCTCATGCTTAATGCTGAGTGATGACAATGGCCAAGCCTTCCTATACAATCCTACCTCCACAATTCCTCAGCATGTTCTCCAACCTCCCATCAAGTGAGAAAAAAGCTGCCTGACTACAAACATCGGCAAAATAAGCAGAAGTGGGCATTTTACTTTTTTTTTGCTGGTCCATCATTTACTGTCGCATCAGTAAGTGGTCATGGGGCTGTTGTCTTTGGAAGTTTACCCAAATTGTATTGTTGATCCTTCAGTCAAATGTTACAGCACTTCTGTCAACTGTTCTGTCACTTAATCTGTTATTGTTTAAACTGTTTTCATCATTCGGCAGTCTGTCGGCCATACGTTGGTCTGTTGGGGACAGACCTTCACTCACTTCAAGGTGAGCCATATGCTTTTGTTTTTTTCATGTTTTTTTTTTCTCCACAAACCCTAAAATAGTTTTTCTCATTATAAATTATGGCTTATCCTTATGTGTCAACGTTTTTGCTATGAACCAACATGAAAACATTCTTAATCAGTTGTAGTTCTGAAGCAGCTCAGTTTTACTTATGTTTATTTTTATTTATTCTTAAACTTTTATTGAGACACGAAAAAAGTGCTGAGTTTTGTACCTGACATTTATCAAGGATACAATTTTAATGAAACAAAAATGTGGGATTATATTCAAGAAAATGTTCAAGTATTTTATTATTTAAAGTCATTACGCAAAAATGCATCTCCACAGTATTTTTTCTGGTTCTTATTCTTTTTTTGTGGAGTATTATCCTCAATCAAAACAGAACCAAAAAAAAAAGCTCACTCGTCCTTCAAGTACAAACGTCATTCCTTTTAGAAATATCCTCATGTAAATGAACATGAAACAAGACAATGAGTTGTACAATCGAGACTTTCTAACCCCAAAATGTCAAGCAGGAGGAAGAGCACAGCAATTTTGCATAGGTGTGATATTGAAGTGCCATTCCGAGAAAGAAACTCAAATTATTTTCTCATCATTCCTACTTGTCTTTGCCTGCCGAGTAGCACTTGTTATTCTCCCTCATTGCCTCTGCTTGCAAGGTTGCTCGGTGCATCGCAGGGTGAGCATTCTTGAACGTTCCATTTTATACGTTCAGATATTTGGCAGCACCTAAGAAATCTATTGAAAGTTTATTTACAGCAAAAAAAAAAAAAAAAGATCATGGAGAGGTATAAAGTCCAGCAAAAAGATTTGTTTTTATTTATTTATTTTTTTTTTTACATCACCTGCTGGTGCTCTAGCGCAGGATTTACTATTTGTTTCATTACCACTCCTCATCTACAATTCACCTTTTATTTATAGTCCTCTTGGGGAGGCAACATATTGAAGTCAGACATTAGGAAGGCAGGGTGTTAATCATTCGCCGTTCTAATTTGCTAATATGCAAGCATGTGGCCTCGGTCTTTACTATTCATAATTCATTATGGAAATATAATCAGACATCATTCCTCACCTTAAAAGACAACACTGCACTGTTGAAAAACACCCCTCGCCGCTATATTAAATGGGCGTCCTTCAAACAAACCGCCTTGTGTGCCTGAAAGTGTTTGAGAGTGCGCTCCGAGCTCTGAGTCTGCGAGGGCCGTTTTCAGGGCTTCTTTCATTTCACTTTCTCTTTGATTCAACCACATACTGTATTTTAAGAGCAAGGTGGGACAATTACCTCTAAAGTGGTTAACATTCCCCAGAAGCTGGGTCTTTAGCTAAAATATTATTCATTGTCATTTCTTTAAATAAGCTGGCAGAATTTTTTCAGGGTCATGTTGAGCAGAAAGGGATAAGTACGCAAAGACACACTACAGAGGGAAAATAAATATGAGTAAACAGCTCGCCTTAGACGTATTTGTATCCAACCGCTAACAAAAATCGAAAGACTGACGAATGAATAGCAATGATACTCTACGTGACACCTAACTTCTTTTCGAATTCACGTTAAGTCCACACTTCACAGAGCAAACAACAGAAACGTAAACTCTCTTGGCGCATGAAGACAGGGTATTAATTTTCCAACTTGGAAACTGTAGACTGAAATTACCTGTGAAGTGGATAATTCTCACATGTATTTTTCGCCTTCCTTGTGTCAACTTCTTTGCAGGGATGTCTGCGCGGACGTGATAAGTCTCTTATTCTCAGCAAGGAGTAATTTGCAAAAAAAAAAAAAAAGCAGAGAGCTTCACACGCTATCCACATTGTTAATTAAATATTTCTGCCTTTGATGTTTTTCACAGGTTTTAATGGGGAATAACACAATTAAATTGGATGATGCCTCCCCTTCGTGAGAATATAACAATCCGTGATGGTCTGTCAATTACTGAAGTTAAAACACTTAAAATAGGTGAAGTCAAATAAACTGCATGGCTTTTCACAGAAAAGGAATCTAGTTTTAATTTAGAGCTATAACTACATTTTTTAATGGCCTTATTAAATATTTACACACTGATGCAGGATAAACAGGAATGGGCACATAGTCAAGCATCTTTTTTAAAATAATTGTTATAATAGTTGCTGACTCAGTCGGTCAACTGTGGTGAATTAACTCTTAAATCGATGATTCTGGTCATTGGAGTTTAAATGGTATATGAAAGTGAAAAGATGCCATTATTGAGGAAGAAGTTGAAATTGATTATTTTGTGGGGAAAAACGTCATACTAAAGGGCAATAAGACGCACATGCATTATTTACTGTTAATCTAAAATAATAAAAAATAAAAAAAATGATGGTGATGATTCATTTTATCATCATCGATTCATTTTTCGAGTAATAATCTCAATCAAACTTCAATCAATGACAGCCACTGAAAAGGTCAAGCAATAAAGCGGAAATCCAATTCAAGGAGGAAGGAAGATTTTTATGCATAATTAATTTAGTCTGTGTAACTTTGCAAAGCTCAACAATGTTTAGTTTCTTTAGCAGTAAGTAGTAGCATCCTTGGCTGCAAATGCACAAATCAGCCCACTTACACTTTACATTTCAAGACTAAGCCATAGAATCAAGAGAAGCATAAATACTGTAGAGTATATTTCCAAGCAGGGTCAACCTAAAACCTCAGCTGTGTTAATGGCAGGCTGATTATCCGGTTAGTATTTTTATTCCAACACTTAATTGCTTCCAGGCTTTAGTCTTTAAAAAAGGCAATTATGATGTGGGCCAAACAGCACACCTCACCTTAATGCTCCGATGCATTTCTTATTAATTCATGAAGGCAGATGAGAGAGAATTGTGAAAAATTACAGGACACGCTTTATGCCAGCCATAAAGCTTCTATCGCTGTGCAAAATGAGGAAAAATGTATTACATGATCCATAAATGTAGACATTGGTCGCACATTTCAGTTACTTAACACAATAAGATGTGTAGGCTGTTAATGAAGAGATGTTAAATGATGTGAACGTTCTTGATGAATGCAATGCGCTTAGATGGTTTCCCATCACTTTCCAGAAAGGGGCCAAAAGCCACCCTCAATGCTTTGTTCATTTAGACCTTGAAGCTCAGTGATGCTTAAAGCTTTGCCACTTGATGGGCTGCGATTCAGGTCAGGTGTGCCTGCATAAGGCTCCCAGGTGCAGTACATTAACAGAGTAGGTACCACTATGGGAGAAGAAGACACAAAGCCCCACTATCAAAAAAATGCGCTACTGCTTTCTTTTTAGTGCCCTCTTGACAGAATGTGATTATTTTTCCCTCCCGGTCCCTCTTGAGCAACCAAGCGCCGGCGAGAGAAAAAGAAGAAACAAATAATTGAGCGAATTACTTGCCTCTCTCATTAGCGCACATGCACTAAGTAGCATGGGCAACATCTTAAATTTGTCAGCCTCACACTAACAAAGAAGTTCAATAGCATTTAATTAGTGACATGCAAGAGCTGCAGTTGTAGTCAGTCTGTTGAAGCTATTTCATGAGCAGCCTGCTTCAGTGATTCACTCACAATTGGACACTCAAACACCACTTTGACAGCATGGCCCTACAGACTGGACCAAGATTCACGATTTGTGACAGCTTCAACAAGCCAGGATATGAACAACCATCCTGAAGCCATTACACAAGTGCAAACAGTTGCAGCGCAAGCTCTGTACTGAGCCGACTTGCTCGTTGAGGCACCATAGCAGAAGGGACCTCCCGCTATATTGCGCAACACTCGAAGTGGTTGGATAATCTTAATGATGGAGGCAGCAGGTATAGCGCAGATTGGACACTTGGCTGCCTCCGCTTGCCACTTTTGAATCAATCTGGACACATTTCTGATTGTTCACTCTTTCCAGTAGGCCTCAAACATTCAAGACATCAATGATATTTTTGGTCCGTAAACGGATGGCTTTAAAGGCCTCTGCCAATGTCTCTTGCTGTAACTAGAACTGCCCGTTTGGCGTGAATTTTTAGCGGCGCTGTGATCTGCACGGCCGTGAATGGAGCAAGATTAGACGTACTCGGAGAATACCGTCAGGCGACTGCAATTAGATACTAAATCATTCTGTTTTCTGTTTGATTCCCGGAGTATTGCCTTGTTCAGTCATAATAGGATTGGAGTTGTCCTATTGTGATGAAAGCCTATTTTGAAACCGGGTGAATGTACATAACCTGATGAGAACCGTTTTGTTTCTACGAGACAAAAGACAAGCTTCTCTTTTTGGAATACCTCAGGAGCCAGAGAGACGGGATTTGAATAGAAGTCAGGAAAATGGTCAGGAGAGCTGCTTTGAGCTGAGTCAAAATTCCAGGTTGATTTATTTTGAATGACCGTATAATTGAACCGAGAAAATCTTTATTCATCCCCAAATCCATGAAGTAATGTTGCTGTATGTGATCTGGATCCTACCTGCAGTTTTAGGTTGCTATTCATAATTGTAGGGCATGCTTTTTTCCGTCATGGCAAAAACTGTTAACTTCAAACGATATTTGAAACAAGGAATGACGATCTCTGGGTTTAGATGAGGATTTACAATGTAGTCCTTTACACACACAAAACAGTTCAGTCACAAAGAACCCAATTATGAGTTTTGTACAAATAATGACAATTCTTGAGGTTGCGTTTAGAAAATTACCCTTTTTATCAGGTTGTATTAAGAATCATATCAGAGCTGCTATAGTGCTAGCTTGGGATCAGTTTTCATGCATTGACATTTCTATGATGGACTGAGGAGTTGCGATGGCAGCCGTGATCTAGTACTCCCCCTTCCTCAGCAAATGTTTATTGACACACTTCCTTAAAAATCTCATCTTCCATCAGAAATTCTTGATGAATTAAAATAATCTGAGTGAGAACTCAGATATTCAACAATTTCTGATAAATTATTCAGTATATATGATACAAGTCCCCCAAACTCACTGATTATATTATCACCTTCTAGTCTAAATGCCTTCATAGTAATGCATGAGTTACTTACACGTGTTCCCGCTCCTGTTGTACACTTTGGGTTTGAGTGATGTCAGGAGTGGCATGTTTGCATGTCAGCCCGCTCGCTGGCCTTGCTTAGCATTCAGCAGATGGAACCATGGGATGGAGGTTATCAGCCAACCATTCCCCTCTGGACCGTAATTCCTTGTCAACAATGTGCTATGGACCCTAAAGGCCCGCCATCTGCTTACTTCCTTCTTCTTCCAAAGGTGAGAAATTTCAAAGCACCACCTGGTTGATATTTTAGCCACGCGTGAATCTAGCCTCCATTGCCCAGGTACATATAAATAGAATATTTACACGCAGTGAAAACCCCTGAAGAAATAAAATGTAAATAATGTAATGCCTATAGAAAAGCAAAATTACAATGAATACACATATAGACATGAGACCATGTGTTTTGTTTTATTACATTGTTTGATCACCAAAGGTTCTTACTGAATAAAGCATTTATCTTAACAATACATTTGTGGAATTGCTAAATGATGAATAATAGGCACAAGATGATGTAATATCACAAGGCTTCTCTATTAATTGAAATTCTTAAAATGGTTAGAAGGCCTTCTGTGGCGCAAAATTTTCACCTGAACATTTGCAACCGCAGTCAACATTGGTAGCAAGTGAAATGAGGCAATTAGAAGCACGGTCATGCATGCTGCCCAAGACTCAGCCATTCATGTCTCGCTCTTCACCTTTTTTTTTTAGAACGGTACCTCACACAATTGAAAAGCTTTGCAAGCGTGCCTGGTTCCTCACAGATCATCGACATATTAACTTGATGGTTTTGACAAGCAGCCATTTGTAATCATTGGGCCCCGAGTCAGTTGTCAAGTCAATGTGACTGGGTGTTGGTGGTAAGTGGCCAGTGGGCTTATTTGCCAGCAAGATGCTGGATTTTGTAGTATACATTTTAAAACATCCCTATATATCAGGGGTGTGCCCAAAAAAAACCCAAAACAAAACAAATAAACAAAAAAACAATCAAGTATAATCAGAATCGAGATTCTCATTTACTACGATTTAAATTGGTATAATATGTCCCTAAATCAACAAGCATGAAATGAATTTGATCCGCTCCCTGTCGCTTCTGTACTGGAGCCCATCTCATTCATCTTTGGCATTGGGTGAAGTAAACCCTGAACTGATTGCTAGCCAATCGCCTAGCACCCAAAGACTAGCAAACATTCACACTAACAAACACACCTAAGGACACAATTTAGATTGTCCAATATAGCTGCCATTTTACTTTTTGGAATGTAGGAGGAAACCAGACCAACCCATAGAAGAAAGCCTGAAGCAGAAGCGGACCTACAACCACCAGAATACAATCGTCATGTCACTATATATAGAGCACTATATATACTATAAATAGAGCCAACTAAAATGCATGCAAAAATGGTGACTTAACCAGTCTCACCTATTGCTTTACACTCAAATATTGACCTCTCAAAGTGCCAAGCTTTAGACAGAGAGAGAGAGCTTTAGACATGAGCTTCCACACACAATCCCCACACCAATATCAAATAAAGAAGTTCAAGGTTCACCTGCCTTTTCACACCTGACCTTCGCCAGCATCTCTTGGAGGAGGGCCCGGGGAAGTCTCGTGCTGATGAATAAAACCTGCCCGAGCCAAGGAAATCCACAGGATTTCTGGCCATCTTGTCCGCCGTGTGTAAAGACAGTAATCTCACTATACAGCATCATCAATCAATATATATGTGACACGGGCACAGCGGGTAGCAGCTGATGTAGCCGACACAACACATTCAAAGTTTGCCATGCGAGCACAAGTTCATCATGGAAAAAAAGAGGAGCCAATTCATCATGAGGGAGAACTTCAAGAGGGAGACTCCACGTGGGCACGCGGAGTCCTCAGGAGGCATATTCTCATTCCACTTAATCACTCGTTCCCCTGATGCATGGTGGTGTGGTGAACTACGGTAGGTTGTCATAGGATGAGATCCAAGTTTGCTAAGTATAGTGCGCCGAGCACAAAGCAGATGTGAACGGAAGTCATCCTCTGGGCATGCAGAGAAATGCTACATATTAAATGGGGCGGCAAACTTTTCCCCCTCCTTTTCAAATTGAGCATTATGTATGCATGTGGGGATGGTTGTTAAAACCCCTTGTCTGCTGCCAGGCTTCACCTCCTTCCCCTGAAGCTCACAGAGGGAAATGTAAGCTGTTTACAAATACACTATGACAGGTTGGATACTGTTAACTTAAGTTGTCATGTCAGAACCTGTCAGTGACATTCACAAAGAGGCAAAAAATTAAACACAAATAAATAAATATATCAAGTGCTTCGAGGGGAAAAAGGTAGTACTAGTTGAGTAAAAATAGCACCTTAACGAGCCCGCAAATAAAAGATCCAGGACTGTTTTCTTTCCTACAGAGATAATCATATATCAATATACATTTCTTATGTTACATGATACCTGGAGTTTGCAAGTGTAGAACTTCCTCATATTATCAGATAAAAATGTCATCAATGTATGTTAGTGCCTCCAAACAATTCAACATTTGAACTAATTCATTGTACATTTACCCAAAATGACTGAATATCATTTTTCAACAACTACTTTCTACAAGACTTGAAAAAGCCAATCACTTACTGGTAAGTACAATCTTGGAATTAATGTAATATTTTGTTGCAAATACTGACATGACAACTTTCCAAGATCCTTTACTATAATTATGATCTTGTAAAAAAGAATTGCTGACTAAAACTATCATATTAGACATCGTTGCAGCAACTTTTTCTTATGGTCTTCTCATATTAAAAAAAAGGCTCAAAACTTTACATTAGCACTGCACTTCAGCAACATTTTTTTGTCTTGGCTTTGCAGTGTGCATGGATTTGTTTCCAACTTTAAAAATAAAACTATTTTACTATCTATTTTTGTCTGTGCTGGCAGCTCTCTTTAAGTGGTTGCAAAGTTAGCAGAGCTCAGCTGCCATATGAACAAAAAATAACTGATTTACATCTTTTAATGCTTTGCAAAATTGTAATAAATCTCATATATATATTTGTGCATGTGATGCCACTTGCTGTCGACTGAAATTCATATGCACTTGATGCTCAAGCAACACCTAATCATGGCTTAGCCTTCGAATGACATATGACAAAACTCAGTATGCAAATGATCTGTGATTGGTCGTTAACTGAGCGCTAAGCAATTGTGATGTTGTTTTCAGTCAACAGCAAGTGGCAAATGTAGTTTTGATTTTTTTGCAATTGTACATGATAAATAATTTAGAAATCAAATTAACCAGAGAAAAAATGTAAATGTTTACTCCTGAAAATGGTAAATAAGTAAAGCATCCCTATGAATTACCATGGTCTGAGCGTACTTCCTGGTAGCAATCAAATTATTTGTGTTTCCTTTAATATATTCTCGTGTTTATGTGTTTTCTCCCTTCAGTAACGAGTAACTAGTCCAAGTATGTCGATGTATACGGTTCAAGAAAAATAGCTTCAGGCACTTTTCTTGTGTGCAATCAAGAAGCTGTGTTAGAAGCCTTGCCTGTAAATACACACGCAGACCAAACACGTGCACACAAATGCGAACATTGCATCAACTCTGTGAGAATGTAATACTCTGAGGGAAGATCAGAGTAGAAAGACAGCACACACCAAGTGCAGGTGATATTTGTCTTTGCATCAAATTGCCCTTTTCTGCAGCCTGGTGGATATGCCCCTTGCTCTGGAGATCAACCACATCTGTTGTCAAGGCAACATGATGGACACGGATGGAAAATAAGCACTGCAAAAGCAGCTACATGAGAAGTAACTAAAAAAAATGAGCGGAACAGTTATTTTAGATGGAACAAGATTGACTGCAGGTGCTTATAATCACTGTGTTTAATGCTGGAAAACATGCGTGATATCAGAAATATACTTAATGAAGTTGTAGATGTGACAAGTACGATGTAAACATACCCGCAAAGACTTTAGCTCAATCAACCCCAAAAGATATTTTTTCAAGAGTTCAATCATTCTCTCCCAAGAAATTATAAATTTATTTGAGTGTTTGGCTATAGGAGGGACTAAAAAAAAAGACTGGTTCCAAACAAATTATGCACTAAAGCATCCAATTACTTTACATCATTAAGTTCAGAAATAATTACTAAAGAATTAACGACTAAAATAATTGATTTACATAAAGTCGTAAATTGCTTTAGGTAATGGAGTACTAAAGTAACTTTAGGTAATTAAGTACTAAAGTGATTTTCATAAGAATCGGGATTTCCATTTACTACAATTTAAAATGTCCCAAAACCAATATTATATCATCAAAGAAATTGATCTGCTGCCTGTCTGCTGTCACATGGTTAGTATATCTGCCTTTTTACAGTTACGAATCACAGGACTTGAGGCCCTGACCTTCCTGTTTGGAGTTTTTATGTTCTCCCCAAGCCCGCGTGGGTTCTTGCCGCAAGATCCCCATCTTTTTCCATTCACACGTGAATGCTCTGGAACGCCCTACCAATGGAAATTTGCGCAGCCACCACAGTAAAAATCTATAAATCTCAACTAAAAACACATTCCTACTCTCAGGCATTTAGTCAATTGGTCTGTCTGACTGCAGCTTCCTTTTTCTCCTTCCTGTCCCTTTCTTGTGGTTTGGAGAGGGAGCTATATGGTGAGAGATGAATTGAATGCTGTCGTGCGGATCGGCGAAGATTGTGAGGAGGACCTTACCCGAGCAGTCAAGGCATCTTTGCACAGGACACTTTCTGCTTAATATGGCACATTGTGTTATTTTTAGCGTTCAGCATCGAGTGCTAGCTGTTGAGCCTGCAAGGAAGCTCCTCCCACCTGCGGTCTCTTTTGGAGGTTTCTGATTTTCCCCATATGGGTTTTTGAGTTTTTCCTTCCTCTTCTGGGCAAAGGTACAAACTACACCAGTGCAGAAAATGACACTTTATTCAACTTAATTTAACATCTTTACCTTATTATTATTATAACAAGTGTTTTTTGAGTGAATTATAATGATTTTAAGTGTGCCTAATAATGCTAAAGTAATGAATTTAGTTTATTCCATTGTTGTCGTATTGTCATCTGCTTCAACAGTACTATTAAAAGCAGCACGGCAAGTTTACTTCATTTTAAACGTTACTTATGATTATGTTACGTATGAGAATCATTTAAGTCAAAGACAGGATGATGGCAAACAAGGTATTGTAAGAAAAATCCAAAACAGTGAAAACTAGGATAAGAGGCTGTTGTTCTTCCAAGCAGCATTATTCCATCGAGCCACAGAAAGTTTGTGAGCCAAAGGACAGATCATGAACCCATTTGCAGACAGAAATGTTTTTATTCCTGTAGCACTTGCGTCGTAGCTAAGATTGCTATGCTGAAAGATGGCGAGCTTTTTATCTGCACACAATAGAGCCAAACATGCAGCCTGGACTATGGGTTGTTATGCGACTTAGTCATCATGCATGGTTACATACTCCTCCAGAAAGGACCTCTCATTTTTATTTTTCAGCAGATAGAGACAGTATGAAAACATTTCTTCTACTTGCCTTGAGAAGGCAGAGAAAAGTGCAACACACCATGCTCATGCATCCTTGATGGATTTCACCACCTCTTCAAAAGGCACCTTTTCATTTTGGCGCTCCTAAGTCCAGTCCCAAGTGATATCATAAAATTAAGGTATTTTGAATGCTATTGAACCTTGAGCCTCCTTACAAATGTGCTGCGTTTTTACAGTTTGCATGAGAGTATCGGTCAGATCTGGACCTTGGCACGGGAACAAATACTAATGAGATGATAATGCAGGGCCTTGTTTTTGTCTCCTTTACTCTTCAGTTTCATCTCTTTTCTACTCATCATGATAAAATTGGTAAATTCATTTTGTAGCCATTCTGCTGATGCTCCTTCAGAATGAAATACAACGTAATAATTTTCTGCTACCGACACATGTTCAAGCACAGCAGGATTTTGCGAAAGAAAACAACGGGTGGGCTTTTGCAGCATTACGAATGCTATTGGATCATGGTTTGAGTGACAGATAACAAGCTCGGAGGCTCGATGAATGTTTTTCCCTGATGGATGTAGCACACTTCATGCTGGCAGGTCTGTTCATTCTTGTCATTAAAACATTATGTACAGACCGTACATGTGGAAATAGGATTGACTGACACTGGGAGATCCATAATTAATGGTTTTGCAAACACACTTCCATTGGCGTTGCATTATCAATAACTGAGTTGTTCATATTTTTAGCCGTGTTTAATATATGAATCTTTCATTCTGTCTCTTGAGTTCCTCCCCAGATTTACCCCGTCGGTGATAAGTACTGGAAGTATTTCACTCTATAAAGGTGAAAGTAGAAGGAAAGTCCTTGTAAGGTAGAGTGGTTTAGGCTTGCCTCTTTACCCGTGCAGCACTGGTGAAAAGTGGAAAGCTGGATTTTTTGGCACGCTGAGTGCTTGTTTCCCTCCACTAGTCCAATTTCATATTGATGAGGCCTGCAGCAATTCAAAATGCATGTCTTATTTAAACATTTAACTGGCAAAGAGCAATCACACTCTTTACTCAAATCCTGCCTCGCCTGAAAAACACCCACGCTCAAAGGGGAAAATCAGGTACCTGAAAAAGCTGAGGTTTTCCTGCCATAATAACAGGTTTTGTTTTAGTAAGGCACGCATTTCAAGCCGGGCATACAATAAATCCTTTACGGCTCGTTCTGCACCAAATAGAAGCAATATGACAGAATTGCATTTCACTTCAGATATAGAACTAGCTTTCACTGAAAGGAAGTTGGGCTATCAAGAATGCATTTCGCAATCAACCAATTTGTTTTGCTTTATTTTTGTTGGATATGATTGTAAGCACACAAAAATATATCTACGAATATGAGCTAGGACAGAGACTATGTGTTTGTTATGGTTACTCTGTTTAAAGCAAAAGTGGTTTCTTCTTTCTTTCAAACCACATTTTTTTGCACACAAAGGGAGCAAAGAAAAACAGTTGCGTTTCTAAAAAGGGGCTGTTCTGACAAGCAAAGCTTGGCTTCAGTATGGCACAGACTACTTGTCAACATAATATGCTATATAGTTATCCTCTAATGAGCCAACTTACATATTTTCCATCTCGTTTGATGCTTGGTTTGAGGCCTGAATCTTTGTCAGACAATTATTGTAAAATCCCATGTATAAGACGCACCCATTTATAATATGCTAAATCACCCTTAAAAAGCAAATGTCTGTCTGTCCTGTATAATACAGTCTCCCGATTTGCTAGTGTCCTTGATACTCTTATACATTTCTCAACTCAACTACATTTTACACTGCTTCCAGCGAACATGTTGTGGTGTAATTTTATTTTTCACTTCAAAAAAATACAAAAGAGCCGAAACTTGGAGCACAGGGGACATTATCAGGGTAAACCTCCCTGTTCACTCCTGCAGGAGATAACAAGACATCGTGTGCGTGCAGCTGCAGATTCCTCTGGGGAGTCGCCTTTATTGTACAGCGCACACAACAAGCAACAATTCACCGTGTGTCACTAACATGAGGAGACCAAACAAGTTGCCGAGTTTTGATACTCTGTTCTTACTGGCGATCACTTGGACTCAAAAGGGACCAAACACACTGATGCACACATCCAAACACAAATCACATCATGCGGATACTCTACAGTATGCTGTATGGTGGTGGCAATATAAAGTACAAAATGTATTTTGCTTTTGGGCCATATAAATATGCTTTGTATCTCATAAAAGATAAATTGGTCAAATAACCAAATGAATGTTTTTTTTTTTTTTCCTATAATGTACGCTCTAAATGCTCCCAAAGAAACTGTTTTAAATGATAATCCAGTAGAAAAAGGGGAGAATCTCTACAGACATGCCTCAAGCCTCTTTGCAACCCTATTAGGAAGTGTTATGCAGCCTAGAAAATAAACCTCAACTCCAGCCTTAAATTCAGTTGCCTGCTTGCCCTTACCGGCCACATCGACTTCAGCTTTAAACAAAGAGTTGTCTGTGTGTGTGTGTGTGCGTGTGTTTGTGTTTTTTTTTTTTTTTTTAATGTAAGCAACAGATAATGAACTCTTCTTCTATGCCTGATTGTCACTCGTTAATTACTACCTTTTCAGTGTAACCTCAAGTAAACCTCAAGTAACATTGAAAGCTGCTGCTTGGATCCATATATGGACGTTCATGTATAAATGGTTTCTGATTTCACTAATGGAGCAGTAGGGCTATCAACATCGAATATTTTTAGAATCAATTATTCTATCCGTTGATTAATCGAATAATGGGATATACGTTTATTTTGCAATAAAGTGTATTACGCAACATTTTTTCTCATTTTGAGTTTATTCACCAATTATTTGCTTATTTTGTATTGTTTAGGTATAAAAACAAAACAACTCAAGAACAATGAGGCAATATCACTCTAGAGAAACCGATGTTGTACTCTAATGTCTTATCTTGATTAAACACAAAAGATAATCACCAAATAACTTCCATGAAGGACTAATCACCAAATAACTTCCATGAAGGACTACAGAAACCAGAATAATTAAGTGTTGAGCAGCAGAGGGAGTTAAACAATGGCTCTAAATGATTACATGATTATTTAACTAATTGTCAATTATTTTTGATAATGCATTGATTGTAAAATACAGTAATCTATTAATTCTGACAGCTTTAATTTCAAGCTCCCAAACTACACTTGCTTTGCTTAAGTCATTTATTTTAGGAAATGTAGTTTTTCACCAAACAAAACAAAACAACCACGTTTCAATAGCAACATCATCCTAATTGAAACCACAGTGTTTTGCTGTATTTTTTAAAATTACTGTCATTGTATTAGCGCGATTTGAGTTCGGCAATGAAAAAGAGTGCTGGGCTGTCGTAATACGGCGCTTCAATAGAAACTTATTAGACTGTGTGGCTATACATAATGAAGTGTCAAATGAGTCTGTGAGCAGCTCATCCAGACAGACGGACATTTAGACAACCGGCGCAACCTAATGCGCCATGTATCCACTCTCACTGTAATGGCCTAAGCAGCGTCCAAGCCCAACTCTCTAGGGGGAAGCGGGTAAGATGAGAAAATAAGTGGGTCAAGCTCTCTGTGCGAGGGACAAGGCTAGCAAAAGCTACCTCACTGAAATCAATGCACTTGTCCAGGCGCGTTTTTGGAATCGGACACCAAAAGAAAGCAGACTTAGTCAGTAAAATGGCAAGCTAGTAAAATGGATCAAAATTCCAAAGTCTTTTTATATCACGTGATCCCGCGATTTTTATAACATCGTTTTTGTTCTTTATATTCCGTATCAAAGTATTCACACCTTGAGTAGATGCTCATTATGGTACTTATCTAGAGAGATAAAAGTGATGTTAGTACTCCTGTTAAAGAGGTACTAATTGTTCTGTCACTCCCTGAGTAAATGGAAATCAGCAATTAAAGGAGATTAAATAATGATAGCGAACCATTGGAATACCCAGTAAACATTTTCAACTTTGTATTCTGATCTTTATATATTGCTTGTCTCCTTAGAGAATCTTCTGGTATCAATTTCACACCCTAAAATAACGCTAACACCTCCTACTTATGTCATATATACAGATAGAATGAATATAACCAAAGTCAGAGAGCAGTTTGCCAGAGAAGCATCTTCTCGAGCCTCACGTTTCAATTCTCTTGTCAGCTATTAGTCTCCTGGTAAACAAGTGGAAACGCACCAACAATGTCTTCATCTGGAGGAGCTAATCAGAACTGTGACGGCCAATTAACATTCTTGCTCTGAACCTGTGCAACCGGATTTAGAATGATGCTGCAGGAGGTCACATGTATGACTTCTTGCACTGATGAATGTAGTAAACAATATTCTGATCATTGTTTGCTTCTAAATTACTAACTCGTGCTTGTTTGTGTTTGAGGAACATTTTATGTGCTGCAGATTGTATTATCATTATATTGATGAAATTAATGAAGGATTTTGAAATTCCTTTTTTGATTCAATAGCACTCTTTTTCTGCTATTTCACCTAAAAGAGCGGAACTTAAATACTCCCATCCTTAAACAAACCAATTCGGAACCATATCAGGTCTCCAGTTTTAAGCATATGGTGAGTATAATGTATCATTCACATGCCCCCATCTTGATGTTAAGTTGCAACTTAACTTTGTGATACTTTATACTCTATAAATATTTCACATTAGAGTCATCATTAACTTTGTATACAACCTGACCGCTAAAAGTGAAAGTGACAGGTTGAAACCTTAGAGGACTTTTGGCTCCATTATGGCTGTGGGAAATAGCAGAATGCTCTGTCACAGGACCCCCGTTTTACACAGACACTTGTTTTTAAGGAGGTATACGCATGTGGAATCCCTTATGTGCGCGACACAAAATTGACCATAATTGAGCACTTAAAATAGAAAATGGAACACTTTGTGAACACCAAACAGCCAGAAGGGAAATTGAGGTAACCTACTCTCCTCACTCATTCTCCTTATTCTGTTCTTCCTTTGGCTTGACTGCTGCTAGTTGTGCTATTATTGCATGCCTATTTTTGTCATTCCCACTCAATTTTGCTGACTTTCTACATAAATAAAAATTTCAATAAATACTACACATTAAATACGTATTTAAATTTCATTATTTTAATTTATTTTTTTTGGGTGTGTTTGCCCCCCTCTTCCACCATTATTGGTCGGCGATGTTTTTAAGCCGAAAATTGGGACTTGGCTGCTGCCAGCGGGGGCTGTATCATGGCACATGGTGCATGTATGTATGCCTGATCCCTATTTAGACACCGTTTCACTTCCGTGCTCCCATGTATATGCCAGGTACAACATTTCTTGGAAATGTGGGTGAATGTGAGTGAAGTGATGTAGTTTTAGTCCATCGCTTTGCAAACAGTCAGTGACGGACTGATGGACTGTGTATCAGTATCGATGAAATGCCCATCTCTGGTCATTTTACTCTACAATATGATGATTATGTTCATATGTCGTCTTTCCTTATTATTTATTTGAACATAATCATGAACAGCTTCCCCCCTAACAGAACATTTTTGCTCTTTCTTTCTTTCTTTCTTTCTTTCTTTCTTTTTTTCTTTCTTTCTTTCTTTCTTTCTTTCTTTCTTTCTACTGCACAGAATTTAAAACAGCATACAAAAGGATAAATCAAAGGGAATGGTTATCTAATAGTCCTTGGGGAACGTTAACATTTCAGTGGTATATCTTGGTGAACATAGCATGTGGCGTAAGCGCTTTATTATGATATAAATTGCCAAGGGTCAGGTTTTGGGGTGGAGGTGGGGGGCAAGGGTTGGCGGTTGGCTGAATTTCCATTTACAAATTGTGTCCTCATTTGTTAGTGGCACGGCACCTCAATTACCCAGTGAGCAGGTTTTTATTTATTCATGCAGACAAAGTCACGTATTCATGAGGATTAAGCCAAAAATCGCTCATAGACTGGCAGGCACAGATTGCATATTTAACCATAGGAGGAAGAGCTGACGTGCTCACCCTCGCAAGATTGAGAGAAAGCAAGATGAGAGCGGGAGGAATGGCTGAGTTGTTTTTTGGGTCACAGCATGGTGACATTCATTTAAGTCCGCTTCTCATTTCAAGAAGATATAAGAGGGCATCAGGACTAATATGTGGGCAGTGGAAAGGACACATGGCAGAAAAATATGAACTCATTCCATTTGAACTCTGACAAAACAAAACTTTTAGAAGTATTTGACTGGATCATATGATGGAACAACATTAACGCAACTTAAAACAGACTGCATATTCATCAATTCCCATAAATAAAACTCATCCTTTATACACTGAAAGGAAAACACATACACTTAAGAAGTGATATGCTCATCTGGTAAACATCAAAACCAATCATATAGCCCAACCTATCTTCACAATTTCTTTGGAAAATTTTGAGTCTATTGTCATATGAAGCACATTTACAAGGATGCAGCGCAGCCATTATGTCCGGGGTTTTATCAAATTATCTACTCAGAATGGCCGAAAAGGGAAGCATTACAAGCAGCTGACTTTGTGCGAGCTGCTGTTTAGCAATATTACCGGAACCTGCTGCGACCAAAAGCAAATTATAGTGAACGTAATAAAGACAAAAAGGATGGCCCCTTTTCTGACTTTTTATTTGTAGGGACAGATGTGCTCTTGTCCCCGGGACTGCAAAAGTGGACACAAAGTCGCAAATGCCAAGCGTGCATTCAAGGATCACCATGCAATCTGGAAAAGAAAATAACCTCAAAGAGTAGACTATACCGTAAAAATACAAATGTAGTTAGAGTTATAGATATAGAGAAGCGAAACGGCAGTTGTAGGGTAAGTTTATGTTTAAATTGTCCTGTGTAGTTTTGGTGGCGGAATGGCTGACTTGAATCCTTGACACTTCATTTATATTGCCTTCTCAACACAGTTTGTGTCAGTTAAAACGGAAGCGTTGAGCTATCAATGTGAAGCAAATTTTTTGGTATGGATCAAATTTAAAATTAGCCATTGGTCTAAAATATGTGTTTAGAATTTGTTGTTAAAATAGCTGTATCTGATATTGCTGCTTCCAATAATCAAAGTGCTAATCCTTTTTAGCCCTTTGTGTATCAGACTGTATTTATTTATTTTTTTTAAGTGACTTTCCGTAGTCTAAGGTATGTTAATTCCTTCAACTTTACCAAAGTTACAGTAAATAAAATGAAAAAAAAAAACAACTCTTCCATAAATGTTATAAAATATTACAAAGTACGATAAACATTTCTTTAAGTTTATTTTCTCTTGTGCAATTTTGTCTGAGCGGGATACTTGGCATCTTTTCTTGTCAACAAGTTTGCTTATGATTGGGATGAGGTTCTGTGTCACAGATATTCCCATGATGGACTACAGGTGTTCATCAGTGTGGTGACTCCCATGTGATGTTTTGTTAATTTTCATCACTGAAAACAGCTGCTCACACACATATGCGCTGCCGTAGCATACCGTAGCATGAGCTAGGAAATGAGTGCAGGTAGCCTGTTTTTTGATAAGGAAGCTGTTGTGCTGCAATGTGGAATTTGTGTTTATCAGGGTTTATCAGCTCTTTGCATCACAGCATTACATGCTATACAGTAGTATGGTAGGAAATAGGAGGATACATTTTCCAGCATACTTTGTCCTAATTACAATTTTCATGTTTGACTATTTTACCATGCATCCTTTGTGTAATTTTGTGCAGAGTGGGGCCTGATTCGTCGCAAGTTTGCTCATGCATTAAGAGACGCGAGAAGAAGAGAAGAGAGTCCAGAAAATATTGACAACAAAAATTAGTGCAACATAATTGCCTATTCACTTAATCCATTTGTTGTCAATAACTCCTTGTCATTGTACCTCTAACTGAAATAAATGATCAGAGTGATTGATTTATTCAATGTCACTCCATTTCTGCTAACACTTCCAATACCATCAATGCAATTTTCATCCTGAGCTTGCTGTGCTCGCTCATGTTGTCTGTCAGAGCAAGTTATCACGAGAGCGATTTGGTGCCCACTATGTGGGATCTTAGCAAAAGATCACAATTTTAAATAAACACAAGCAACATTCTAAAAAAACAGCAGGTTCCATCTGTTTGCATGCAATGAAATATCAGGAAAAGCAGCTCTTACTGTCTGATGCTATCGTTATTTCAGTTTATATTCCAATGGCTGTGTAAATCACTTGAGGTTGATCTTAAACAGACACAGATATGTCACATTCAATTCCTCAGATACTTTCTGGTAACATCACAGTTTTGTTTGGGTATTTGTTATGAGGCATATGTGATGGGATCAATCCTTGTTGCCCCCACTTAGCCATGGAACATTGAAAGACAATCTAGATAATGACAGTACTGTATAGAATGACAGTACTGTATAGAGCTGACAGAAACAGGAATTCACAGACAAAAATTAACAGGGCAGTAGTAATAAGACGATAAGGAATATGAAATGATCACGTTTTTCATGTATACTGTTGAAAAGATACAATTAATCACTACTTTACATTATATTTGAAACGTTAGCTAGAAAAAAAAAGAAAAAAAAAACACACCCAGCTAAAAACAATAATTTGACAATATTACGTCTCCAAATAGCCTCTGGTATCAAACTCTGATGGCTGGGTAATTGCTGCTGATGGAGGAGGGAAAAAAAAACACACACACACACACATCTATTTCATTCAACATAATCTGTGGTAAACTGAAATCAATGAGGCTGAATTGTGTGATTACAATTTGATCGGATCACTAGCAGCCAACAATGCCAACAAACGCTGGCTAGAGTGGCTTGCTTCTTTTGAGCAGACAAAGCAAACTGCAACTTAATTGTTCACCTTGGTGGCTACCTATTGATCCTGTCTGAAATCTTAACTTTCATTTTTTAAGATTATGTTGTACTGCTGAGAACCATTATGCATTTAGTAGTCATAATCGAGAAGGAGGCGTTAAAAATACACTTGGGCTGTCGACGTTGGCTTTTTTTTGGGTCAGGTCTTTACGTGGGAGGAACTCTGCTACATGTACATCAAATGTGTATGATCTACTATATGTGTGTTTGTGTTTTCTGCATCCTGTGTCTGCTTTCTGTCAGTACTGCGTGTGAAAAAATAATTATTAGTCAATTCACTCGCACTGAATGGGATTTTATGTTTTCTTAAGAACAACAATGAGTATATTTAAAAAAAAAGCACGACGAAAGTAGGTCAGGTTTTAAGCTCTAAGTACAGGGATGGTGTTTACTTGCAGCCTTTTCTTATTTATCTCCGTAAACACATTAAAAGTACCAATTAGGAAACTATTTTGGTTGCTTTTTTTGCACACTGACTATTTTCACAAGTTCAGTAGAGTTAGTGTCCCTGCCTGTTTTGATGCATGCGGATTTATACAATTTTCAACCGTTTACGTTTTACCCTTGCATCTATTATTGATTAATGTATTTTGAGCTGTGTACCTACTCAAAGGCTGTGTTTGCACGCAACCAATAACCACTGTAAAAACAGAAAATTAGCTATATTTTTATATGCCATTTAAAGGAAACAAAATCATGGATAAGGTATTATTGGTATTGTGTTCTGCTCCTCGTCTAAGCAATCTGGGTGTTTGATATGAAATTACTTAAAATACGTGTAGAGGGAGGTACAACCACCTGTGTAATGTAGTGCTACGCATTAATTTCTCGCGGGAGGAAACAAGGCAAAACCCGGATGCTACTTTGGGAGCAAGGCAGCAGATTACTTTGTTACAGGGGTGACAGACCTAAAAATGTGTTTGATTGACAATAAAAAGTATGAAGTGAAAATGAATATTTGTACATTGTGGTCCCGATCAGGGGTAATACATTTAATATAATCATATTCGCTAATGCATGTAATATTTCAGAAACCCAAATTTAGACATAACCCAACCTTAATCTGAATACTGACCACATATAAACGCAGCCAATGATAAACATGTAATTACTGTGCATACATTAAAAAGTCAAGTTTCATTTTAATACACCAGTTCTTCTCGGTGTAAAGGAAGAAAATTCCGTCAGTACCAAAACTACATAATGAGGAATGAATATTTAAATGTAAAGAAAAAAGGATGAATCTCTTTACGTTGCATGAAATGACTGTCAACTTAACTAAAAGAAAAACAACAAAAAAAGTTTTCTCTTTCTATCATCTTTCCCAGCTTGTGCAATAAGCCAGCATGTGACCCCGTGGCACCTCTGTCCACACGGCCATGTGTGGCTTTAAGGCTGCGTTATGCTACGGACCAGTGACTCACAGATGCGACAGCAGGGCTGATCATCCATTATTATACCTCAGTGGATCAAAATGAGCAGATCTGCCCATTGCAGCCTCCCCAGTGCTGGCCCGTGGCTGCTATGCGGGGGCTTAGCGGGACCCTTCCACACTCTTCCCTCCACCACCCTCCCCTTGCACCTGTAAGCTCTGCGACACCAGCCGGGGCCCTTGTGGAGGCAGGGGGACATGCCTGGAGACAACATCTGCTTCCCCTTTGGTGACCTGCTGAGTTAAGCCAACTGCAGAATCAAGGGCACGCTTGCAGATTTGATCCGAACTGAGATTGGACTGCCACCTTTTGCCTGTCACTTGCTCCAGGAGACTTTACACAACAATGTGAACTTACACTTTCCCTCGCTCTAATATTCTTTCTTTTATGCCACTTTGATTTTTGGTAAGACACTTGGGAACTTTACAAATGTGATTTTATGGTATACTTTGAGTTAACTGTCAAGAGTACTAAATTTTTCAGACTATAAAGCACACTTAAAGAGTGCGCCTTTAAACCAAGTGTGCCTTATAACTCAATGTACCACAGCTATAGATATTTCCTCAAATTGACCTGCTTATTGAGACTGCACCGGATACATCGGCCTAATTTCCCGAAAAATACAGTAAACAAAACAAAACAAAAAAAAAACAGGTAATGTTATGAAGAGTGTGAGTTGATTTACCATGTAAAACTAATACAGTTTATAGAAAAAATGATGGCTGCATGGACCATGGGAAAGGAAAATAACCATCAAGTATTGATGGGGATCGATGGTAATTCTTCACCTTTGTGAGTAGTGTGGCCTTGGCAAACTAGTTTGGCAAAAGCAGAGATCTTTTTAATCCAGTCCTTTCCAAACAAATTGGGACGTTTTTTGCTGTTCTAAGTTTAATCACGCATCCACTGCAGTAGGTGGCAAGGACACTCTCATGTAGGTTATTACTTTATTTCAGGCAAATTTTTGACATATAGTCTGTGACAAACGGTTTTAAATGAATAATAACTGTGTTTTCCTTAATGTACATTAGAATGCAAAGTTAGTTGTAGGTGTATGCGTAACAGTTTTATAGACAAGTTATACTACAGTATTTATAGGTGCGGCAAAATATTGGGGAATCACAAAATATTTTCTTTGTCCTGGGATTGGAGCATAACGGAAAATTCTGAGCGTGCATCTTTTATCAAAATTTGACATCATAAAATGCTGTAAATCCTGACCCAGTATGTCCTGCCAATTTATGCTATCACAAGTTCAGAAATCTGGAACCAAGTATTGCACAGTTTCACCCAAAAACAAAGCAATCCATAGCCTAATGAATAACCTCACAGTCATTTCTTCCTTCAGCATGCGCTAAAATCTTCACAATTGTTTCTATTTTAAAGTTACATATTAAAGAAAAACCTCCCTGAATATTTTCCTCTAATTGGTGCATGGCCTTTGCCTGCAGGGGGAGACTATGCATGACAGATGTTTGACTCTTGAAATCCGGTGGGGCCCCTGGCTGAATGAAGTCAAGTCAAATCAGTGCAATCATGCAGGTGTCTGGGGGAAACAGGGACAAAGGGACACAGTCTGTCTGACGCTTTGCCAGAGCTCCTGGCACCGCTCGCGCACCGGGTCTGCTTCTGCATGCACGGAATGGCAGACAGCTGACTGACCTCACGAGCGTTACATCGCCTTGAGCTTCCCACAGATGCCTCGCAAAGCGCCTTGGCGCACAGGCGCCTCGTAACCACGGAGAACGTGATGAATGCCCGGGCCTCGCGAGCTGGGTACACAACAACTGGGTTCATGCGCTCGCTTTCGAGCCCTTTGAGAGCCACCTGTCATTCGGTGTTAAGCCAAACATGTCCTGTAGGGCCAAACTCCAAATGTACTCCCTCGACATCGCCTTTATCTTCCTCTTCTTTTTCTTCATGCACCCATCCGCTGCAATTCCTGCCACACTCTCAGTCCATTTGTCTGGCTTACCAGTCAGTGAGTGCTTTCTTAAGTGATGCATTTGTGAATCCCAATTTATCAAGCAGCGCATAGTCAGTGGATACATTGATCTGGGCCCAACAGAGTACAGTGAGGACTAATCCTGTATATACACTGCTCATTCTGGACCTGGGTTAAATCTTTAGTCGTAACTCAATACAGATAAATAACAGGCTGTGAACTGGCATGCTTTATTGCATTGCAGCCAATTGAATTAACTGACAATAACTTTTGTCAGGATCCGTGTGTGCGCATGTATGAGGCGCGTGGGGGCTGTATGTGAAGTGTTTGCCATGAAATTTACAGCACGGGCATGCCAAACATCGTGAAATTAACAAATCCACAGTAAAACATGGCTGTGACTGGCATATTTTAGATGAAATATGTTCATGCATGAAATTCAGACAGATGGCATCATAGTTGTAGCCGTCTGTCATCCAATCACTGATGTGACTGCGGCAATACTGCAGCTATCACATTAAATTGGATGTCATCAAAATTGCACTTACTCCCATTGTGATTTCTTACCAAACAGAAATGAACGTACAAATGGGAGAAACATCTCAATCATGTTGCATTGTCATAAAGAAAAAGGTCTGTTTAATACAAGAGTTGTCCTTTTATTCTGTGAAACTTTGCGTGAGTAGTGTTTGAAAAAAGGACAAAACATTACATGCTTTTGTGGATCAAAATGTGTTTGGATATTCCACATTTTTGGAGTGATTTATTTTATGTAATATGCTTTACATCCGTAGTGGAAAGTAGCAATTTTTAAATACTTTTTTGTTATAAATGAGATTTTTTTTTTTTTTTTTTTTAGTTATTTGTGCAGAAGGCACTTTCATACACCTAAGATTTTATCAGGGTTTCTGCAAATGAAAGCAGATTAAATTTAATGTTTTTTAATGTCATGAAGGGAACAACAGTTTTCATTCAAATTAAAAGCAAATGAACTGGAACATAAAACAACTTTTTGCTAAATTATGTTATAGTGATTCCTTTGCAAACATTTTGCATGCCTGTATTGTATTCAGTTTTATACGGATGTGCTTTGTCATCAGTGATTTCCCTGCAGACAAACCAGAAAAGAAACAATAGGCTCTCTTCTGGAATGGCTGACTACAACATGCCTATTAATAAGACTAAGCATTTACTTTCAAAGTTTAATAAATCATACATGTATGTTTAAGGGTAGATAGCTGATGGGTGGAAGAATATTTCACATACAAATTGATGACAACTATAACATTCCAATATAACATTCAAAGAAAAATAAATATGCAATGAAAAATATAAAAGTGTTATTTTAAACACTGTCGGCTTGAAAGGCATCACCACCAAATTTGCACGTCACTAATACCAACCTCGCAATTTTGTCCAAACGACTTAAAACAACACATGTTCTCAAGTGTCCTCTTGGAGAAAATGAGATGGCTTTGCCATTTGCCATGCAATTCTGCTATATATCAAGTCAATAACATCACAGGCATTGAGTTGAAAATACAACCGCTGGTAGTCTCAGGTCCACTCAGCCTTCGGGAGGCATATTGACGCACTGCTATTTTGGTCAATATGTCTTTCTGAGCTGAGGCCATCCTTACCCTTGAAGACGGACTGCATGTGAAAAATGAGAGCGGGATGGGGCCCTGCATTTTAATCTGACTTTTATCTGAAAGGGCCTTAAAGGGATGTGAGGGTGGTGAGAGCATGTGGGGGACGAGAGAGCGGGGCAATGCACTTCCTATAACCTCGTCTCAGCCACGCTAATGCAGTTGTTAACAATAAGCCCCACTATTGGTTACACTGAAACGCAACACGGCCAAAGCCGGAGCATAATGGCTTTATTGATAGACCAAACAAGCTGAACTCTGACCCATTCGCCGTATTTATAGCCAAACATAATGTTCTCCTCAAAGCTTCCTCTGCCAAAGGCCAGGAATTTTACCGATGCCACCCCCCAAAAAAGATATCCTTTCATGCAGTATATGCTTATGACGGGCGAATGGAAGCGAGGGAGGAAATTGGACTAGTATAAAGAATATCAATAACAAATGCCTTTAAATAAAACATCGAGCTTAGACAACCATGACTTTTGAGAAATGTTGGGTAGTGTGAGGAGCTGTTCCTGTGGTGAGATTTCGTAAAAATTTAATAGCTCAGGTAAGTTATTATTTCAGGAGCTCTGGCTTTAAGAGAGTGTTTACTAGCAGCACGATTCCAACTGGATCAAATTAAATGAGGATATAAATATTTACTACACAGCCCTCAGCACCTTGCGCCACGCACGCAGTTGGCGACCGACAAATAGCGTGCCCTGTTTAGATTTCAGGAATGTTGCTTTCAATGATTTATGCTTGGTGTTAGTGAGATCACATCAGCTTGACGGGATCAAGGAACAAAACTGTTCACCTCTCCCTAACCCAAACATTTCACAAGTTTAATATGCAGCCAGAGCAATATTCCAGTTTCGGAATCAGAGCCGGTGAAATGGAACAAAGTGAATTGCTTTCTGATGCCTTTGAGCCTTCATTCTTGTTTGAAGTGGCTCCCCCTTCTCTCCTAGTTCAAAATATATTGTCCAGGGATGTGATCAAACCTGGCAGCTATTGATCCCTTCCCAAACCAGACATAAGACTTACTGAACATGTTAACAACTTCAGAATGAGTTCTTTAATTGTACAGGTCTTTGAAAAGCCTACTCAAACAACTGCACTTCAGAGTGAATTTGAAGCAGAATCTTACTAGTATCAAGCCAAGTTTTCTGTTTTAATGTTAAATTCTTTGAAATTTCACCAGCAGCAACGTCAGTCTGGATGCATGAGAGAAGCCTTAAAAGATATATTGTGACATTTAATGAGCTGTATTTTCCGAAGTGCCTCAAATAATTTCTTAAGAGCATAAAATAACCAGAATTGGCCCTCAAATCATACCGACGCGATTGACTTAGGCAAGCAAAAGCACATTATGTATTGTTAAGTTTTTATTTAACAGACCAACAAAAAGTAGCGCTTGAAGTGGAACAAAAACTCGGTTTTCAAATATTTAAGTGAATATAAACGAAAAAGTGTAGTGTCCATTTGTATTCTGCAGTGGCGTTCAGTCAGGACCTTCAAGCCTTTCTCTGTGAGCTCAAACACTATCTATCAGCAAGTACAAACCTACATTTGCAGCTTACATGAAATGGTAATAATTTATTTCCAACAGTCTATTGTCTCATACTGTGAATCTTGGATGCACAGCTTTGGTACAAGTCAAGGTAACGCAGCTTTATTTATATAGCACATTTCATATACAAGGTAACTCTGGGTGCTTCACATGATGAAAAGTACATTTAAAGCACTTACAAAGAAAAGAGTGAAAAATATTCAAAGGCAAAGTAAAAAAAAAAAAAAAAGAAGCTTACTAAAAGTACTAAACAGATTGACAGTATGTGTATGATATACATGGATCTTTTCTTGCTTCTTTGCTTCAACACTGTATTTACTATGATTTGATTTTCTCAAAAAATGCCTTCATCAATCAGTATTGTATTATATATGGATGCCGTCTCTTCAGTTCATCTTTAATTAGAATTTCTTCCTATGTGCTTCCAAAAAATATGGTATTAGAATCGACATACATATAGTATAATTACATATTAGCAAAATCTCCATAGCCCTCTCTGTGAGCAGTTTGTGTGTCCCAATGATCCTGGGAAAGTTGTCTGGAGCACTACGCTCCTGGCAGGTTCATCCATTTCAAACAGGATCTAGGTGAGGGACTGGTCAAAGCACGGCTCATTGACCCCCTAAGACGAAAAACGAAATTGGCCAGCAGGCTGAGGAGCCAGGCCTGGGGCTGGGGCTCACTGGTGAGCACCTGCTGTTGGTGGCTGGGCCTGCACACATGGAACTCGGCGGGTCAAAGACTGAAAAGGTGATGAGTGTCCCCCATCCCACGGGCTCACAGCCAGTGGGAGGGGCCATAGTGGTCGGGTGCAGTGTGAGCTGGGAGGCAGCCAGGGTTGGGGACCTTAGCAGTTCGATTCTTGGCCAGAGAAACTGGCCCTAGGGACATGGGATGTCACCCCTCTGACAGGGGAAGGAGCCTGAGCTGGTGTGCGAGGAAGAAGAGCTGCGAGTCCGACTTGCTTTCCAAGCACAGCTTGGGTTTGGTATTCTGGAGAGGGGTTGGTCTCTTCCACTCTGGAATTGCTCACGGTGTGAGGCGCAGTTCAGGAAATCACACTTTTTGCCCGCCAGCTCGGCTCATATTCCCCACCATTTTTGGAGTCATTGGAAGGTGTGCTAGAGAGCATTCCCTCTGGGCTCTCCTTGTTCTACTGGGGTACCTTAATGCTCGCAAGGCCAAAAACAGTGAGTTCTCGAGGGGCATAATTGGGAGGAACAGCCCTCCCTGATCTTAAACCGAACTGCGTTATTTTATTTGTTCAATTATTAGTATTAATGGAGCTCTGTGCTCATCACAGATTGTCCATGATAAACATCATGTTGGAACATAAGGGTGTTGATTTGACCATTTGGCACCAGAACACCCTGGGCCCCCAGTTTGATGATTGAGTTTGCGGGCATATCATTGGATTTGTGGCCACAAGTTTTGGACACTTGGGTGAAGAGAAAGGAGGAGCTGTCGAATGATCACTCTGATGATGTGTTGGCTCCGATGCTAGGGGAGGATGTTGGCCAGGCCTTGCAGATCCAAACGTATGGTGAGGCTCTTTTGGGGACATCTAACAGACTTCCCTGTCAAATGAAGTTTCAACTTTCACCCAATGCAAAATTTCTCCCATGTCCTGTGGGAGACGAGGGACAGTGTGGACCATGTTCTGCCCCTCCATTGTCAATTAGGCTGTTCAGTGTTGTGGCCATAAGGTCACCAGTGCCATGGCAATCTCTGAACACGCTGGTAGGCACCAGTGGTAAGGGATGCTGTCAAGCTGAAGAAAGGGTCCTGGGACTCTGGAGGCAGCTGACGGTTATGGACTGGCCAAACGGTGAGAACAAAACGCCTACTTCTGGTTATAACACGGTGCGCCTTATAAACTGGTGAAGCCCATCCTTGCAACCCACCGTGTCTTATAACACATGGTGTGCCTTAACATCACGTGCACCTTGCAAACAGGTGAGTCCCATATACGAAAAATCCCAGTGTGCCTTATAAGATGGTGCGCCTTAAATTCCTGGTGTGTCTTATAACAAGGTGAGTTCCATATATAGAAATTTTCAAAAATGTAACTGCTCATAGAGCCTCTCCTTATAATACGGGGTGCATTATGATGCGAGAAATCTGGTTCGTCTGAAAATATCTTTTTCATCCTTGTTTGTTAAAAACAAAACCTGCACAAGCGGACGTTGTAGACATGAGATCCGGCCAGCCCATGTTGTGATACATCCAGCATCAAATATGCTGGATGCCTGCCTCAAAGAAGGATGTTTTACAACTTTTTGCTTTTGATTAGTTTCCTTTGATGATACATATGGATTGATGATATTATTTACTGGGCAAAAGCATTTTAATAAATTATTCGGGTTTAGGATGGTGGCGGTGGTGGTGGTGGTGGTGGTGGTGGTGGTGGGGGGGGGGGGTTATTCCCTTATGCCTCTCTTCCCTGCATGCTACTGCCTAAAGTGAGTACTTTAGGCAGTCGGCCGCTCACCAGAGACAGTGGTGAGCGGCCGACAAACAACAAAAATTGAGGAAAAGAGGTTTCGACCATGACACTTTTCGATAGTTTGAAGGGGTTTTCAGAGAGCTGACTGGACTCCTCCGAATCAATAACTTGTCTCTCTCTCTCACTCTCTCTGAGACGACTAGTGTGGCATTTGAACCAGATAAAACAAGGCTTCCCCTCCACCTCACCTCCGAGAACTGAGCACTTCTACCAAATCCCAATCGGTTGAGAAGGATACAGATGAGTCCATCTAAATCCCCTCCTGACTCAGCTCTAAACCCCCGCTGGTCAAAGAAAAAAAAAAAGGAAAAAAAATAAAACCATCTTAAAAGGAACGGTCCAATCTATGTAGGTTAATACTCACTGTTGCTTCATTTAGCTCTGTTGCAGGCCCAGTGGGGCAGCTGTAAAAAGTTCTGGGAGCCAGAAGGCACAAAAGCTTTTATTTATTTATATGAGCAAGAATATATAGCAGAGAGAGAAAACTGGTGCAAATGATGTGGAAAGAAGAGGGAGTTTGAAGATGTTATCTCATACATGGCAGGATAACTGCGACAAAAAGGAATTGGGTGCTTTACCATTTTATACGCGCTGCATGAATGAAAACTACAGACAGAATATTGTCACTGATAAAATCCTTTTCGAATCGCCTACGTTTTAGGAAAATGAAAATGGACAAAGATATAGATGAGGTAATTCAAATTGGAGTTTGTAGTAATGTCTTGTTGACTTGCCACAGTTGAGAGATTGGAAACAGGCTGAGGGAATACTAAAAACTGTAGCTTGTTTTGTAGAGCTAAAAAAGAAGTGGGAAAAAGACTTAAATTAAATACATACAACAAGTGAAGTAAGTTTTGTTTGCTCAATAGCATTTCACAATCTTGAGTGACCCCAGTCCAGTTCTGAATAAGACAGAACTACTGTTATTGCTGCAATTGCAAAACACATTACATTTCACTGGCTCCAAGTTCAATAATCTTGAGTCTTCGGTAATATTCACTGTTAAGATTTTACGTTGTTCAATATCTCTTAAGGCCGCAGGTTTCAAAGGGTGTCAGGAGAGCAATGGCATAGTGTGCTAAAAGAATAGAACGTTCTCATCGGTGAGAATATGTAGGATTATAAAATAACATAAATGAGAACTGATTCCATCCGTCTTACTACAAGCAGCACCAATGTTGCCTTAAGCAGGGGACTGCTTTTAATCAGCCCACTGATGCTTATAATCGACAAAAGTGAGAGTAAAAGGCTGATAGGGCAATCGATAGCATTAATCTTATATATATATATATATATATATATATATATATATATATATATATATATATATTCACAGTCACGATTGCATTGCCTTGTACTTGCAGGTGCAAGGATAATAAAGGCTGTCTGTCTAGCTAGCTATACACACGCACACACACAAACTTGCATCATAGTAGTCTTGCAACAGTTAATCTGGCTAACCTGGTCAACTAATTATCTGCTTCTTGCTCCAGCGGACGTTTAACTCTGAACAAGGGTCCTCTTTTGCCTTCACGTCAGCTCGGTCTCTTCCCCCCGCCGCTGATGATATTGTAATACTAATTACAGCTAATTGTTCTATGCTGAATGGATTTAGTCGCGTTGCAAATGATATGCCATTGGTCAGTGTCACAGTGTTTCCACAGAAAAATTCGATGGGGGAGCGGAAATTTGCACAAATGAATGTAATTAAGAAGCACATTCATTACTTCTAATTGCATCTGAGAAGCCTCAAAGTGAAACTGAGATTCGGATAATGAATGTGAGTACGCACCAGGAGTTTGCCACATTATAGTGAGCATGAAGGGTAAATCGCACCAATAGTTACACTAGTGTACTGAGGTTGATACTGCTTTTCTACAATCACACTCATAAAGCTTTGCCATGAAATCCTTTTATTCATGCGCAGATTGTGTCTAGACAGTTGAATTCCAGTCTTAGTGTAAGCTCGGCACTGGCTGTTAGACAATAATGGGTAGTGGTTTGAGATGATGTTAAAAAAAAAAAAAAATCACATGATGGCAGTGTTAAGGTGGGCAAAAGGGTAAGCATAAATCAGTCAGCTGGAAACTAAGGTTGTCGAAAGGTTGTTATGAACATTTTGGAGAGTTCAAAACATTACTCCCACAAGCACATGGCAAGCTTTTAACCAGATTATTAGTCTACTGCTATCAAGAATGGTAAAACCTGTTGCAAAAATTGCACATGGCTGAAAAATATTTAGACAAAAAAAGGAGGGAAAAAAAAAGATTGATTTAAATGTATTTTTAGATGAAGCGGGTCCTTTTAATAAATTGAATTTATAATTCACTGAAGCCTATTTAAAAACATAATCTTATTATAGTTGCAGTGTTTAAAGGGACTTAAAAAGGGGATGGTCTTATTTCAATAGTAGATTTAGATCTTAGACAAGTTGTAAGCTGGTCTTTTCTAAGCCATATGCCACAGATCAAGCTGTGGTACCGTACTGCTGTATCTCCCAAAAATCCTGTAGCACTACACTGTAAATGAAAAATAACAATAAAGAAATCTTAGCAACCACAGGTATTTTGTTCATTTGTTTTGATTGTTTGCTTGGGTGTTAATGGATACGCTCTAAATTACAAAATAAAATAAATACATTCAGAAAAAACTGACGCCACCACCAATTTTCATCACAGCTTGTTCACTTAGCTAATGCAAACAGGAAAACACTGAATGCAAATCAAGAATATACTGTATGTATTTTCAAAACTGACTGTTTACCTGAACTCATTACTTGGGTTTATTTTATGATAAATTACACAATAACATGCTATTTTAGTCCATTATAAAAGTCAGTATTGATGAATAAAAGTAGAAGAAACAGAGGCAAAAATTGCCATTGCATGTCATTATATGCTGCAAGTGTCACAATTTGGGGAAAGGATACCGCTCCTTGTGTCTAATTGCTCAAAAGTGACTCGGATTTTCAAGATTTCAGCAAGTTGCTGACACACAACAAAATGTAACAATGCTTAACTAAACGCATGACAGCATATGACTGATGGAGGCCTGCTGAGGTAAGCCTGAAGGGGCGGTAGCAACAGCCCATAAAATCAACAGCCTTCCAACTCATAAATAATAGAAATATAAAATGTCACATGAACTTTATTTCCAGAGTGGGCGGCCTAATAACAATGCAGGCTTCAAGAGAGAGCTACATTGTCACAATAATGTCATATGGATTGCCTTTCTGGACATTTACACAATATTACACTTCTAAAATGTCCTGCTTCTTTACATAAGTTGTATTTGACGTCTAAAAGCTTTGCTTGCTTTGTGGCAAGAAAGCCACAGTAAGTGTACAGTCTCGCTTACCGGAATGCACGATGCGGATATTTATTAAAATTGGTCATCACTATTAATACCCTGTAAAAATGACCTCACCTGTTTCAATAATCTCAAATATTTCCTGTTTTCTCAACTGCTTCTTCTTGGACAATCATGCTGTATTTTTTTTTTTTTTTTTTGCTTTAATTTCATTGGTAATTGGAGTCTCACGACCTACTACGAGCTAGTTGATGTTCTCAATCGCTTGATGAGCGCAGAAGGAAACCCAAGTGTTTTTTTTTTTTTTTTTTATGCTGAGATGTGCGCAAAAACAAACTGATAATGGAAAATCCAATTTGGTAAAAAAAAAAAAAAATATGGTATTTATGTTGTCATGAGGTGTTTTGTTTCCAAAACGTATCAAAACATTTACATTTGAACTAGTCTGTGCAACGTCACATGACTCACCATGGAGGTTTTGTCCACTCATTGAATGCCAAGGAGATTTTTTTTAATGTTTTTTTAGGAGTCCAGACATTCAATCCCAGACACTTAAGTGTCAATTTATTACTTTAGTATCTAGAAAATAATGTCCCTAATGTACTTAAGTATCGGTTGAATCCTTAGGTATCTGGGTTTAATTTTTGCGCTCTTAAAAAAATTGAAAATAGGTCCCAGGCATTGAATGAGTTTATAACTCTATTTACTTTTATTTATGTGTTTATAGCCCTGTCTCCACCAATGGTTTCAACCCTACACTATTCTGCCCTGTGTTATTCGACTCAAGTTTGCTTTGTTAGTTTGCTTAACAGTCATGTGTAGATTAAGTGATGAGTTCTACACGCACGTCCACTAAAGGTGATCCAGCGAAAGTATAGCAACAACAGGAGCTTAATTTACAGGGTGCGCCTAAGTGCTCGGTTCTGTAAATAATACAAATAAATTTAAAATGTTACACACGGTTAAGCTGGCTTGGACTGATTCTCCCCCCCATTGGTTTGAATGCAAGCGTTACTGCACTGGCAATCTTTTTCCTTATTAAATGGTCTGTGCACCTCTAATTTACACCATATTTATTGGTCTCTGCTTTTAATGTAGTTCTGATTTACCACAAGTATTTATTTTTTTATTTGATCACACTCCTTGTGTGTTGTGTGGGTATAGCCACTTTTGTAAATGTGTTATTAATGCAGCTGGATTTGAAGATATCTGACCTAAAAGGATTTTTTTTTTTTTTTTTTTTTTTTATCTAGAAGAGGGCAGATTCTGATGTGAGGATATCTGATGGCATGTGGTTTTGTCTGGTTTTGGCCACTTCTGCACTAGCATGATGCACAATATGTTACACCCCCTTATTTTCAAAGACTTCTACTGCAATTTTACCATTTTGGCTTCTGGGAAATGAAAATACAGATCTCAAGGAGGCTACTTAAGGAGAAATCTCAAAAATCTATTTTGTACACACAATCTATATTTGTCATTTCTGCAAATATGTATCTCCCAACATGTGAAAACCTTTGCAAGAGCGGTTGTTTGACATTTGGAAGTGTAAGATCAGGTTTTGCTGTGATTGTTTCATATTTTTTTCCCCCATCAACCTGGTGTTTACCAGTGTTAACTTTCCAAATGTGTCAATGTAGAGGTCTTCCATGTAAAATGGATGCGCTTTAACAAATATTATCTCGACGCCAAAGTGGGTAATAACTGCAGTGATTGAGCAGGTGGATGTAATATGAGATGTTTATGTCAATGAATATCAATGAGATGATGAGCAATTCAGTCTCTGTGTGTGAATTAAAATATTCTGTCACCATGGTGAATATTTTACAGCGAAGGAGAGGTTTGATCACCGGTTATGTCTGCTCTCGCATTTAAACAAGTGACTGCTTCACAGGTGTGTAAACGAATGTCAACTTGTCTTGTAAATATGAGATTTCTTGGAGCTGCGTATGAGTTTTCTATCAGAGAAAATCCAAAATAAGAGGGACCTTTGCATGTAAATGAACAGAAAGCCATCGACGGGATGTCACCCATCTCATCTAATGTCGAACAAATGTATTCACAATCACACTCGCGCTGACACCACAGGCCCAGACCTGTCAGCACAGATGCTGGAGAGGCTGATGCAGCAAGCACTGTTGTCTCACTTACAGCAATGAGACAATGGATATAAAGTGTATGAAAAGCAATTTATTTCTACCTGTCCTGTAGATTTGAGCTATATTAAGAGGAAAAAAATGAAGACGCACACTCTCATAGTTTGATATGTAACTCTGGCAAAGAACCACCTTGCTGTGTTGCACATGCACAACAGCGGCAGAGACTGGACCCGCAGAAAATATAACAACATCCACTGACCAGAATAAATATAAAGCGCATTGGTACAGTATAAGGCAATGACAGATTGAACAGGGAGCCAACTTGTCCATGCTGCGATGTATTTATGTTGCTTCTTCCCTTGTGCGGTGTTGTGAAATATCGGCTGTGTGTTTTCTGTAGCCCCTGTACACATCAGCCAACTATATATTTATATATATATTTTTTTTTATGCTCTGTATGTTTGTGACTTCAATGGTCTCTTTCATGGAGAATATCAGTGGGCAGCAAACGAAACAGTGACAGCTTTCCTGAATTATTTGATTCATCTCAAATCGCAACAGAAATTAAACAAGCATACCAACTCGCATGAAACTGTACAGTTATTGCTGCCTGCGGGTCGTCAAAATATTTTAAAGTGACGGTAGAAGTACACGAAAATGATCACCAAATGTTGATTTTAACAAGACGATGGAAAACTCAATTACTATGAGTATAAATTACATATGCTCACCTCTAGGGATCATCCTAGAGGTTCCTGGTGAAAAGAAAATCAATTATTCTTTATTAAATATAAATATAGCATCCTTAATTGCAAGGAAAATATACAGTAAAGGCCATTCAAACCCAAATCAATATACTGAATAGCTATTTCAAATGAAACACCTCAGCAATTTAATAATAAAAAGTCACCTACTAGAAACGTCTGAAAGCCAAAATACAGTATAAAAAAAGAAGAACTCACTTGATTCGGGGTCCGAGTTACCATCTCCCTCTGTGCGGCTGTTAGGGGATGTCTGCTCGTAATAGTCTTCATGGGGGAAGCTGAGCGGCAGAGCCTGGGAGGTACTGGCCGTACTACTTGGTTCTGGATCACCCAGGCCGCTGTCACTACAGCTCTCCTGGGAACCATCTGGAAGATGGAACGTCACTCGGCGCTGAGTCTGAGAACACAGTGAAGAGTAAGAAGTGTTCAAGTAAAAAAATATAAATAAATAAAACATACCTTTATTCTCGGAAATACTATTGGTCATAAAAGAGTGACACATAATAGTGGTGTAAGTCTTCTTTATTTCAAATTGTGCTTAAACCCGTTTTATTGTTTGAAGGATTTAATTTTTCCTCCCATTTTATGTCCACTTTTTGTTAAATAGGGCTGTACATTTTCAAAGTGGAACAGTTCAATTTGGGTCTTTTAAAAGCATACACATCTCTTAAATCTATTTTTTTTTTTTTTACAAATTCAAATATATGTATATATATATATATATATATATATATATATATATATATATATATAGTCACAGTTTTGGTGCCATGAGCAAAGTCAAGAAATGTTAACAAGACAAATTCTTGCTTGCTTTTTTTACATGCCATTAAAGCCCACCACAAGCTGTTATTGTCCCAAGCTTCCAGCAAAGAAATACGCCAGAAATGCATGCCTTATTTGTGTGCAATTATTTTTAAATATTTCAAATGGAGACATTACATTCTTTCAGAGGACATGTGGTAATAACTGGTGGATCCAGCAGTAGTTCACCCTCATATAGTTTTGGTGTAAATATTTGGTGTGAGTCAAGGCAGAGACATTGCATTGAGCAAAGGGTAGTGCACGTCTTATTCAGAAAGATACATGATCAATATTCTTTTCCAAGTCTCTTTGATTCCCTAAAGGAAATTATTGTTGTTTTATTTTCTTGCAATTCAATATATTTTATATACAATATAAAGTAATCCAGTGTTTTTAGAATCAGCGCCTGTGAGTTTGTGTGTGCGTTTGTTGGTGGGGTTTGTAAAGGGGGTTGCGTGGGGGGAGCCAAAAACAGTGTCTCACACAGGGTGCAATTCAAGCTTCGGCTGCCACAGTTCCTGAGATTTCCACAATATCATGCTGTGACCTTTCTTTTGAGCCAAGAAAAAGAAGAGACTTTATTTCACGGCATCTTAAAACATGTTAGTGTTTTTGCAGGAAAACAAACCCTTTAAATCATTTATAGCATAAAGGCACACTGTAATATCCATTCCTGGTTTGAATTTGACTTACTTTTTATGTTTTATGTCTTATATATATGTCAATATACATATATATACAAACTTGGAGTTAAATCTAAACTACAAGTGCGGGAGAGAGGGAGAGTGGTTTCATCTGACATTGAAGTAACACCGGTGGAAGCAAGCATGGTCATGGTCATTATGCTGTGGCATGAATTCATGTCTTTAGACAATTCCCTGGGTAACATCATCATGCATCAGGCCGCTGTGGTGTAGGGACGCAAAGAACACATAAAATGTAATTACACCCTCGGCTTCAGTTATTGCAGGGAATTTTAGTTATCCTATTATTCAACCCGAGATTTTCTTTTATTTTTTTGGGGTGCAAAGCCAACAGAAACGTAAAAGAATATCTTGATTTTCTTCATTGCTATAGCAACAAAATTTTATGGGAAGTGTTGAATTAAAAACACAATTAATAAACGCTCCTTTCTTCTTCCAGCTCCTGTGCGGGGTGTCTATGTGCATATAGACTGTATCTTTTCTCAACCAATATGGTACAGAAATAAACAAGCTTTTGTTCTTTGCAAGGACTGAACGAGGGAGGAGGGATGGATTTAAGAAGGATGTGCTATGAGTAAATGATAACCTGCCAAAAAGGAAGTGCACAACAAGTGCATTTCAGAAACGCTGGACAGGCTTTCAAAACCTACAATATAAACAAGCTAAGTGGGTTTCAATTGTCTTTCATCAAAACAGGAATTCAAATACTCCGCAGATTGATCCAAATTCTGTACATGGTCACACACTGCAGCAAGATGTAAGACAGAAAAAAAAATAGCAGTGAGAATGTCTGTAATAGAGAGTTCAATGGATGTTATATATATATATATATATATATATATATATATATATATATATATATATATATATATATATATATATATATATATATATATATAATTTTTTAAACCTTTGTAGCACAACATTTTTTGTGGTTAGGCTTGGTGAAGCCTATTGATTCGCAGATTTCTTGTCCTTTGAAAAATGACAGAAAAAAGAGCCGCAATGACTTGTAACCAAAATGGAGAATGGCTGCGAAGATGTGGGATTACCCGAAACATTATTCTCTCTGCCTTTCTGTGCCAGAAGAGCTATAGCAACAACACCTTGTTGGCTAAATCCTATCAGTGTGCGTGGCATGCATACCAAAGCGTCTCAATATCGTGTCGTTCTCAAACAGCTTTGACAGGTGTTTCTCAAATGAGTGGAGCGTGTACGCAGACACAGAGCCCGAGTTCCGGCTTAAGAAAGAGCCCACTTATGGAGGCTTGGCAGCGCTACAAAAAAAGCATTCTTCCTCTCCACATGATTCTAATTATTAGAAACGTGTTTCTGCGATGCCATCCAAAATCTAAAACAAACAGCTGTCCGTGACAATTAAGCCATAATCATTTTGCATAAAGTATTGCCTTCCACTTTTAACCGCTGTTCCTTCTAGCCTATTTAAGATGCCGCTAGGTGATAAAAAATAATTCTATCGAATGACGCTAATTACAATTACATCCGTCCTAAATAGGTACATTTTGTTACAGGGGTGAATCAAATGGTAATGTTAATGACAAGCATTAAAAAGAAAAGAAAAGAAAAAAAAAATCCCAGAGAAGTCAAGGTGAGTGTTTTACTAAGCGCTATCACTTATTTAAAGAAGCTGCCAGAAATCCATAAAGCAAAGACAAGCTGTGGTAAGAGATATCAAGACCAAACAAAGCCTGTTCAGCCAGATAAAACAGCGCCTTGAGAAGTATGTACACAGAGATAAACTGAACAGGAGCGTGTGTGTGCCAAGTTCTGTCACAGAACAAACCAGCCAATCCAATACATTCCCTCCAGTAACCATCCGGGCAAAAAGCAGATGGGGCTGAATTCATGGGTTACGGGATTAGAGGTCCGTCATACTTAGCTCTGGACCAAGCAGTATCCGCTTACGTCATTAGCAGGGCGCAGCCTCTGTATTATTGCAAAAAAAAAAAGACTTTTTCATGTCTGTATTCTGCCACACTCTTAATCTAGCACATCGCACTATGAGTGATAAACAGGGCATGTTTGGGATTTACTCAAGGAGCTATAACAGATGAAGATCACTTTATGTGCACCAGCCTCTATATGCCCACTAAGGTGATTTATCATCTAATGTGCAGGAAGACGTAGCGCAACTACAGTGAGATTACTTAGAAAAATATGTTGTGCCTCCTGACCTGCTCCACCCATGAAAACATTTTTGCAGATTTTCTCTGAAATCATTTTCTTTTTGGTATTAGAGTGGCGTTCGGGGATATGTCGCTGCACATGTGCGAAATGGACAGTTTAACAAGAACAAGCAAAGAGGAGGTGATGCTGGCAAGTGGGTCCGGGGATTAGTGGGAGATTGTACGACAAATCAGATGAATTATTTATCAAATTAGCTGAGTCATGTTATATTGTGAGCTCATTTGTGAAACTGTGACTGCAATTTGATTTGGATATAACATACCATATGTTTCAGACCTTTAGGAAAAATCACACTGAATAGGCTCATTTTGAGAAAATTCCATAAATCGGACACACTGGGTTATGATGTGCACCGGGTTGTGACTCCTAACATGTCCGTACCGAGTCTAAGTGCCTCAGAAACATCTTGCCTTGGCTACCCCTATGTTTATCTAACATCTATCCAGCCCGTTCACACCTAAAGAGAATTGCAACATCATCATCGAAGCATCCTCCATCTGCGCTTCCTGTTTTCTCCTCAGTACCACTGTCTCATTTCCCGTCATCCAAGCAGTTCCCCTTTTATCACGTAACATCCATGACCCTTTCTCCACACTGACAATCTAAATAGCAGGGTCTTGTAGGATGTGCAAGACTGGTTTTATGCTGTACAGAAGGCCATTACAATAAATCAGAATCCTGTCACAATGAGCTTTAACGGCTAAGTATATGAAAATATGCCCGTTATTTTTTGGGCTTTGGTAGTTGAAGATGAAATGAAAAAGGAGCATAGAACTATTCTGTCATGGATGTTGTTGGAAATGCCAGGTTTAGGATCAAATTGACACCTAAAGTATAACGGGAGAAGTGTGTATTTATGGAGAACTATAAAACAACAAGAAGTTGATGAGAAAAAAAATGGTATCCACCACTGCAATTGATTGAAACCACCACCTGGGAGGTGGATTTGGAACAAAAAGTCAAGCTTTCGCTTTTAAATTGTAATCTAATTTATAACGACCTGCGAACAATTAGGCTTGCTAAAGCTTCTCAGAATGCTTCGTGTTTGCATATCTTGGTGACCAATTAAAATTTGTGCACAGCAGAATTGTACGCGCTGCTCATATGTTCTCATTAATGTGCCATGGAGTGGCTAATTGTTGTGATATTTTAAATAAATTGGGTTGAATTGGGCAGAAGCAGAGAGGCCCAAATAGGATTTAAGGGCTGATTGATGACTGTTTTTTGACATTTTGAGCGATATATGTACAATGGTTTTGAACTGACGATTTTTCTCCGGTTCCCTCCCACACATCATGGGAAGAGGGAGGGGGGCGTTGCTATACGGCAGATTTCTAGGGGGCGTTTTGGAAGTCGTTAATCATTTACTTCTCCCCCCCCAAAAAAAATCAATCAAATTGAAATGTGAGCGTGAAATATTTCCGGTTAAAAAAAATACCCAAACTGAACTCGTCCTGGCTTTAGATGCCTTTTAAATCATGCTATGATTGCAACGGCTTAAACCAAAATGCAGATTGATAGAAGCTGCGAAGCTACATTTTGCAATATTAAGCATTACGCTTTTGCCTAATTATAAAGGAGGACGCAAAAGAAAGAGCACAGCAAGAAGCATATGAGTGCATGACTTACATTCACAGATGTTATCTTCCCAAGTTGACAGGCCTCCTGCAAGGACAGAAGAAGAGTCGCTTTAGATCAGCATCTCACTGAGTCTGACAGCGAATTTACAATGTAAATTAATACCTAGAGCCAACAAAGGAACCTGTTTCAGGAACTTTCCAGCTTCCCTAAAGCCATCCAGTTCAACAATTGACAACCTCATAGATTTAAAGCAGCGTCTTTGTTTTTAGTTGGAATTGAGGTTCAGGATATATATTGATTTCTCATTCTGGGTGCAAAGCACATTTTGTGAGCCTTGCAAGCTACCTCACTGAGTACACAATCTCCTGCTGAAATGCAATAAAATTGAGGGAGGGCAAAACCCAACGTCCTGACACCAGCCATACATCTGACACTTTGATAAAGATGTTTTCTCTACATGTCAAAGAAGAAAGTGAGCAGAATATCAAACAAGACATCAAAAATGAACAATACACACAGACAAGCTTCTAAATTGGGAACAAAAGACACCCGCAAGCCCGCACAAAGGAAAAAAAAAGCATCATCTCCCTGAGGACAGAGATAAGTATTTAATTTTTAATCACCATTTTTGTTGTCTTTCCACTGTGTCTAATAATCTCAGCGCTTGACTTGATTTGTGAAGAAAATAGAAATTGAGAGAGGAAGAGCCACTTAGACGAGGCGAGCAGGATTGATGGAGTGGAACCGTACAACAATGACGAGGAAATAAGTTCATGTCAAGCGATTTTCCTCCCGCAAATGATCACCAAAGGAAGCTTGCTGTAATTTAGCAAAACAAATTAATCACATTTTATATTATGGATGTCAATACAAGAAAAACAATCTTTTAATATGCTTTTTTGGCAACCTGTGCTTTTTTTTAAAAAAAAATTTTAAGCATAGTGTTTTACATGTCAAATCAGCGTAGTGATTTTGTACACGGTAACTTATTTTCTTCATGCTCATCTTACACACTTAAGGTACATCTTCTTCGCACTAGGGAAAATGAAAACTTAAATGACCAGGATAGAAATGTGAAAATTCAATATTGGGTTAAGTTGCTCTTTCTACAGGGCCCCTCCCACATTCAATTGAACTTCTCACTTTTTGTATTTCTCTACTTTGTATGCCACTGTAACATTTTCTATTACATCCTTGTAAAGCAATAAAAATGCATGAAGACCAAATACCTCATTTGCATACCTGAGGCACGTTCCTGTCGGAATATATGTTCCAACCTTGTGGCCTGTATTGGCACTATACACACCATGGCTTCAAATATAGCACACAATCATATGACCTGATGAGCATAATTAAAGTAATATATGTCATACCGATGGCGTATGAGTATGAATTTGCATTTCTGAGCTTGCACACGTTTGTCAGGTCCCTTTTTTGACAAGTGGCTCATTTGCATCCACTGACTGGTCATTTTAATTCAGGATTTTATTTAAGGCGAGAGGCATGTTGTTTCTTCTCGAAGCGATGTTTTATTCAACATCTCGTGACACACGCTTCCTGTTGGAGACCATGCCATCCAATTAAATATATGGTAATGTACCCAAAGGATCTGAGAAGGTGACCTCAACACTCTAAATTGTAGTTGGACGTATATAAATATAACTAATGAATTTGATTGCTCAAGACCAGGGCTGACTTTTCTACTTTATTTCTCTGCTCTGGGCACTGGCCTTCCGTATGTGAATGCCTTTCAGACAAACAGTTTCAGAGTTGGATAGAGTTCGGCTTCCGATAAGTGCTTTTGTTGGAGAAGCACATCAAAGTAGAGTGGATGTCTTCGCCGGCAAAGCCACTGCAGCTTTGATCACTCCAGGCACTCTGATCATTAAAATATTTTATAAATAATTGATTAAACCACCAGACCTCATTGTGCTCTGCTTCTGTAGCCCAATTTTTTTCAGTTAGGGATAAGGTGAAGCATGCAAGGGCGAGGTTATTGCTGCATACTCTCATTAAATGTATATTTAAATATTTAGCACACATACACTCACCAGGAATTCCATTAGGAATTAGGGCTCTAATTAGATCCAATACAGGATGCATACATAGTTGTGCGTTCTAAAAGATAATGTGGCCACATTCACTACAGTTATGTACCTATAACATTACTTCAAGGTGTTAAATTAAGAAAAGGTCACTTGCGTGAAGTGCAGCGTCCAAAAGTAAAAAATTATGTCAACAGATTAGCTTAGAATGCCTTTACTGTCATTGTAGATTTGACGAAATTGGGAGCGCTGCTCCGACAAGTGCAACAATAAATATGAACAATAAATAGTATAAAAATAATAATAAGGCTTCCGCTGTAATTATGGTGGCTCGGGTGTGCCCATCTATCTATCTATCTATCTATCTATCTATCTATCTATCTATCTATCTATCTATCTATCTATCTATCTATCTATCTATCTATCTATCCATCCATCCATCCATCCATCCATCCATCCATCCATCCATCCATCCATCCATGTGTTGTCATTGTGAGCTTTTCTTTCTGTCTCAGAAGGATATTAAAAAAAAACTACCTTTGTCTGATGGTTTGTTCGTATGGTTTGATCGCTACTCTGCGGTGAAAGATCAAAGCAATAAAATTAAACAAATTAGTCTAGAGCATGCCTCGTCATTGCTTGTGAAAATTGAAGGTTATGGTGTGATAACTTCAAGACCCTCAAAAGACCTGACAAGCCCTCCTCCTGTGGTTCTCATAGTTTAACGCTAATGAGTTATGCTGCTTCCAACCTCCCACACAACAGTTTATTTCACGGAGTAAATACCTTTGAAGGTGTTGAAAAGCACAAGAAAGCATATTCAGCGAGCAAATTCGTTGGAAGTGCCAAAGCTTGCCCTTTAATATTTCACTTTTGTTCTAATTCTGCGTCCTTTGTTGAGGCTTGCTGTGGCGTGCCACTGTTGTGTTCAAATAGTCCCACTGCAATCTGTCAAAGGAATGGTCAAGCGGGAATCAGGACAAAGCCTCTGGCAATGGTCAAAACTATTTCAATAAAGAGGAAAACACATGTTGCAAGTCTTTATATCTGCTTGAATGTAGTAATTGTCCATGAATGTCATCAGGGCCACTTGCAATACCACATAAATACAAGTTTAATCCCATCATGGGAGAAATCCATATTCAGGGATATCTATGTAGGCGGAATAGATTTTACATGTGAATCATACAAACCAAGTACCAAAACCATTGCAATTTTTTACTATAGTGGTATCAGGGAAGGCCTTGAAGACCATGGCACACCACTGCTCCACAATGGTGCCAACATTTATGAGGGAAAACCAACTTGATGTGTGTCTTGATTCTGAGCATTCTTTTGGAGGCCACATTGAACTGCATCATTTCCATATAAATACAGCTCACGAAAGTGGCAGTTTTAGGGTATTGGGTAACTCAACAAGGTTGAATGTAAAATTTTGCTCCCAGGGACTACTGCTCGAGTCCAAACTGGCTATAGGCAAAAGTCAAGTCAAGGTTGGTATAGCTGAAGCATGTTTGGCAGTCCCTGGACTATTAGAAATCAGCGTTCATTGTGTTGATATACAAACACACACACACACACAGTGAAAACTCCACTTATGTCTCATGTTAGGAAACGGCTCTTCGGAAAACCATTGTCTTGTTACGAAGGAAAATCCAGAATACGAAAGGCAAAAATCGTCGGTGAATAATAATGAGAAGCGAGACACCAGTGCTCACCTGAGCAATGTAATACATCTTCACAACCTGCCATGTCTTCCCTCCACTTAACAATACCAATACCAAACAATCTTCACACATGATACTCTTTTTTTTTTTTTTTTAGACCATTGAACGTTACTGCGTCCTTTGTCACACACTAGCGCATATTGGTAAAGCACTAAGTACAACTTTTTTCATGAGTTCTTCATTAAAATGGGAATTTCTCTCAGTTATCAAACGTTTGCCTCCTCTCCTGCCCCACACAAGGCTTTTGCTTCTAACCCATGAATTCCATAAATCGTGTCTGCTCTGTGCTACGCAGTGCGCAGCCCGACACAGCAATGTTAATGAATGAGAGTGTTTCCGCATCCTGTGTATGCGCTTCACCGTGGTCTGCAAACTTTACGCCGGACTTAAAAGATCTGCTCCGCCACTGTGCGCCCTGGTCAATTCCTCAGTTCAGAAAGCAACGAAAAGCAAATAAAAAAATCTTCTTCCACATTTGGATTTGCAATGAAAAATCACTCCACATGAAGAAGATTGTCTTCTCTTTTGCTAATTGATTGGATGTATCCAAAAGCTGATTTTAGGCAGTTGGCCGGGACACTCTGAACTAGTTGCCAGCCAATTGCAGGGCACCCAGAAATGAAAATTCACATCTATAATTTTTACTATTCTTTACATGATATACTTTGAATTACACTATTTAGCACTCATATAATAACCATATTTATTTGTTTTATTTTTTGATGCATTTTTTATTATTTATCAACACTGTATTATTAATTGAAAGGGATTAGAATTATTTTTTTGTCTTAAGCCTTGAAACGAATTAGGCTAAAAAATAATTAGGCTACAAAATAATTCACTTTGAGAAATGACTTTGGGAAATAATTTAGTAAGTAGCACTACCATAGTAAGTACCACTGTATGTGTGTATATATATATATATATATATATATATATATATATATATATATATATATATATACTTTATTAGATGTACTAGTTATCAACTTACCTCATTCATTAAATAATTGCGAGTATGACATTTTTCCTGTTCTTTGAAGGTTTCCTACACACGCTGTGACTTTACCTTCACGCTGCATACATATTGTGAAAAGTTGAAGAAGAGCAAGTTGAAAAAGAGAGCTAATTAACTTCTGAATTATACACATAGTCACAGAGGGATAACTTGGACAAGCATGCCATCTGCTCATTTTTGTGCAGGCTCAAACGTCTCAGCCAAGAAACAGCAAGCAGTGTTCAAGTTTAAGGTGTTTTTTTTCCCTTTTGTGATGAACACAGCTCACCTTTGTCAGCAGGATAAAACTGTTGCAAACAAAATACCTCCTCATCAAAATGGTGCTAATAAAGTCTTCAATCTACTTAAGTATGGACTAAGATAAATAGATTCTCCATTTCCCTAAGGATAGGTGTTCAGCTGCCCAAAGTGTATTGATGCAGCCATTTTATTGGCATTCAATAGAAGAAAACCCTCATAGCAAACCACACCAAACTGATCAAGAGTAAATCCATATGCACTTCATCTGTGTGCAAAATTTTACAGATTATATAAATAAAGTTGAGTGTGTAAGACCATTTTAGACAAGAGAACAAAATGTATCCTTGAGATAGGTTTATTAGGTACTTTTTAAACTAAAAGGCACACAGATAAGGCACAGTCTCAAATAACAAGTCTTGTTTTTGAAATTTATGAGTATAGGGGCCATTAGGTGATAAACAGCTCTGGGTTATTACCTTACTGTATATAAACAAACCAGTACAGAGCTTAGATTTAGCTTTATTATCATTGTGTTTTTGCAAATAGAGTATGTAATAACTTGCACACAGAAATAAAGTACCATATTTTTCATACCATAATATGACAATAAATATGATCTTTAGATGACAATCTGAAGAGCCAACATCCATACATAAGTGCATATGATGAGGGGCAGTGTCGATTGAGAGAAAGAGAAAACAACACTTCGCAGAAAAGCCGTTCAAGGAGGTGTTCAAATAAGTGCACTTTTATGATTGCAACTCAAGCCACGACAACGTTGCACAAATGGCAGCCAACTCTTGGCATGAAAAAATAAAAACACTTCCGGAATTAGCCCTGAAACGCAACAGAAACTCCACCAGACGATTCGCAAGCTAGCTCCAGCCCCTCCCCGGCCCCTGACATGAGGTTAAACTGCAATATGTTTTCAAAACAGCACATGTGGGGTTCGTGGGAGAATAAAGGCAAATCATGCAATGCAATTCCGCCCTGAAACCGTGTAGTCAATGCTCGCGGGAGTTTAAAGCCATCATATTCTGATAAATATAGTCCTAACTGGTCTGCATACAGTATTATCGGTTTTTCACTGGACATTAGTGAATAGCTAAAGAAACATAATTTCTGTAAGAAAATTATTTTAAATATATCTTCCGAAGAATTATACAAAAAAAAAAAATCTGCGAGACAGCAAAGTCACGACATGATGAGAAATAAATGTACCGATGTCGCAACAAAGCTTCATAATTTATTACTGAATTGTAGTAACTTCTACACACTTAAAGAAAATATACACCCTTTTCTTTCAACAAGGATCACTGTCCTAAAAAAGCGACACTTTTTGAGCAATTGAAAATGCTGCCCGCCCTTCCACTGACACACCAATTTGTCTTCTCAGGAAAGGTATTAAAAGAGTATGATAAGACACATAGCTGCAAAGTTATAATTAGTATTCATTTAATACCTTATGTCAGGAGATTACATGTGCGGTGCATGGCATCCAAAGCATACTTTAATCACAGGGGATGTAATTGATTAAGTATATGAGAGCGGCTAGCAGATGATAAGGATGATGCTCTAAATCCATGTTAAATCAACCCAGCCCTTTCCTAAACAACCCGGGATTAGTGACCAAAAATTACCAACAGCTGTATTTGCTCAACTCTAACATCATTCAACTAATATCATCAGTGGGATCGCTTTTCCGAGGCTCTGCCTCCACCGCTGGAATTCTCGCCTATCAAATAGCCTACCTGACATATTGACATCCATTAGACGTTATTCATTTTATTTATTTACCATCACCTGGTTTGTATTTGTTTTTAAGGCACATCGAAACAAGGGATCACTTTTGTGGATTAATAATAAACATTAATGTTAGGTAAATCCGCAACTCATATTGTTCATAGATATGAATTTGAGCATCAATTAATTTATATTCTACATGGCCTCTGACGACTAATCTAGGGTGTACTCTGCCTCTCGCATTAATCAGATGCAAACATGTGACCATCAAAATTAAAATTATACTACTGGGCTTGTAGTCTTAAGCGGTGTAAAAATCCATCACACAGTTGTAGTCCACTGTAGCAACATTAACAACATTGTCAGCAGATGCTATGCTAATGTAGATGTAGTGCATAGCTATCATCACAAATGGCTGCTTTAGGTGATTACCTGCTTTAAAGCGTCCCGTTTTCACATGAGCCCATTGAGTGACATTCATCACAACTGGATCCCGAATGAGCGAGATGACCTTTCTTCAAGGTTGAGCACATCTTCACCAAAAAAAAAGTCTCCATGATGCAGAAGGAGCCATTCTGAGTACTCCCTTTGGCTGAGATAATAACTTCATCATAATTAGCTTTTAGTACTCAAGAGTGTTGAATTGTGGGTTGCAGAGGGATCCAGGCTGATTCATTGCTTGATTTAATTACGTATCAAAATTCAATTAGACGAGCTTTCAAGCAAATTCAAAGTGATTTTTGTCAAGCTGTCCCTTGAAATCAAATGTGGCTTGAAGGACATTGTTCCTAATGCAACTAACTTAATAATTATAAACTGCGAAAAAGAAATAAAACATGTATTTGCCAAAAAGGAAAGGCTTGAAAAGTCAAACAAAAAAAAGGCCATGCCAGTTTTATAGACATGTTTTTACCCCTTCATTTCCCACTTCACAACTCCTGTGACTTCAAACAGCATCAAATAGCAAGAGATCTTGATTCAGCACTCATCTGCAGAGGTTTGCAGGTACCTTACTAAGTGAAGACAGATGACAAAATGCTCTTTGAGGTTGACTATCTGACTTTCTATACCCACATCCCCCTCTGCCTGCCCGCCCCTTTCTGCTTTCCAAACTATGCCGAGGAAAAAAAAAAATGGGGAAAGGGGATGTGAGCTGACTTGAATACGTGTCACAGCAGCCACCAAGAGTTACATTGATCTTTACGACTATGCAAATTGCAAATGTCACAGTGACTATCCTGAGGTGCCGGGGAAGTGATGGAACATTTCAATTGGAGGTCCCTAACTGACTGAATTGCAGCCCTTTACAAGAGCGTCAATATACTCATTGACAATTTTATTAGTTGGACCTCAGCTTTCTTGTCGAGGGGAATTTTCATTCACGCAGAGACCTGAATTTTCAATCCATCAAAATGTATATTTTCCCCCCTCCGTCTCAGAGTTTAACTGAAGAATATATTCATACAATATCAAGTGACTGATGATTAATCTGTCGGGTTAACTAGATTTATTGCTAGTGTACAGTGTATCGAAACATGATTACACCAACGGAAAATGTTCTTTTCATTCCACTCAAGTCTAGAACTAGTATCAACTAGGAATGTCCGATTAACAGATTAATTGCTATCAATTATTTAAAGCGTTAGTAAGATCTCACTTTTAATGTCTAACTTCCTGCATGCGGTATGTTGATTAGATCTGTTTTGATGCATCTGGCTTTTTATGCTTGATTTGTTTGGGGTTGGAAAAATGCCATGATGTCACATTTGATAAAAGTAGAGTGATCTACATTCTTTGTAAGAAAGAGCTTGCTTACCACAGTGTTAGACCAAATTTAGCCTGCCGCACAAATGGACGCAGCTGCGGCTGCAGCCACAGCTAACAATAGCAGCAAAGACGCTAATATCAAACCTTGCTTGAAACTGCCTCAAAATCTGCCAACACCTACGTTTGAGAAGTCTATGCCGAACAGGATGGATGATGTTTTAGTTTAATATTTTTGGCAATTGACAAAAGAAAACAGCACCATTAACTCACTGAAGTTCAATAAGAAAATAAATGACTATGAAAGATGAATATGCCTACACATCCATCGATCATCATGGGTTGATAGTGAGCGAATGCCAAATCACAATTTCGGATGAAGATATGATAATGCATTACTTGTGATGCAGAGAATAAATCATTGGCTTTACAGTTTAAGTAATATAAGTGATTTGGAATCACTATTAATACCTAAAAGGAGGGACAGACATGCAATCTCACCAGGATGCTTTTTTTCGGACAGAGTATGTGTGATACAGCATGTGCGTGAAAATTCATTATATGTAACCGTTTTCAATTACTGTATTACATTATTTACCGTGTTTTCAATTAAATTCCAAATAGGTGACAGAACAAATCACGACTAAGTTTTTGCACACTTTTAGAATTTGTTGTCACATTTGTTAAGTACAGTTTTGCACCATCTTGACGGGGGAAACACGTTTTAATTAATTAGGGTTAGAAAGTTTCAAAGTTTGTTCTTTGCATTTAAATTTCCCTAAGATCAATACGTATTCTCTTTCTGCATACACTTAACAGTTATAGAAAATCGTATTGTGAAACCTGTTTGTTTGTATGTTAGGCCACACAAGTACAATATTCTGTGTATAATTTTACAAAAACAATGAGCACTGCACTTTGTGCACAACTACTCTGAGAGCTGTTATTATGGATACAATATTAAGAGTTAACATAGTTAACATTCAGGAGAAATGGTGCTCCATCCACCATCTCTGTTGAGACCAATGCCAAGTTCATAAATATTTTGTCAGGTAATCCATATAAATGTGGACTTCAAGCCAGATGATTACATCAACATGTGACTGCAAAAATTCATTAAGAGGTTGGAACACTCCTGGCTATCTGAATGATTTCTAAACATTGCTGGGTTTAATATGTAAAAATGCATAAATGGAAATTCATTTGGAAGGAAGATTGGCTTGCTGTTACATACTTACATGTATAAACAAAGCTATTATCAAACATGCTATTTGCAATCTTATGGCATTACCTTCTGGATTTTTTCATGAGGGTTTTTTTTTTTTGGAGGGGGGTCACTTATTGGATTTTATGCTTATTGCAGGGTCAAAGAGGGACTCATTTTTTGCCCTGGCGTTTAATGACCCCAGCCAGCACAACATTTTAAAGATGATGTATAATTTAACCCTTATTAGTGTGTTAACCTGAAAAAGCTTCAATAGCATGGTTTTTAAAATGGGTTGGAAACTGGAGCACCCGGGGAGAACATGCAAACTCCACATAGCATGCCAGAGCAGGAAGTGAACCGCTCTGCCTAGATTCTAGGCAATATGAGTTGGACATGCTGACCATCTGCCACTCACAATTGCAACAGTAATGGAAACTAAACAAAAACAAGTATTTACGTTAATGATGAAAGTTGTAGATTATTCAGTTTTTAATAATTTGGCTCCTGGGACAGTTTAGTACTAAGACTCGCTACATATCCCCAGCAAAAAGCCCAATTTGGACAATAAAAATGAACAAAAATGTCAAAAATCTTCTCCAAACCAAAATTCATTGAATAAAACAAGATCTATGAACAAGGAGCAAATATTCCACTATTTAAAATTGTATGTGACATGGGACATTGAGACCCTTTTGACCTAGAGCAGATTCAACGCCCCGCCACCCCCATATACCCAATCGCTCCAGAGAAAGAACAGAGAACCCGCCTCGTGCGTGCAGCGACACAGTGCTGGTAAAAAATGGATCAAACACAGAAACAAGTCTCACAGTGTCTCCGTTTGCTCTGTGCAGATCTTCTTCAAATATTGTCTTGCTGGAAAACACCATTGCATCTTTTTGGCAAAAGCTGACAAGTATCAAACGGTCTAAAGAGTAAAGAGATGCCTTCACCCGAGTAGTTGCACCAATGAAACCAACTTCTCAAGACCACGCTAATTTCCACCATCTGGGCACAAATCGCATGAATATATTTTGTGAAGGCAAACGTGTGCTGCAGGAGGGCCACCCCGTGTGTGTTTAAAAAATCTCACTGTTTCCCGGGCCATAGCCAAGTGCATTAACATATGTTCTGACAGTGCATGGCGCTGCTCTGCTTCAGTAAATGCTTATTAAAGCAAGATGCGCCCTGCACTCTTCCGCTGAATATCCATGAGAAGTAAAACACATTCGTATAGGCCTGCTCAAAACAGTGGGGATGAGTCCCACATGGCAGGGTGGCGCTTTAACATTTTAGTCGGAGGCCCTCTTTATCATATTGATATTCCTCCCCTCACACTAATGGCAGGTGGTAATAATGACAAATAAAGGCGAAATTTCAACTGTATCATACACAGTGAGCATAATAAGGTCATCAGCTGGTAATGTGTTGTTTTTTCTTTAATATTTATGCCTTTTTAGCATGCAGAGTCAAATTCGCTCACTATGGGTTACATCTCCAAAGACTATGCCAGTGTGAAATATGCAAAGTTAAACATCATGGAAAATATAATGTAATATAATATAATGGCAGTAGTTCCCACCTGATGAGGTTACTCACAGGTAATCATTTACAAATTCTTAATTCTTCTTTTATTGTAATTTATTTGTCTGGCATTTTTTTCTCCTCTCTGCCATAAGCATAGACTACGACATTCACTACATATGAAATTTGTGTCAAGGAATGAAACTCAACTCTATTTGTAACGCAAAACTGCATCGATAAACCGCGGTATACCTGCAGTCTATCCATCCATCCATTTTCTTTAGCCACTTATGCTCACAAGGGTCACAGGCTTGCTGGTGCCTATCCCAACTAACTTCGGGTGAGTAGGCGGGGGACACCCTGAGCTGGTTGCCAGCCAATTGCAGGGCACACAGAAACGGACAACCATTCACGCACCCAATCACACCTAAGGACAATTAAATATTTGCAATTCACCTGACACGCATGTTTTTGGAGTGTAGGAGAGAACCCATGCGGACTTGAGAACATGCAAACTCCACACAGAAAGGCCGGAGCCAGCTGGATTCGAAAGCTGGTCCCTTTAACTAAGACGCATTTTACGGTAGTACTTCTGTTGCTGCACTTAAAGAGCTAACACATAATATAAACATAACACAACACAACATAACACATGCATAAATTGGCTCCATTTGTGGTCTTGGGGCACAACCTTGTAGCCAAATGGCAGACCGTATTTAGGTGCATAATGACATATTTTAATTTAGTATTTAGTGGACTTTTATCAAAATCAGTTTTTGCACAGTAGCTTCCCGCTGTGAACTTCCCAAAAAACAAAAGTGCAATATTGTGAGAGAATATAACCGATTGCTGCAAACAATCATCTGCGCTTCAGTTTGAGGTGTTCACATTTTAACCAATGGGAGAGTGTCAAACATGAAACATGCTTAGTCTGTTTTGTTTAGAAGAAGAGGAAGCAGACATCGAAAGACAGCAGGAAGTTATTGACCTCACAGTAGCTAATAGGCAGCTCCACTTGCAAGTTCACGAAATATTGCGGAAGCATCGTCCGTAAATGGCTTTAAAGACACCACCACATGTGTTCATTTGTACGAATTATCTGCTTGTCAGTATATGTTGATCTTAAATTGTAATGCTAGCACATTTATGCTAATCCTGCTGTCCACTTAGCATAGACAAATGCGGTTGGTAGCAACAGCTACACATATGAATGTGGTTATTAATTTTCTTAGTTTTTAGAACTGTGTGATTACATAACAAACTGTCGATGATACTTGCCATAGTAGAATAAATTAGCAATGCTGTTTGATTTACACCCTCAATCAAAGAGTTGCTTGTAACCAACACTGTTTCCTCACATCAGCTGTGATTGCCGTACTGCTGCAATAAAGCTGTGCGCAAAAGCTTTTTTGAAGCAATCAGACATGGAGGTTTTTCTAAAGGTAGAGTGCTGGCAGGCATTTGTTTTTAATTAGACCCTGATAAGAGGAAAATGTCTTGTAGATTTGACACATGTGGGAGAAGAGTATTATTAACAGGTCTGCCAAATTTTAATAGAAAGAAAACATAACATAGAAAAATAAAGGCTCCATTATCAGCTGTACCAGGGAGTGCACATGTCCATGGAAGCGTGGAAGCACACCATGCTATAACTTCACCTTCAGGAAAAACTGATCCCTTGGCATAGTATGTACTAAAGTATTTTTCGTCAGCTACAGGATGAAAATTGTTGTTGTTTTGAACATTAATCTTCAAACATATATTTTAAAGAGGTTTTACATAGGTAAAGTTTTTATTTTTCAATTTGAACATTTTTTAAGTTTCTCACCATCTGATAACAAGGAAAACAGTTGATTCCACACTCTAGACAGAATGAAAGTTGTTCAGATATTTTTCTGTTTTGAGACAAATCACTGAAATAATTCAGGGACTTTAAGACACGGTTGATCCATCGTGCTGCATAATGTTGGCTATTCTTGCACAATGAGCTCACTGGCATCCATTTCTTCCCACTACACTACACATTTCGCAGGAAGAGATAGAGACCAGGATACATCACTGAGACACGAAGGCTTTGAATAATACTTCATGAATAAATTAATTAAAAGAATCTCTTAAATAACTTACAACATGACTGTGAATCTTGAGCAAGTTATGATTAAACTTTCATCTGTGAATCAATAAATTAAACGTTTTTAGATTCCTAATTTTGGTTTATCCTTTTCTGTACTAAATGTGATTTACTTGACCACTAAGGTTTTGTTTCAAGTGTTGTTAGCAAAAAAGTGCAAAAACTCCTGGAGCATTTTCCATAAAACATTTTGAAGGAATGAGGCTTAGACGAAAGAAGGACCTATTAAAATATGGTTCATTTCCAAGAGGATGCTGCTTGAATCTTAATGTAATACGCAGGAGGCAAGAGTCTATGGAGGTGTACAATTTGGTGCTGATACAAATTAGGATTGCTCATCCTTGGTGGAGGTGTGCACTCCACTGAGTACCATTCAAGTTAATATCTATTGACAGGAAAGATCTAGAGAGGGCCCAATTTATGTTAACTGCAAAACTTTGAAAATGCATTTCTTAAAAAAAGCTAGCTTGGCCTGGACCACCATACAAACTAAGGAACCATTTCTTGCTTTGTTAGTCATTATCATGAGACTATAATTCAGTGCTTACTTTGCCAAGCCCCCCTAGGAAAGAGAGAATCCCCCATCCACTCAATGCACTGACTATAAACACGGATATTATCAATAAATATTGCAAAAAGATCTAATAAAAAAAAAGCAGTTTGAATCAACTTTTAGCAACTGTTAATTATTTTTCTAGCATGTATACAGGTTACAGCTTAGTCTAAAACAGAAAAAATAACCAAGTGCTTCAAAGTGCCTGAAACTACTATATATATATATATATATATATATATATATATATATATATATATATATATATATACTAGATTTTAATGTGAAAATTACATTTTCACATTTTTCTTTGCCTTCTCCATGTGCCATGTGTCAAATTACATTGGGTCTCATGTGACTTTTTTTCTATTTTTATGCCATGCTGTTAATATTGACACCTGCATCGCAGCCTGTCAAATACTCGTTTAACAAACGTTCAAAAAGTGCTATTTATAAATTCAATAATATCTACAAGCCAGAATAAAACGCTTATAAATGTTCAATATACGGTACCAGAGCAGTCGGACTCTCGATTTGGAGTGCACAACGACTTCCCGTTAATAGGTTGGGAGTGTCAGGAGAGCCCAGTCTGAGCAGAGATTTCCATGTGGATATGGCCTTTAGCACTGGGGTACATGCCCCCAGCCATCTGGGCTGATTTGACAAATGATTCTCCATCAAAGGCCTGTGCACTGATTTGTGTGGTAATTGATTGGAAGGGAGGTCTTCAAATCCCTGATTGGTTTAGGTGGATATGGAGGGGAGATATTGTGTGGCATGTACAAGGAATAGGCAGCCATCAGGAGAGAGGGAACAAACACAGAGCAGGAGATCTGGGAAACTAAATGCTGAACTGTGCTTGAATTCTAATTTGTGAGATTTGTAATGGCATGTTGTGAGATACTCTGTTGTTCTTTCTGTAAAGGATTGATTTGGTTACAATACAAGTCGCGTGCTGCTGGGTTTCTCTCTCTTTGCACCTGCCACAAAATCCAATTTGTTTACATCAGCATGGATATTGGATTTCACCATTCTAAAAGAAGAATTTGGTTTGTAATGAAATATCATTGATTGCTTGCATGCGGAGGTGTGGTCCAGTAAAGATATATGAGTATGGCAAGTTGGCAGTGACGGAAACACATATTAAATGTTCCATCGTCTTGTCCTGAATGTTTGATGCCATTAGCCCTTGTTGTGAAAATTGTGGTTTACTGACTCTTGCCTTTAGACATGCATTATGGTCAGTAAAATTACAGGTATAGGTATAGACGTTCCAAGTAAAAGTATTACCATAACTAACGTAGGCAGTTGATCAGTATCTGTTGCCATCCTGTCTTATCGTAGGCTTCGTCATGTTCACATTTTGAAGTATATGATTGTTTCATCTTTTAAAACACTTAACAAAGACCAAGTGACGCCCAAACAACCCTTAAGAAACTGACCTACTGCGTGTGCAAATTTAGGAAGTGAATCAGAGGCTTGTTACCATGGAATAGTAGTTCATTTGGTCTTCATTCAACCTGTCTCTGCACACCGCTATTACAATGCAATATTTCCCTATTAATCGTTTATGCATCACCAAATGTGAAATTGTTCTAGAAATAATGGTATGTCGAGAGTTCAGCGTCTGATAGCCATGCGGGCTTGGGGAAAAAAAAAAAATACAAACTCAACACTGGAAGTGTCTAGTCAAACCATACATGCAACACTATTGTAATATTTACAGTGGCGTTTTTGAAGCGCTTGCAATCATTTATAAGTAAAACACGATACATAAATTGACAAACATCCTGAAAAATATTACAAAAATAAGGCATTTAAAAACCGCCACACAATATACTGGAAATACAGTAGCTTGAAACTAATATTTTGAGTAGTCTTTCATATAAAGAAAGAGATTGGAGTGGCCTCTTGATGTGACAGTGACAGTGGCTGACTGCCTTTATTACACGGCAGGCTGGTTGTGCCGCATACGTTTTCCCATTTGATCAGGACATGTGGTTGTTGGTAGTGACAGACGCCACATCGCGCTGCTCCCACAGGCCGCAACTGACCTTTCAGCTTGTCTTTTTTTTTCTTTCTTCCAGTAACAAAGTTCATTTGTTTAACGATGACCGCCAATAAGAGCGTTTACTCTTTCTATCTATCAAGACAACCTTACATTAATTGTGGTGTCCTATTTGTGACATTTGGTGCGCGCCTGCATGTGCATGCAAGAATAGCTCACATAGCTTGAAGCCTTGAATATAAACTTAATCACTGTATGATGACCCTCTTATTTGGATGCCAGGGAGGTTTTCTTTTCCTACACAAAATGAATCACGTGGGTGTGATAATTTGGTGGAAGCCTCTTGGTCAAAATACTGTTGTATACTGTTTTTTAAGCATTTATGTCAGTTTAACATGCAAGCTTCCTGAGATGAATGCACTTGAAGCGAGAGGGGTGTGTACCAAGCTCATTAGTCAACTTTTCTATTGTTGGATGATTTGTTACACAGGAGGAGTTTGCTTTGTGGGGCAAACACATCGGTGAAAGGACATCTTGATGCACAGCTGTAATTTGTCTTCAGTATTTCTGAGCTGGCATAAAATGAGTAGGAGTCAGGTCTCATAATATAGGAGGTATTTGAACCCCACCCCCATCTCTTACCCTCTCCATCTGTCACCTAACTGGATTATATTGTACATCCGGAGCAGGCACATTTACTGTATATGCACTCATGTGTGCATTCATACAACAATAGTACAAACTCATTAATTAGCTACACAGGATAACATAAAAACAACACCATTTACGAAAACATTAATCACATTGGCTTCATTTTTTTAGAAGTTCCCAGCGTGACACGAGTGTGACACTGCAGTTAATATGCAGGAAAAAAAAAAGAAAAAAAAACTATGTATGCGCTCATTATTGTACACTACTTGTGGTTTAATGAGAAACACTTCTTCATGCTGCAGCCTTGTGAAAAACTGACACAATTTTCTATTGCCTGAAGCCTGGTGTCAGAATTATGATCTTAGCCTCACCCCTTACCCGGACTGCCGTGCTGTAATGATGCTCTGAGGTGAGCCCACTCATCAATTATTCACAGAATCCAAGATTTTCACTCTTAATCTTCTTGCCAGCTCGAGGAGAACATTTAAGAAAACTAGCAGAGAAAATAAAAGGAACAGGAGTGGGGAGAAAAAAAACGAAGGCGGCAAGTTGCTTGGCGGGTGAATGAGAGAGTTTGCGGTGGGCAGACAATGCATTCAATGTGAGTATAATTGTAGTTTAACAATGTGTGGGCCTTCGGGATTTTCACAATGCAATATATGGCCTTTTGACTAAGGTCGCTATAGAAACCAAAAGACCCAAACGACCCCTGGTGCCCACCCACTCGGACAGCCGTTAATCATCTTTGCTCAGATCCTGGCACTGCAGAATTTGGCCAATGTGTCAAGAAGCAATTATATATACCCGATCTCCTTCCTCCCCTCTCCCTCCCCCCGCTCTCCCACTCTCTTAATATAATCACAGAGCAGCACGTTTAAAAGCCTTCTCGTCATTACGCTATCTTGAGGAGAGGGTGGAAGGGGGAGCACACGATTCAGATGAGGAGAAAACTTGCAAAAAGACAGAGCATATTCCATTCAGACAACCGTAAGAAATGTGAATATTTTTTTTCATATGAATCATATCCAGTCATTTGCTCGCTCACTTAACAGGCTCCCGATTTGACTGACGTACTAAATTACCCCAGCTGGCCCATTGCAATGGCGGCACATTTTGGGTCGGTAAGATCACGAAGACTAATGGGAGCTGACGAGAGGGAGATTATGTTCTGCTGCTAACAGCTAAAATGCAAAGAAGCCCATCCACCAAGCCACTGTTTCCCCGTACAGGAGCAAATGGATGCTCGGAAAAAGAATAGCATTAATAAAAAGGAACATCTCTAGAATGTCATCACGTCATTACACAATGAGATAGGATGAATGTAATATTGCCCTGAATGCCTAAAGTAATAACCTACTGAAGAATTGTTCCATCCTTGCGTGAAGGACATGTTGCCTTCTGATCACGACTTGATAGCCTCTTCTCACGATTTCACCGTGACAAAAATGAAGGAAGTGTGTCGTATCGTATTCGTAGTTACTGTTCCCCCACTGCGCACTTGCCAAAGTCATTTCTCGACAGCAAGCTGTACATTAGCTGTACGGAGGAGCACATGGATTTGACCATTTGATGACAGGCTGCCAGACAGGTTCCCTTCATTGAGCTTTTTTTATTGGGGGTGTTCGCACCACACTGTGCCACCACTGCCACTCATCCACCCGGAAAATGGACACACAGTCAATTATGACACATCTGCTGCTAAGTGAACTGAGATTGTGTGACTTTCACTGCATAACACATTATCACATTGAGGAATGACTCAGAAACAAAAGTGGAAAGTTGCTCTGAAACGTTTGATGTCGTGTGACGTGTGGTGATAACTTTGACTCTGCATCAATTGGTATAATTAACGTTGAATAAATATCCGAAAGTTGTGACAGCCAATCAAGTTGGATGCTTATTAGAACATACGAAAGTTTGTGACCTACTTTATGGAAATAAGTACAGCAGTTTCAAGGGCAAAACTCAAACTGGGCCAAGTCTGTTTTATGTGCCATGCATAAAGCATACCATTCTGTGATGGCCGTTTTTTCATTAAAAAAATAAAAAATAAATAAAAAACTGGCACATATTTGTGTATATGGTTGAATGTACATGCAGATGCTGTCCATCAGAACATGCAATACTTTTTTGCAAAATGGTAAAAACATAGTGTTTGTTCCTGTAATGCCACAAGGTAATACATTATGTGGGGAATTAAGCATTTACCTTACAAGCATGTTCGAATGTGTTTAAACTTCAACTATATTTGAAAAAATCATTTGAACTTACTTGTAAACACTCAAATGAGTTTGCATGTCCAAAATATTTAATTCACAATGGGAGCTCCACAGTTCCATACATAATGAAAACCTACTTTGTGGTAAAATTTAGTAGTAGGCCATTTAGTAGTAGGCCAAAAAATCAAATCTGCAGACCCAAGTCCTATTATACTGTACACATATTAGGGCTGTGCAATAAATCAAGAAATTGAGATTTTGCTAAATGGCAGAACGCCAGATGGGTGGTTTACGAGACGTGTTTACAACAGTCATAAACTGCTTAATAGTGGCATTTTAGCAAGTTATGCACACTCTATAAACAGCATTTTTTTTTGCACAACTATGAATTTTAAATTTACATTAAAATTGATTATCAAATCAGTATTCATTATTATTGATATCTGTTGGCTTTATTAATTCTGTTTAAATCCCCTAAAATCCAGAGAGTTTAAGGTCATAATCGCTCAACCCTAACAGAAAAATACAATTTATTACATTAAACCGTAATCTGTTTAAAACATTTTAAACCATTTTATTGCATTATACTTGGGTATTTGCATCCATCTTGAACACACCCATTTAATCAGCAAACATGTTTCCAAGACAGATACGGAGGTAGTGTTATTTTCTTAAATCCAATGGCTGAAACAAGGCGGATCTTACCTTATGAGGACAAATGGGTGGTGGTGAGTTAAAAGACTTCTCTGGTGTCTGGTTGGCATTCTACAAGAAAAACACATTATCAGTGGCATGTTTCATTGGGGGTCATCTGCAGTAAATCCTCACTGATAGAAGTTGCAACTTATTTCCTATCTAGAGGAGCACTTTGAATAAACAAGCATGTGCCGGCTGACCACTAATCCAAGACCTGCAGCTTTTGTTGAGAGTCATATTAAATCTTGACCATGTTCATATCTATCAGACGTCACGTGAGTAGGGATGATGGTTTTGTTTTGCTTTCTAGTCCAAACCATTATTTTCGTCCCTCTACAGAGATTATAAATCCTTCTTTGTAGGAAACATATGTCTCTTTGCTGGAATGTTTTTTTATTTGTATTTTTTTTAGGTTGAATGATAATCACATTGTTAATGTACAAGTACATTGCTTACATACAAGAAAACCCCCATTAACAAGCAGACACGAGGTATGTCAGCAAGCCAACAACAGATGGTCCCACTGCTTGTGATTATGCAAAGATCCAAATTATTTGCATACTCACAGTTCTGTGGTGGAAAAAAAAAAAACAAAACAAAACGGAAACTGTGTAGTGTCTTGAGCTGACCTTGTGAGGGATAAAACACCCAAATGTATGAAGAAAAGCCAGCAGGAAAGTGATAGCTGAGGGAAAGATCTTTGGGAACAGACCAAGGAGCTTTGAGCCGCGTCCTGGGAAGACCCTGTTGTTTTCTAAGCAGGTGCTTTCAATTATGCCCTCATATCCAAATATGCAGCTGGGGCACGTTTAATGGTACCCCGGATGGTATCACCAGGACAGATGTGACACTCAGCTTTAGACTCTTTACATCTATATTTAATTGTATAGAAGGAAAACACCACGCTGGCCAAGCTAACCAAGTGAGGATTAAAAAAAAAAAAAAAAAAAAAAACAGTCAGGCTTTTACTGCAGCATAAACACCACATTCATGAAATATAAATGAATAAATGGGCCTAGCTGGGACAATGAATTTAGTCGACAAAATTTTCCCTGCAGATTGAGGAGGCAATGTAACCATGATACCATCTAATTGATGTGACAAATAAACATGAGTTATTGTCTTGGGGGATAGATGCAAGAAACGGTTGCTTTGTTTGAGTGCACACAAACACACATATACATATATTCATCTAGACAGAGCGGTTTCCACCAATGCCCTTTGTCCCAAACCACCCCCTAAAAATCCCGTGCAGCTTACTGATGAAGTTGGAAGAACACAATCTTTTGCAGGGCGCCAAATGACTTTACCCCGTGTCACAATCACCTGGACCACCCACCTGCGTAGAAAACACCATGATCCTAATATTTCAGCTCGACAAAAGCTTTTTGCCAGCTGACATGGACATTACATGGGCACAAAAGAAGTCAGCGTAGAGCTGCTAAAGCGGCAGAGAAGAAAGAGTTTCCATCTCATTAGCTTCGTCACCTTTTAATGAACTGCTAACAGGGCAACGTGACCACAGAGAAACAATGAACCCAGCTTTAAGCAACACTTTGCTGGAATCATACTTTTGAAAAACAAAATTAATTAGTAAGTTGAACAATGAATACAATTGTGTATCTGTGTATGATTTAGCATTAGCAAAAGTGGTAATATTACTTTTAATTTGTATTGTGCATGTACAAACTTCTGTGTGCATTAAATTAAATAAGTTTGAGGGTTTACATCCATCATTGTATCTTAGGTTATTTAACTTTTGATTATAGAATTCTAAAATTACACCCTGAGGGTTTAGTATGTTAACCGGCTGGGCTTCTAATTTTCCTGTACTGCTGAGCAAATACTTTTTGGACACTGATCTGCATTCGAGTAAAATTGGCTGAAAATTAAATTAGGCTCCAGAATTTTTGTAAAACAATCCAAAGTAATACACTGCTTTAGTTAGCCTAAACAAGAAGCATATACTTTCAAATGTTCCAAAAATTATATTCACAAAATTCTCAAGTTTCTCATTAAGTATGATTAAGAATCAATATAAAATGTCCCGACATCGATTTTATAAAAATATTTAAAAAACAAACAAATCGCCTTCTTATAAGCTTCTGTGTAACTATGCTCAAGAAGCACGGCCAAAGATGCACATATCATATCAATTGCCAAAAGCATTCCATGTAATGTAATTCCGTTTTGCAAAGCAGTCTGAAGTAGACCATAACAATTCTTTGCACATCTACAGATTGAAGCAGAAATCATTGTCAATCAAATCATTTTGAATCGATTTTCGCTTCTGAATCATATTGTAGACACACAAATCAGAATCAAATCAAATCATGAGACAGTCGATGATGCACGCCCCTAATTTCCTAACCTGCCTTTCAAATCAGATATACAAACATACATGTTATTGCAGCATTCAAATCTGATGGCTAAATTTAACCATCCCTAACCTCAACAAAGACAATCATAATATACTGTATCCGAGAAAAAACAAAACAAAACTAATTTTAGTCTCCAGTAATTCTGTTTACTTTAAATTGCATGATCAATATCAGATTTATATCAGTCAGTGCCTCGTGACATTTATTTAAAAATCAAGATTAAACGTAAACAAAAGCACAGGCACTCCATCTTCAACAGCCATTTTAATCTATGTGTGCAAATATTACAGAAAATGAAATATTTACAAGTAAAAATGGGCTTCTCAAACATTCCTGATTATCTCTCATTCACTTCACACACATAAATGAGCCTAATCGAAATTTAAAACACACACATTCTGATGATGCAGCTCCCATATTTCAACGTACATTAGCCCAAATAAATCAACATCTTATTCTGAAACTACTGTACGTGTTTTCTTCAGCTTTGTTGTTTATTTTTTTATTTTTTTTTATTACTGCTGCTGTGAACATTCGTGATTAAACAACACACAAACGCAAGCTATGGAACCAAAACTGACCAGTATTATAAGTTTGGCTTATAATTAAAGAGACTATACAAGGGGATACAATGTTGCTATTTCCTCAAGAACATGTTACACTGAAATTTGTTTGACAATGCTTGCTACAGGAGGTATTTGATCTTAGCACACATTGATGCTTTAGTCTTTTCGAGTGCTGAAGTGATTATTAATATTTTTTTGTCATTTGATGAGGAAGAGCAGCTGGGGAAACAGAAAGATGCAAGCAACATGATCTTTTTCAGATTTCTACATGAATCATTTATCAAGCCAGAAAAAAAAAATCACCTACATGGATATACATGCAAGATTAGCCCAAGCATATATAGTAGACCGATCACTTTCAACATTTCAACCTCCCTAGCAAGCCCCACAAAAAATAAACAAGAAGTCTCTTCAGTGCTGAGTGGACAGGCACTTGTGGTTTATTTGTGTTTTGAGCTTCATCAGGGAAGCTATAGACGGTGTTGTCACGACTGAAAAATTCCAGGCTACATTCAGTGCAGCAGATACTGTAGGTACTGTATAGTCCCTGCCTCACTGTTTGCTATACAGTCATCCCTTTCCAATGAAATACTCTCACTGGGCTTAAAGGAGCAATGCAGTTCAAGGATTATCAAATGTCCTTGATCATGTGATGGTATTTTTTTTTTTTGGGGGGGGGGATAGTACTAAATCCGGAGTGGGATGAGCTCTTGCCAGCGGAACATCTAACAAGTAAAAAGGCATGCACTAAAGTGATGAAGAAAATCTGACATAACAGCATTTTTCCATTCAGAGGAAACCAAAACATGAAAATCATATGTAAATTATACTTAAGTTGTTCAATGTCTCAACGGTATCGTTTGCATTAATGTAAATATTTTACTGCCATGTTAAAACTGTTTTGAGACAGCATCACTATTGATGAAATGTACTGTAGAATATTTAGATGATTTGCCTTTGAAAAAGACAACAACAAGGCTCTGTATGTTTGGAATCCTCTCTCCCCCCAAAGACATACACACACACACACAGTTTTTTTCTCAACTAAACTCCTTTCCCCTGCCCCCTATGGCACCCTGCTGCTGTTCATTAGAATACTCTGAGCCTGGGGCTATTTTGCAGCCTTTCAATCCCTGCATTATTATTTAGCGACTTGCATTGGACATGCAATCAAAGGGACACGCAATATGCGCAACACTTGTAGCGCAAAGCAATGTCTTTTCCACCATGCCCAGACTGAAATCCTATGAAAGTGAGCCAGGGGATCTGTGGTGCAAACTGTCCCGAAAAAAAAAAAAAAAATACTTCTTTATCCTCAGTGTACTATCACCTCCAATTAATGTGATCGCCAGGACCAAAATGAGACGTATCAAAACAATTATTTTGATGTAGCTTCAAGCAGGACAAAATTCCGATGTGAATGGCAGCGGAACTTTGGATCATTATAATGCCTGCTTACAGGCAGAAAAAGCCTATCAAAAATGATTGAATATCATTTTAATGGGTAAAAACCTACAAGGCCTTCATACTGTCTACCTGACATGTTATTGATAGACCATGTCAGTCAAGCTAAAGAACACAAGGACAGCGTACAGACAAGCTGACATGACGTAAGCAGACTGCCTTCCATCTTTCTCCCTGCCTGGCATGTTTATCTTGTATGTGAGCGGAGTGAGGCACCGTGCATATGCATACACAAAGACGGAGGTTCAGAAAACCCGTGCCTGCGGGAACCTGAGCATATATGTAGCAAAGATGCTTTGAGATATTGCCAAGCCGGGCCTCATTTGCAAAGCAACTTGACAACAAATGTAGAATACTCCGCCACTTCAAACCAAATTTTAGTTAAACCAACTGGTATGATGGCAGCTGAGCATGAGGAAGGGATTTGAGATGGCAATATTTAATGTCTTGCGAGCGTATTGCTGCAGCGACTTGTTGGCCGACTGTGATTACCAGTGTGATGTGAAGATGGATTTGGCAGGGGAAGAGGATATAATTTACGGGAATTTAAGGGAATTCTGGACTCATATGGAAGCTTGCTTTTGACCAGCATGCCAGCAACCCTCTGGAAAAACAATGCATATATATATATATATATATATATATATATATATATATATATATATATATATATATATATATATATATATAAAAGAAAGATATTTGGTAAAAATGTTGAACTGATTGCACCTGTACAGTGCTTTACCTTTTATATGTTTACAAAGCTGTATTCAATAATCTCATTCAAACATATTTAGAGTGCAGCCAACAGCTGTGAATCAACACAAGGAAAGGTTAACCTTTTTAGTTTAAATTCAATTACTTTAACCTCCAGGATACCACACCCTCCCCAGGCCAATGGCAGGAAGAAAAAAAAATCTCTTTGGTCCTATTTTTAATCCATTAATGTTGCCACTAGCCTTAACCTAGCAGGCGCTAATCTAGTTCGACTCACAGGTATAACATCTGAGTTTCTGAGTTTACAAAATTCCTTTAGTCTTTTTTTTTTGCTTGCATAGCATTGGTCAGGCAAATAGGAGGCGGACGAACTAATCACACTAATCACACTTTCACTGAGCAATCCATTTCTACAATATGTTTTTTTCTCTAACAGTATGTTTTGGAGTTTGAGGGAAAAAATATGTTTTTGAAATCACTAAAGATAGAACGTAGGATTTTCTTTTTTGTCTTAAAGGGATTGATGTTTTGTCCCCCCCTCTATTATAATGCTAAAGAGCCTCTGTTGGCATGGATTGTTTTGACAAGTGCAATATTGCAGTGGATTAACAAGAATAGGATTCAATACCATGTGGTTTTATAATCTGAACTATGTCAAGGAAGTTTAATATTGTTTTTGTAACCAGCTGTTACAGTTCTTTGTAAGGAGGGTTTATTTGTCACAGGATATCTTGGAAATTCACTTGCAGAGGGGTGTTTCCTTCATCAAAAGAGAAAAAAGGAATTATATTTTCCATATTTTGTGGACTGGTGATTAGTCTCCGTGTGTTTTTGCCCTTTTTTTTAATGGAACCTCCTGACATGACTATACACCTTGTACACCATTTTGGAAAATCTTGCAGGCTTTAAAATCAAATGAATTAACATTTGCAAAGTAAGTAAATTTGTACTTTAACCCTTAGTAATTTTGTCTTGGTAGAGCAGTGAATTGAAAATACAGCAAAAATGATTCGTAAAAACATGTATTCCTTTTTTTATTCACATTTTATACAACTTCCGAACTATATTGAAATTGGGGTTATTACATGATATGCTAGTTCACCTTGTGGTACATTGGCTATATTAAGATGGCCCACTTAGAAATAATGCCACTAGTTCCACATTTTAAATGTAAAAGGACTTAAATGAGACATGACCTAGTAGGTTCTTTTTTTCATTGCTATTTAAAAGTTTTGAAAAAGTAAAAGGTCAATTTCCCCGCAAGATGGAAATTCACAAAATACGTTTTTTTTTTCTTTAAACCCACCACATTGAGGGCACAAAAAAGAGACTACCAACTGAAAATATCTCTAATCCAATAATATGTTTAAATACTTTGTGTTGATGACAGTTTCTTGCTTGCTTCGAGTGCCTTTGGGATCCCGCTCAATCCACATGGCGGCCGACAAACTTGTACACTTGACCATATAATGCGGCATGTTTGTCACAAGCCAGAATGCATTTCTCTCTTCAAAGTATATTTCTTGGCCTGCTCTCGTCACTCACTACCTCGGACCAATTTGTCGCTCTAAGCCTCGCCGCGCAGCTGCCAGTGCCTGGATGATAGCAGTGGGCCTCTCTGATCCAGGCAGTGGCAAGGGAGCAGGCCAAGTGTTACGCGAGCCACCCCGAGACAACCGGCAGGCACTTATGCCGGCCCATGAACGCCTACATGGCAGGCGACGACTGGCAGTGCACTCTTTCAATTCGACACAGAAAGCAGCTCATCTGCCGTCTTGGGACGTTTGTTTGCAGCTTGTGCATTGCATGCTTTGTAAAGTCCCTTTTCTTAGCCAGGTCAAGACTGTAATGAGGTCCCTGTGAGAAAAAGAAATCAACATAGAAAAAGAAATCTACATAGTGCATACAAAGGAGGTCCAAAATGACTTTACGTACTGTCAGGCATACTTGGAGCCTCATTTGAAAACCACTGTACTTCATATTGACGTTTAAATTTTAACGAATGAAATGGGTTGGTCGAAAGCTAGAATGCGGAAACTTTTTCATCAGGGGACGTTTCACACACAGTAGTCAAGTCAATGTGTCAGCATGTTCAAAACTCATCATCTTATCCTGTTAAAATAAATGGAAACACCTTTAATAATAATTTAATAATAATACAGTCTACTATCGTACCCCGTCTGCGGGTTTTTTTCTCGAAACCGAAAAGGTAACAACATTTGTTAACATGACGGAGCTAAATAACAAATACAAATAGGAAATATAGCGCGGCCATCCAGATTAAAAGATACATATATTTCAAAATAAGATAGCACATGTAAGTAAAGATTGCAAACTGGAGCGCTTGCAGAATTCTCAACAAAATGGATCTCATTTTAATGCCTCTGTGAACACGGATGGAATCAGACATTGGTTCGGTCTGCTTGCTTCTTTTCATGAAAATAAAAGTTATGCTACAACCTTGCTTAGCAAAAATTGTCGCAAGCAACACCTCTGGCATCTAACACTCAACTGAAGATATATATAACATTTTCATTTTATGTGTAATGACGTGTTTGCGGCTTCCAGTGTTGTCTTTTCCATGGAAACCTTAAACCTGGTCAAAATGGCTCTTTGAATGTTCAAGATTGCCGACCCCTGGCCAAGGAGAACGTGAGAATGTTTTCAGTCTGGGACGCAGTGATAATCAGTGACATAAAGTCTCCTGACTTTGTCGTTTTACAAATAAATAGCATTCTTACATTGTATTCACATGATAGAGGCTGTAATTTTGTTGAGACATGACTAAATTTTAAATAAAACATTTGCACTTTGTTGATCTGCACATAAGTCATTGTTAGTCAATACTTTTCTGCTGCTAACATCCCTCTCAGGAGCACAGGGCAACAAAACACATCACATCATTACTCTTGTTTTTAAACAACTATTAATGCCCTCATTCAAATGCTTGGATGCCTTTGTACTGTTAAGCTTATTACAGTCAACTAATTTACTACTGCTGTTCTCGCTCTGTCTGGGTGAATGGAGCATTAAGTGTATTCAAAATTACATTAGATTCATGTTGTTATTGACTGTTTCTCACGGCCTAGCCTAATGTTATTTTGACAAATTACGTTTTGCATGAGAAAACTGTCTGCATAGAGTAGATTCCTGTAGTATCTTCCAATGATCTGTTTTATGATAACGGTGAAGCCATGCTAATCATTTAATATTTTACTTCTATCTTCTTCTACCATGTTAAGGATTAAACTACACCATGCATGGTTATGCCCCATTTGTAGAACAGCCTCCACAGTCATTTGCATGCACAATCAAGTATGTGCCTGTTTTTGCATTGGCAAACCTTTAGTAAATGAAAACCAGATTGGCTTGTTGAATGCCAAGTAAGATAAGTATACCTATCTCACCAAGCAGAAAAATTGTTTTAAAAAAAAACTTTTATCTTCCTGACTGTATTTTGATTAGAAATTATTATGGAAAGGTTCAATCAGTTTCTCTTGTTACAGGCCTGGTTAACATGTGTGACTGCTCCTTGAGCACTGATGGCAAAGACAGCGACGATTAAGGCCAGAGCCCAATCAAACCAGCTGTGCTCCAACCTCCCTATGGCGCTGCTTGTGCCAGCCATGTGTTTCACACCAAGAGCAAGCGGGGAAGAATCCACCAAACCCCCGCCCCCCTTCCCAGTCTGGGGAGTTTCAGACACCCATGGACTGGACCAGTAGGCAGAATGGGTTTTAGTCGTTTAATTTTTTTCCCGAGAGAGGCAGACAGAGAGTTGCTTGGCATGCATAAATAATCTCATTGGTTGTGTCATTTCTCAGCAGAGATTTCTTTAGTTATTTATGGTTTTGTCCAAGCAAGAGTTGTCAGTTGCTAGGGCCATACGTAGAGGGCATTTTGAATGCCAGAGCTCAGCACATGTCAAACAGTTAATACTGCCTTGTACTTTTTTTTAGATGTCACACATTAGTTTTTATTCTATATTACAGCAAACAGAAAGCCAACGGTGAGATTCTGTTTTTGATTGTAAAATATTATTTTGGTATATTATTCATTGGGTCTACATGAATTGTATTCGTTTGTGCTACATTAATTCGCTAGCATTTATTTAATCATTTTCTGCACCCTCAAGTTTTTCTGGTTATGTCTTACTGACGTAACCATTACTCACAATGGAAAAAACTACACTGGTGTCTTGAGATAGGTGTTTGAATTATTTTGTGATTGCACTCATAAATCAAAACTCGTTTATATCAGATAATCTTTTAATCTTTGGAATAAACAAAAAAAAATGGTTGCACTCTCTTCATCAGTGTTTTGCAAATTAAGAGCAAATAAATTGGAACCTGACGTGACATTGCTAAACGGTGCTATAATGACTGATTTGAAAAACACAAATGCCTGTATTTTGTTGAATTTTATAAGGGTGCACGTTGTCATTAGTAAAGGCAATTTTCTAACAGATGGAAATGAAACAGATGATGTTAAAGTAAACTATGTTCTGGATTTTGAGGATAAAACATGCTTAGATATGCCAATATGAATGTGGTTCAAACATTTAATAAAGGAGACATGGATAGCACAGCACTCTGTTTTAAGTTGTTTCAAAAAAATCTAAAAATCAAAATATAATGTTTTAGACTAGTAAGAGGATGATTGGCGGAAGAAATCTTCCACTGAAGGTACATCCGCATTAAAAACATTGAAAACCATTCTCTTAATATTATCTTATTAAGAATATCGTATTTGTTATGTATTCAGTATTTTAAAATCTTAACACTGAAACATTTTTGTTTTGTATTTCAAAGCACCATGGTGAACATGCCTGAATGCAACCATCAAAACAGTGGTTGGCTGTCAAACCAAGCGCGTGCAAGGCCTTGTAAACAACTAATAGAGCTGTCATTGGTGGAGGCAGAGGTTGTGACCATGGAATGGCTGGGATATTTGATTCTCACCCAGCATTACCAGCATCTTTGGAAAAGGCTTTATGGATCAGAACAAAGGAGGGCTAAGGCTTTATCAGAGCCAACACACTGAAACACATGATGGGATCAGAACCAAAAGGTCAGTTGCGGCTGTGAGCTGTCATGTTGTCCGCTCTGTTTACGCTGCGCTGGTGCCATTGGACACATAACAAACAGCATACCTTGAATGTTAACTCGCTAGATAATTCATAAGATGTGAGTGCACGATCCAATGAAATCTGATTCGTAGCTCATTTTTGAGTCATACAGTAAAAGAAGGGTGACTGAACAATATTCAAGAGGTCTTTCTCATATACGCGTTACATTATTTAAACATACAATTCTAGAGTTTATTATCTACATTATAAAAAAAAAAATCATCAATATCGGAACTGCTTCAAAAACATCTGGGACTGAAAAAATTCAAATGAAATCACCTTGATAGCATCAATGGTAAACGTTAATGGCATTATCTTGGAATTTGTTAAAGAACATTTATAGCGGATACTATAGAATGTAATTTAATTTCAACATAACTTGTGATGTTAATCTAGAAGGGCACCCACAGCATTTATTTAAGATTTAAGTGACTACATGGAGGCCTCTACTGCCTAAATCAAACCAACAGTTGCATCTTTATTTATTTTAACTTCATGTCAGTACATATTAGTCAACAATGACGATGATGTGGCTTACTTTGCACAGGGCTCCTCCACTTTTAAAACAAATCCCTAATCCTTCACAAGACAATAATAACAATAATAATGTAATCCTTATTCCCCGATGGAACCATTTTCTAAGAACGATTTTTTGGGGGGGTTGCCCAGCAGAGGTTCTATTCGATGAAAAGAGCCATAGGGAGTTATTTAGAGATGCGGCAATTAAAATAAGACACTGTGGCCAATCGTTCCTTTAATGGTAATCTTGTCTGATACAGATGTAGCAATATTGTTACTCATTGTTTTGTATCTATTGTTTATCATTCTCGGCACACTTGTCACTCTTGTAAAGAAAACACACAAAACAAATACGCACCACTACCCGTTATTAAAGAGCCATCATTTTAACCAACATGTTATACGCACTGGAAATTCAAGGAGAGGATAGGGCTGCAACAGATGCTGCTGACTGGAGAATAAATTCAGCACACATGAAAGAAGATGGCGGTCTTTATTCCCGGACTTCAGAAAAACCTGTCAGCTCACACACGTGTTCACAAACAGTATTCAAAACACCGCAAGCAAGAATGAACTGAACACACTGATTCGTGCCTTAACATTGACAACCGTTCATGGCCATAATTGATGATGAAGAATCCACTTAGAGAATGTTCACCACTGTCATCTTGCTGTCAGCATGCATGCTCGTTCATTGTTATGCAAATGGAAATGTGATTAAAAACACATATGATGCGTGTGTAGGCTCCTGTGAGGTATTTCATCTGAAATACGGCTGTGTTTTTCTTTTCTCTTACTTTGTCGTTGCCTTCGCATGTCTGTGGAGTATACCGCAGCATGAGGTGGTTCAAAACCTCCCCGCTCCCTTGTTCAGGGGTAATCCTCACACACCTCCTACTTATTTAAAATCGCAGCAGTGTAGTAACATAGCTTCCTAAACACCTGGTGCTGAAAAATGGATGGCATTTTGGCTAGTGACTTCCACATTTTCATCCCTGTTTCGACTTTGGACTTTGGCTTTGTCCCACCTCTCATTACCCAGCCTTCTTCATGGACCTCTGCGGACATGCACGCTCCTGTCTTTTCTCTGCCCACCTACCCAGGGTACAATTTATCTTTTGCTCCTTCTTTTGCACTCGCTCCATCCGTCAGTTACCTCGAGTCTCCATCCCCTCTCTCAACCAGTCATTTACCATTTTCCATCCCTGGCTATTTCAGCTGTCCTCGCTCTTCGCCCGCAAGTCCATACTGTTGGTTGCGTGCGACATTGCTGCTCCTCTATCTGTGCTGCAACTTAATCTGCTTCTGCCTCCACTTCGCGCACCCACGTTGGAGAGGGGAGGGGAATCCTTGCTGCTGCGCACGCTTGGACATCGCACTTAACCTAGAGGGGATGACTTCACCCTTGTTGAAGTGGTGGGTCGCTATGGAAGGTTTGCTGCAGAAGTGAGGAGGGGGTCTCAGTGGGGGGGCTTTGGATTGGTACGCTGGAGTGCTCATTACGGCTCTGTAGGCACTGTCCTGTGGGGCATCATCACCATGGCTGTGGAGCTCATTACACAGGGCAGCTACGTCGTCAGAGACACGCAGAGAGAAAAGGGAGGGCCGCCCAAATTACCGTTAATCAGAGGCACCTGTAGACAGCCAGCGCCTCCCTCCCCATTACCTTCTGTAAAGCACCCACCTTTCCCTAAAGCACACACTACTCGTCACTCCTGTAATTATTGCAATTGCCTCACTTGACTTTCATTCCGACGCACAGAGTTGCGCAGCTTGCCTTCTAATGAGACACCCAAAGCTATGATCTGGAGGTGTTATTTATTATCTGATTATTCATTCTGCACAGCACGTATAATGTCAATTATTTAGATTTGCACATTAGCGGGGCATGCGTTGCAGAGCTCTTCCCAACTGCACTTATCGATATTCACCTCTCATCGCGGTGGATTGAGAGTTAATTAAGTTTGAGTTTAAATCACGTGCAACTAGAGGGACGTGATTCAAATCAAACTGTGTTTGAATATCAGGTGACGCATACGTTCGAGATGGTTAACATAACTTTAAACAACAGTAGTTCATTTGCCAAACTAGTATATAAGTTCGCATTGATGTATTGCTAGACTAGGGGTTAATAAAGTGACCATGCAACTGAGCCTCTTTTGTGAGTCTGCTTTCTTGATCTACGTAAATAATAACTCAGACCGCTAACAAACTGAATGCAGTATGCATTTTCAGAAAATAAATTGCATAACAGAAAGAAAAATATCAAACATAATTGTTTCAAAGGCTACTAAATTTAGCAGTGAAATGTTTGAAAATGTTTTAAAGGAGGGTTTGCACATTAACCCCGTGAGGGTTTTTGTCATGCATGGTAGATGAATTGGTCACTCTAAATTGGCCATAGGTGTGTTTGTGAGTGTGAGTGGTTCTTTTCCTTTGTGTGAACTGCAATTGGCTGGCAATCAGTTCAGGGTATTCCCCGCCTCCTGTCCCAAGACAGCCGGGATAGACACCACCTCGCCGTCGACCCTTGTTAGGAAAAGCAGCTACGGACAATGGATGGATGAATGTTTTAAAGGTATTAATTGTGCAAAAAATAATTAAGATTAATACCAGCCTGTGTTGTTGTTAAGGTAATGCAACGTCCAGTCATGCATACGTGTGCTTCTATATGTGTTTTCTCTAGCCGTGGTGTCATAAATGATGGTATTACGAGGGGTAATATTCGATATTCGACTAGGAAATCACTGAAGGCGTAAGTGTGAAACTCATGGACCGCCACTGATATATATATATATATATATATATATATATATATATATATATATATATATATATATATATATATATATATATATATATATATTACATTAATGTTTGTACAGTACTTGGATGCTGGCTTAGAAAGGTATAGTTTCGTGTGTTATAAATGTAAACACCACCAAGGGCTTGTAATTGGATCACACAAACACATTCTGGAAAAAAACAACAGCATAAACCTCATCAAAATATAAAGAGTTCTGTCACTAAACATGCAGCGTGGCCTCATTATTTCAGCTTGATGAGCTGCCACACCTGACAGAAACATGACACATGGCAAAAAAACAAAAGATTTGTATTCCTAGCCTGATCAATTCATTCCCATGTGCCCACTGAAAGACGTATAAAAGTGCGGTGAGGAGGGCAAGGGAAAAAAAATGTTCAAAGGCGTTTTGTCTTTTCCAGTGGCAAAACATTTGACAAAATATCCATATTTATACATGTTTTCAATTGTGGTTGATAAAACGGAAGAGCTACACATTGTGTTCTGTCTGGCAAAAGGTAAGTGCGAGAAGCACGAAAACAGACAGGAAATAGATATTAAAAAAAAAGTCTTTTGACATATTTTCAATCTGTGTCATGGTCACAAATCAAATCCCAAAGTTTTATGAAACGCGCCGCCACACAGGCTTACATTTGTACTCCATTGTGTTTGTAGTTAGGAAAATCAGAACACTGGAAAGCTAAGGGTTTATGACAGAGTTAGTGCAACTACATTGTCATAGATTTCCGCTGCTTACAAGATGATGGATTACGATCATCAGTGCAAGGGCCTCTAATCTAATCTGGAACACTGCTCATCAAACTGCTCTCATAGGAGGTGCGCTGATCTGGGATCACTAAAGATGTCCTTGTTTTTTCTCCATTTTTAGAATGATCTAAAGCTAAAAGTGATGTTAGATCAGCAATGTCACTTTGAAAATAATAGCGCTGATCTAGTTGGCGCTCTGATGTTTAAAACAACACATCTCCACATGGAATCAACATGACTTTACGCCTGGAAAGACACAAATAGATGGATAGAGACAAAGAACAATTTTTGCTCTAAACTATTTCACACAATACACCATTTCTTGTTTTATGGGTCTTATTGGAGCTTCAAAAAATCAAATACATTTTACTGTCATAAATGTCCAAATAATAGTAATTTTGGGGAGGTAAATCTAAATTAAGTAATTTTAACGTCACTGATGTGAGGCCAAAATCTCACGAATACAATTTGGGTGAATTTCACATTTTTCAAAATGTTATACTATTTGGTCAGTCGTTATTTTTACAAACTAAAGACTTGAAAATCCCTATTTTGAGCAAAACAAACAAGAAAGTTGGGTCAAACAGAGCCAAATATAGGCTCGTTCCTTTTTTGACCCATAATTACGTTATTGTTATCCAACTGTTTTTAAGAGTGTTTATATTGGCATTTTTCATTGGTATCGCAGCCAAACAACATGAATTCATAGTTCCAGTATCCTACACCCTCACAAGACAAGTTAAATTGAGGTTTCTCTAAAAATGATGATTGTAACACAGCTAATGATTGTAATACAGGTAAGAAAAAAAAAACCTACTATTTAGGTGGCTGGATACAGTATGTATAGTGCAGCCCAGTTTAAGATTATAATGACAGCAATCTTTTTTGGCTTTAGTTAAAAAGTCTACTATTAGGACATTCTTGGCCTCCTTGCTCACACATAATGACACACTTGAGCTGTTAAGCCTGTCGTTTTGCATAGAGCAGCAACATATTGTCCTCATATCAAAAGGCACTGCAGTGTGAACTGTGCAGTGCAAAGTGTGTTTCTTTTCTACGGCCGAGAAGTGCATTTGTTTTCATTAGATAGGATTGGTCAGCAGTCTGGACCTTCGAGTTCAGTAATGGAGCCTGCGATTGCTGGCCTATTATAGACTCCAAGTGAAATAAATGATATATTGATCTTAAATATTCCACACTCTTGACTGCGAACAGCCGCTACCACCAGAAGTGAATGTCTTGTTACATGTCTTCTTTAGGGAATACCCAGTGTACTATTTCTATAGTTCCCTCAATGGGAGGAGCATTACAATTCTGCGGTTAATGTGCTAAACTTTACACTGTATTCCAGAAAAACCTGAAGATTCTCTCATGTATTGCCAGTTTCATAATGGCAATGCATTTGTCAGTTTTGTCATTTTAATGTCTAAATGACCTTTGGCAGATAGGGTCCTGGATTTTTAGTTTGCTTTATTAAAATATCGATTGATGTCGGACCATAGTTTAACTCGACGTTCTCAGTTGCACATAATCAGAACGCGAATCTTTGAAGCAATAATGACAATTTTTAATTTCTATTTCAAGTTGAGTTGAGTCCTAGCTCAGTGTGGTCTTGTTGTCCACAACCAAGGCTTTAAGAGCCGTGATATTAATTCTTCAACGACTGCTGCACTTTCTGAATTACTGCCTTCCGCAACAGCTGCCTTTCCGTCCTTCACTGGCTCAGTCGATAAGCTCGCGAATGATTTTAATTCGGTTCTTCTAAATTCCCTAAACTCTATTGCGCCGCTGAAACTTAAAACTCGTCCGAAGCGGCGCACTCCGTGGTTTACGGAGGAAACGCGTACGTGTAAACTGTTAAGTAGACAACTTGAGCGTAAATGGCGAACAACTAAACTTGAGGTTTTCCGTCAGGCCTGGTGCGATAGCTTGCTGAAATATAAAGAGGCTCTTAGGCTAGCAAAAACTAATCACTTTTCCAAAATGATTAGTCTTAATAAAAACAACCCAAAGTATTTATTTGAGACGGTAGCGCAGCTAACACAGCAGCAGCAGGTTAATCAAAATTCCCTCCATTCAGCACACGATTTCATGCAATCCTTTACTCAGCGGATTCAGCTAATAAGGGAAGAAATAAAAAAGGCAGCGCCGCTCACCACCTCAACTGTGATTGTTGATGCTAGTTCGGACAATCAGGTTCATGAAAGTCTGGCTACCCTGTCCCAGTTTGATTTAGTATCCCTGGAGTGTCTTACACAACTGGTTAATGCAGCAAAGCCGACGTCCTGCATGCTCGACCCGCTTCCAGGCAAACTCGTCAAAGAGTTGTTCCCGATCTTGGGGTCGTCTGTCTTGAATATTATCAACCTGTCACTCTCCTCTGGCATTGTACCTGAAGCTTTTAAGACGGCCGTCATTCAACCATTACTTAAGAAACCACACCTAGATCCTGAAGATCTCGCTAACTATAGGCCAGTGTCACACCTTCCGTTTATCGCCAAAATTCTCGAGAAAGTTGTAACACAACAGCTTAGTGATTTTATGATAGACAACAATAGATTTGAACTCCTTCAGTCAGGTTTTAGGGCCAACCACTCAACTGAGACAGCCCTAGTAAAAGTGACGAATGATCTTCTCTTAGCCTCGGATTCCAACATCTCATCAATATTATTACTGCTTGATCTTAGTGCCGCATTTGACACTATTGATCATCATATTCTTATAGAACGTCTTAGATCATGTGTTGGTATCTCGGGATCAGCACTTTCTTGGTTCAGATCTTACATCCTGGGAAGGACGCATAGTGTCTCTTATGGCGACGCGATCTCTGAGTCTTTCTCCGTCTCATGTGGTGTCCCGCAGGGGTCAGTACTTGGCCCCTTACTGTTCAACATCTACATGATTCCTCTCGGCGATATTATACGTAAACATGCTATTAGTTTTCATTGCTATGCTGATGATACCCAACTCTATATGCCCTTAGAAATAACGGATCCGTGCAAGTGCAGTAAACTGGAGGCTTGCCTTGCCGAGATTAAACAATGGATGTCTTCCAATTTTCTGCTTCTCAACCCTAATAAAACTGAGATGTTATTTATTGGCCCTGCTCATCATCAGCACCTGCTTAAGAATACCACGCTGAACCTAGAAAACTGTATTATTTCCCAAAGTAGTTCTGCAAAAAATCTCGGCGTGATATTTGACTCAACTCTCTCCTTTCGAACACATATTAATAACATGACAAGAACGGCGTTTTTTCACCTCCGCAATATAGCTAAAATTCGCCCTATTCTTTCTCTTAGCGATGCAGAAACATTAATTCATGCATTTGTTACGTCGCGCCTAGACTATTGCAACATTTTGTTTTCTGGCCTTTCCATGTCTCACATTAAAAGCCTGCAGTGTGTACAGAATGCAGCGGCGAGACTATTGACAAGGACGAGAAAGTTTGATCATATTACTCCGATTCTAGCTGACCTGCATTGGCTTCCAATACACGTGAGATGTGATTTTAAGGTGTTGTTAATTACTTATAAAATTTTACACGGTTTAGCTCCTTCCTATCTCGTCGACTTAGTATCACCTTATGTTCCGTCCCGACAACTTCGATCACAAAATGCCGGTTTGCTATCGACCCCACGGGCTAAAAAGAAGTCTGCGGGATCAAGGGCATTTTCCATTCGCGCGCCAGTACTATGGAATGCCCTACCTATGGAAGTTCGCGCAGCCACCTCGGTAGAAATCTTTAAATCCCGACTAAAAACACATCTATACTCAAAAGCATTTAGTTAAATTAGCCTGTCTGCAGCCTTCTTCTTTTTTCCTGCCCCCCTCTTCCGGCCGGGAGAGGGGGCTAGCTAGATGGTGAGGGTTGACTTGACCGCCTCCATTGGGTCCTGCGCTGGTCGACCATCACGGGTTAGGAGTCTAGCCGTCTGCGGTCCACCTGGCTGGAATGCGGGATGGTTCCTGCCCAATGGCTTTGCCTGCTGTCAAGACATCACTGCACTATATAGCACAATATGTTTTCTGTAATTTATATTGTTTCTGTGTTCGGTACATGCAGCATCCACTTCAACCTGTGGGCCTGGAAGGGGGCTCCTCCCACCTGTGGTCCCTTCTGGAGGTTTCTGATTTTCCCCAAATTGGGGTTTTTGAGTTTTTCCTTCCCCTTCTGGGAGCTTTGACAGGGGATGCTGTTGTGTACCTTACATTGAAAAGATGTCTCTGTATGACCTCTTTTCATTCTGTGAAGCCCTTTGAGACTTCGGTGATTTAGGGCTATATAAATAAAATTTGATTGATTGATTGATTGATTGAGTTGAATTTTTGCGTGTAAAGAATGTCTGTTTTTCTGCGTCCCTATCCTGTCTGCTTCTGGTTCAAAATTCTGCTGAACCAAAATTCTGCTCCACACTCAATTCTTAAACAACCAATTTTTTCCTCGCAGGCTTTGTCCCCAAATAATTATTTTGCCATGATTAAACTTGCAAAGAAGTGCTCTTTGCAATGTAATGGGAAAAAATAGGCAACAAGTGACACATGCAAATTATGACCACTATAATTTCTTGATTAAAGTTTACCATTAGCCGGTAGTCTACAGTGTTGTTGTGGGTATTCTGGTACAGATCTTAGAGTGGGGTGGGCTGGGACAAGCAATTCAGAAGAGGAAGAGGGGGGAACACATTTTTAATTTGGGTCATCTCCCAGTCTGCATGGGGCCGAGTGATGAAGCCTCCTCTGCAGATAATCTGAAAACACATATGTTGTACGGGGTACCCACCTGAATTAATTGCCCTAATTATTCCTTATACAAGAGGGAGGAGGGGTGGGCAAACATTTTGTGAATTGGTATGTGCCGTGTTATTCTGAACAACACTACGGTCCTGAAGGATTGAGGCTGCCTGTCAAAATGATAGGTCACGCCTTAATTGCTTTAAAAGGCGGACACACGCACGTGCTACGTGCTGAAGAGTCAAATGGGATTTACCAAATGGATGGGGTGGTTGGCCAAATCACCCAAGGTGAAGACACGCACGTACATACACAGCAAACTTGACGACAACCAACAGAGGAATGATGGCCGCGATGACATAAAAGGGAAGACGAAAAAATGTATTAGTAGACTGAAAAATAAATAACCACTTAGGAGTTAATGTGTTGATATTTCAAACTATATATTTTAGTCATTAATTTGTATTGTACGAACATTAATTGCCTAGGTCAAATGCACGAGTTTTTAAAAACAAAAAATATTGAATGAATCACATCATTTATAATTTCCTCTGAGTAGGTTTAGATGTAAAAGGATGTCCGCTCAGAAACATAACCTCAAAAATGTTACCTAATTTCGGTAGGTGTTATACTCCACTTGATTCATCTCACTTTATGTGTAACTGGTTATGTTAATAAGATTTCAACTCAATTTATTCAAGTGCTGATCAATGGCGTGCAATCTCGGCACCTCATGCATTATGTATTTTAATGGAACTCACTTGCTTTATAGCTGCATGGCTAAAGGTTAACTGTCCCAATAGGTGCGACTCCCTGAAGATTAATCTGAACTTCAAACAGCTGTTTTTCCTCCATCCCCACCACTCTCCAAAAGGCAAAGGCGCACAACAAAAGAGAAGGCTGGTTTATTAGCATCGCTCCTTATGGGTCATTGGAAGGGAGAAAGAAATATATTAGCTTAAAGTTTAAAATTAATATGACAAGAAATGCCAGATGACGTTTTTACTAAGTGAAGAAAGCGATGCGGGGAATGGATAAAATGGAGGTTGGAACTAAGTGAGGGCAAGGGAAGGGTGCAGGCACATCAGGGGGTGGAGGATAATGTGTAGGAGGGTGAAAGCAAAATGAGGGAAGGGAGTGTGGCTGCGAATGGGCATAAAATCACAGACCATGGAGAGATACCGCACAGTCTTCATGATTATGCGCCTTCTACTGGTGTTAAGACATTGAAAATGAAAGGCATCTCAGCGGTGGGATCTTAAGCCTCTTCTCCATTCCTCTCTGCAGTTTAATATGGAAAACATTCGGTCGTCTCCGAGGACCGTGGTCTCTTGCTGCTGCCACTCCCTGCTCAATAAAAGTGGCATGCTGTTCCCATGATGACTGTCCCCCAGAACTAGGTGAGGACTGCAAGGTAAAAATCCCCTCCAGTCCAGACTAAATCTCCAAGTGGAAACTGTGAGGGCTGGAGAACAATCCTGTGAGGGTCACTTCACCGTTTTCGCTTTATTGTTTTTTCACTCATCAAGAAGTGCCCCAGGCGTTTGGGAGAAAGCATTGGGCTGGCTGGGAGATGCATCTTTTCTATGAGAGGCACATATTGTAAAGTTCCATTTTGGGTCCGCTTAGCAAGGCAATGTCAGGAATCATTGCGATGTAATTTCGGATCATTTAGGAGATACCAAAGGTTGACACAATACAGATGCAATACGTCTATTTTTAACAAAATAATGCCAGAAAAAAAGTCCCAGCCTGCCTCAGTACAGAGTCCATCATAGGGATGTTTCTTAAATTATTTCAAGCTGTACAAGCAGCCACAAATCAGTTCTGTTGTAAGGTAATGAGAAGGAACCTGACTTGTGCGATCAAAATTTGGGTGCATTAACCACGATTATTACTCTGTCATTGTTTGAATTTCACCAGGATGAAAGTGGATTAATGGAGAGATGTACGATTGCTTAGGGAATAAGGGTATTTGGGCTGGTGAGTGGAGGCTTAAAGCTGTCAGAAAATCACTTAGTCGACAAAAGATTTCACTCGGACGCATGACGTATAACCTGGAAAAGAGCACTTGCCTTCAACACAGCCTGAACTGGGGCCAGCCTTTTTAACTGGCGCCATCAGTCCTTCAGGTAATGCAATTAGATGCCACTAATATCTCGGGATGCTCTTCAAACTGCAAATGCACTTTTGCTAAATAGCATGCCCTGTAATAACTAGTGACAGCACTCAAAGAGCCTAGTGTGGAAAAAATGCTTTTGCCAGTGATTGGTTCAAGAAGCTTCAGAATTTTCCTCCTGAAGAATTCATGAAGTAAAAACAGATGTCTATGATTATCATTGTTCTTTCCCTCCTGGCAACTCCCCACCTTAGGTTAAAACAAATGAAAATGTACGTAATAAGGATTCTGTTACGTGAGCAGGAAATGTCAGTGCCATTAGGGCTCCGTTCCATCCAAATGTGGAGTTTTATCAAGATGTACTTTCTTCATTTTTGGTTAACCCTTGTGCAGTATGTTGACAATGTTTGGGTCATTTTCTTCCACACCATTCTTGTTGTATTTTAGCTAATGGTCATGCTAGGTTGAACTTCTGTGTAAAACTTCAGCTACGTAGTGTCTTCTTCTAATGCTTTCCCTTTGAACGCTTTCCCTAAACCTGCCGCGTTTCTGTAAGTATGCGATGGACAGGGTGAACAATGTATTTTTTTTTATGTTAAATTCTAATTGTATGGTAATAGACAATAGTCTCATATAGCAGAAGGTAAATTGTTACAACAGCATAGGTATTCGTATTTGGAATAAAAACCACCTACTGGATCCTCTGAGTATCTCGAGGCGAGTAAAAGTGGTAATAATCTCGCTAAAATGCGAGAGTCAACGCTGCCCACGACAGTTGAAGACAGCCACCTTGCAGAAAAAGTACACGCACAAACACACACCGGCGTACATGCATGGTTCACAAAGTGCATCGAGAAAACACCGCGGGGTGACGCACAATAGCAGCCCGTCGTTAGAAGTTCATCGAGTTGCCTTAATCTGAAGCTAAATCTCTTCACTTGATGGATTAGCTGGAATATCAAAGAACACAACACAACATACAGTAACTAAGCAGGGCTGATCAGGAGCTGCGATAGTGACAATGTATCCATAGAGGCGAGCGATAGAGAGACACACACGGGGGAATGAGCTCACTCCCTCTATCCCCCCTCAAGGCAACATCAGGGTAAATCTTCGAAGGGGATTATCCGAGCAACACAATGTTCTCTGTTCTGCACATTGTACGCCTGTTTAAACACAATTGATAATTTAGTTGTTTATATTGTGCATGGATGAAAGTCTGACAATGGATTTTCTTGCAATTCTCTTCAGGATTGGGAAATACCATACGTTAGCCTGGCTACGTGTTATGTTATTTGGCACGTGAAAATCTGAGATTACGCAGCGGGATGAGGAAGTCTACGTTTGCCAAAAGTGAAGTGCTTCAACAAAGAAACCATATTTTTACAGACCTTGTCGGAAAAGAAAAAACACATGATCTGTTCTTTGTCTTAAAAAATGGCCTGGAGCCAGCAGGAGTTAGACAATACAGTGCAGTTTGAGATGCTTTTCCTTTCCTAACTTTAGTTTGCCTGCCAACGCAATTGAGGCCCCAATCGGTCTTAAGTGAGCTACACATGGGATCTGTGTGGAAACCTGCCTGCTTTTCATTTAAAGCAAACCGATAGCTTCACATATTGGTAAAAGATGATATCTTCCTCTAAAAAGTGTATCCGGCGCCCATCTTTTGACTGGCAGACCCAGTATTCAATAGTTTATGAATTTTAATTAGTTTAAGTGTTTTGGCCGGATCCCCAGCTTGCATGAAGAGACACAGCTTTAGACCAATTAAAAACTCACTCATTGTTTTACTGGTGGCTACTCCTTATAGCCTCATTTTGAAATTGTGTCCTCCTTCCTGTTCTTGTTTCCTCTTTTGTTGCCTGATTTAAAATCTTTTTTTTTTCTTCATTATAGCAGTGTCTGCTTTTCTTTTAACTCTGTGTGCCCCTACGAACATGAAAATCGACAGTTGACATTCTAAGAAAAATACAAGGAAGAAAGAAACACAATTCACTGGATGAAAGGAAACAATCGCCGTGTTGCAGAGATCTGTGTGCTGTGACACACAGCTCAAGTGATGCTTTGTTTTGAAAGTAGTCAAGGACGGCTCCTTTTAGAAGACTTTCAACAGACAATGCAGTGGATGATTGTAGGTTTCCATTTCTGTAAATATTTCAACTGAGAATTTTTCTAACATATAAGCTTTGAGATCTTGCAAAATACAGTACACTTGTTTGACAAGTACTGGTCTCATCATGTATAGCCATCTACAATATATTCATCAGTTCATACTGCCAGTGCTGTATGAGTCGCTGTGACAGTTTCTCATCTTTTATTTACCTGCTGTGTGAATCAATTGTTTTGCGTTTTTGAAGTTGGCAAGCTTGATTAATTTGGTCGTCACCTAAACTGGTTTACATCTGTCTATGAGAATTGCTCTTATTTGACAATGTCAGGTGAAAAAAAAGGAACACTTACAGTAGATGTGCCATGTGATTCAACTGCTTAGATGATACAATAATGTTTACTTTTGATATCATATTATAAATTGTATTTCTCTGTGTGGCAGTTTTGGTGTAACCATTACACTATGGCAATGACAATAAGCATATTGTTTAGTGAATACCTCTTTGACAGTAATCAAAATGTGATTAGATTTGCAAAAAGGTTGATCCACTCTGGTATAGTATCTCATCAACCTCAAGTGTACTTTGTGTTGTGTCCTGATCGCTGCACATGTTAGGATACATGAAGTGAAAACATGGCTCTGCATGCTACAAAATGACCACAGTGTGATTAACTGTACAGTATCAACCAGCCAGTCACATGACCAAACCTGTGTTGACAAAAATGTACACGCTTGTAAGATTAGTACATTCCCATGATATCAAGAGGAGACCACATGGCTTCCATTTACACAGTTATTCCAATGACCTCTGAAGTGTTATCTTCACAAGGCAAAATGTGGTAGCATTACCCCCCCCCCCCCCCCCCCCCCCACACACACACACACACACACACTCTTTTCTGAAGATGCCAGGAAATATCGCAAAGATCCAGTCTCACTGCATCAGCAAATTCACATTTTCAAGGTCGAAGCCTAGAATATGGGAATATAATCATATTCCGGTAAATTAGCTCTCTTACAACCAAATACAATGACGGTTAAAATATGTCCTCGCAAATGGTATAACAGGACACAGGACACCTTTAAATTCTGCAATCTAGATTTTGCCTTTTAGTGCGCCCTAAAAAGAATCTTCTCTTAACTTCTGTTACTGAGCACTTTGTCCTTCACTGACCTGCATCCTCGACCGTGATGTCATTAGAAGAACACCGGATAAAAAAATACCCTAGAATTGTGGCGAGTAGTCATCTGCCCCCATGTCTTTCAGGGATTCTAAACTTAGCAACTTTTAGCAGTAAAAGGTGAACATTTTGTATCGATTTCATTTCATAATGAAGTTGCTATTCATGTACAATACTTTCTTTAAAACACCTTTTGCCATCTTTTATTGTTAAATTAGGCCTCCTTGGCACATAATATTTTCTATCTATCTTCTATCTATCTGTACCTTAGCACACATAAGACCCTAAACGGTCACACAGACATACTGTAGATAGTCTCATGGATTAAGCAACGTTGCCTCGCTTATGGGTCTGCAACCAAGGGCAGTTAAAGATTAAAGAGTTAACCGTTTAGTTAAAGATCAGACCATCATCAGCATCAAGAAAAATAAGGCTCCACCGCTCTAGACACCAGCTTTCTACCATATAGTAAATAGTTCAATAAAGATCACGTAATCCTCTTATAGTTACCATTAAAATAGCAATCATTGACGATATACAAATAAATAGATAAATAGATAAATAAATAGGTTTCTGCACTGTTAACTGAAAAAAACATCAAATGCTCAAATCTCAGTTAATGGACCGGCCAAAGCTCAGTTTGCACCTGTCACTTGACCAAACCTGGAAAAAAGGTAAAAGGCTGAGCCGTGATCTGAGTCTTGAGCACATTTCATGTAATTTCCAGGAATAGTGTAAAGGATAGTGTAAAGTCTTCAGGAATTTCCTCACCTTGTGAGATCATTTTAAGTCGAGAGCAAGTAGCAAAATATGTTTTTTAAAGGTTCTATTTGTACATGAAAACGAATTTAGTAAACTCAATAATTATGGACAGAATCTTAATATGTGTGGTTAAAAATGGCTAAATGAACCTAGTATCTATTTAATATCAAAATCCTATTTTTTTGGAAGATCGTGCGATGTGATCTGTACAGTCTTGTGAGCTGTGACTAAAGCAATTAAAAGGAATTCCATCAGTTCATTAGAGAAACCGGACACTCTCTTTGTTGTGTCTGTGTTTAAAAATAGAAGTTCCCATAAGATTCTCTAGTAAAAAAATAAATAAATAATCAAAGATAGATCCTTCATTATTTGTTTCTTCATAACACTAGAGGAAAAAATAATTTCCATCTGAGCGCCATGTCTGTGGCAGGAAATCGTGTACTGATCCCCAGCAGAATAGCAAGACACAAAACACAGCAAAGATCCACGATGCGTGCCACCCCCTGGAGAACAGCGTGCTCTCATGTTATCCCTGCATCCCGCCAGCATCAAGGCCTGAACTCATCTGGCCGATGAAACATCAACCTTATCAGTTGCTCCAATAAATAATTTATCACAATGCAAAATGTGATACTACTTTAAATCAATCCTACATTCTGGGTTACATCATACCGTATGATGATGCCATCAGTTTCCTGGATGTTCTTTTCCATTTTTATGTGGCACGTGGATGAAAGTTAGAACGCTGTGATTATTTGCATATTCGGTCTGAAACTCTATAAAATTCCTCACACATTTCTCTGCGTTGACACCATGGCTTTGGGCAGCATTACTGTGCAGTTCTCCAGATACTTGCCATTGAATTATTTGTGACCTCAGTGGCTCTCGTTGTGCAGTCTGCACTCATAGTGAGTGCATAGCAATATTGGACACAGAGGTAGCAGCAAGCTGCACTGTGCATCGATTTCACTCCACGTCACATTGTTGTCTGGCCTATAGAAATTCAAGGCTAACAATGCATACAAAATAATAGTTCATTTTATTTCAGCACAAATCCAAAATCGTTTTTTCTGTGGTGTCAACAGTGTAAGGCAAGATGATTTTTTCCTTGATTAGACTCATTCTAAGGACCTGGTGTCATAAAGAGAGAACAAGTTGTTTTCTTCGACCACTCTGAAGTCAATAGGAACTTAAAAAAAAAAAAAAAAATCACTCCTCTATCAAAGGTGTATTTAATCATCGAGACGCTTTCTCCAAAGCGCGTTATCAACGGCCAATGTTTGCATTGAAGAAGTAGCCCACAAAAGACTCCCAAAGGATTTGCAGACATGGGTCGATGTGAGTCACTGAGGGGGTCAAACAAATGTGATGTGTCTGGGTGACCTTAATCACTTCCAGGTTCATCCAGGCTCAGATTTCACTTGTGTGCCTTATTTCAGGTCAGTGCCTCAAAGTCAAAGTAGGGCAGAGTCATTATCTGAGGGAGCACAACACAATCATCCACACAATACAATAAGGTCGGCACAATTCACTGAAGTGCTGCCCATTACCTCTGGTCTTGAACACATGTGGTCCCCATCAGAAGCAGAACCTATCTATATGCGAGTTGCATGAGAACCATATGCAGGGCATTTCTAGCTAATACAAAAGCAATTTTTCCTGGACACTTTATCTGAAAAAAAAAAGGTTTTATTTTCAAGTCGGTGCTCTGATGCAACTATTTAAATTATATTGGGTAATTTTAGGATCTCAAAATGTATCACATCCATAAGAGACTACTGTATAATTGAAGATATTCTACAATTGTGCTGAGAAATGTTAAGGTATTTATTAGTAAATTGATTCTCGGGCTTGTAATTAGATGAATGCATGTCATTACTGTATTTTTCGAACTATAAGACGCGACTTTTTCATCATGATTTGAGCCCTGCGACTTATAGTCCAGTGCGGCTTATCTGCTGGTTTTTCCCACCGGTCTAAATTGAATGAGATCTTGTATACAAGTTTGTGACGTGTATATTTGATATACAGTACACAGTACATATGATTGTATTTATAAATGTATGATTGTATATTCTATTTATTTGCAGTGTGTGCAATGTTCACTAAAATGATCTATCAATTTGACAACAGGAGACAGAATGCTATCGAAGGATTGATTTCGAGTTTGAAGTGCTATCTAACTCTGCGGTATACTGTTGGTAATATCCATCGATCCATTTTCTATAAATATAATGTGGGGACTAAATATACAGGCGTGTTCAGTCTGTTAAAGAGAGGATGTTGCAGTTGGTAGACAATTAAGAAAAAAATATAAAGAACATTTAAGTTTCATATTACCCCCATATACCTGCTGCTTATAGTCCTGTGCGGCTTATCCATGGCAAAAGATGATTTTTTGCTCAATTTTTGCTGCTGCAGCTTATACACCGGTGCGCCTTATAGTCCGGAAAATACAGTAATATGGTTACCCATTTTCACACATTCGAGTTATTTTATTATTTTTGAGGAACAGAGTAGAACACTATGAATTTGCCCCTTTTTAGTCATTGTACAACTAAAAATTGGGTACTTTTTTCAACATACTACATGTTATTGAGTGTGAGGATTTTAGTGGAATTGCATATTCAGTGATTCTCAACAGTTGTGTTTTTGAAGGGGATTTAGATCAGCAACTGCTGTTTGAATTGCTAGCATCAAAGTGACATTCATATAAAATTTAAGGTTACATATAAGTCACAACACATTCTAAGGCCAAAGAGGATTACGTGAAAATGTTGTATTTGTTTCTTTTTAGTTTTTGTCTGCAAAAATGTTTGCCATCTGCTAGAATAAAGACAAACGAAGGACCTGTTCAATTTGAGTTTGCATGTCAAAGCTATAAGTGTGCAAAATTACTATGAACTGCTGCTTTAACTGAGAAAAAAAGGTGCTATAGTGTTTGGCTCTCAAGTGGCGCAGTCGAACGTGAAGCCATCTAACTTCATCATGACCATCTAAGCAGCCATGCAACGCAGCCTTCTGCAAGAAAAGATGTCAAAATGACATGTACTTATCTGTGTGACTGATCTCGAGAATGAGTCTCTGCTCTTTTTGAAGACCGCACGCACATAAACTCCTAACAACCATCGATGGATATCACGCATTATTTCAGGAGACTTCTGAACGTCTCCATGAGTCTATTATGCTTTTGAGCATGAACTGACAATATTTTACATCACTACCCACCATAATGTAAAATGGACGATTCAACCACAAAAAAGTGGAGCTGGTTCCAGATAGGGACAGTGATCCAGTCAAAAATGTTGTTATGCGTGTAAATGAAAGCCCTAACATTGACGCACATAAGGTCCATTAGAGAGTAGTCAAGTATTACACTTTTGTGGTTTACTGTCTAGCCTCTGCTAATGGCTCTGTGGATGATCACTCACAGCTACTGTATATTTGTGAACTGGAGCTGCATCTCATTTAAAAATGACTGCATTAATCACAGTGTGTGGAAGTGTAACTGGCGCTCCAGTCATAGCTCCCATACAAATGCTTAAGGTGTATTCAGGTGTTCACATTTTCGTTCACATTTTCCCTCAAATGCTCGTTTCGTTTTCCCATTTATCCTTCACTTTGAGCCTCTTTGCTTTCCCCCTGATTGAAGTCACTACACAAAGCAAAATCAGCAGGTTATTGTGCACGTGTGGATTAACGCTGCACAGTGTGCAAGTCTGAGCGGGATAGCATTTGGGGCCTCAGCCTGTTTTACGTGTATGTGTGCGTGCGTGTCTGCGCGTGCGTGAGTTTGTGTGTGTGTGTGTGTGTGTGTGTGTGCCCCAGATTGAGCCTGACAGCTATGTGCAAGACTGTGCAACTGCAAAGGGGAGTAAAATGCATGGGATGCTTTGCTCCCCACACTCCATTCCACCCATGCCGTGCAAAAGCTCTAATTGGGTAATGAGCTAGTCTCATTAGGCTTTGTTGCAGGTGTGCCAGTGGATAAGATGCAGCCATGCTTATAATCATATGAACATTGTGACACCTTTTGTGACTTGTAAGCTAGGCAGTTGTAACTAGACTAAAACATACAATATGCATGCACAACAGCCTACATCATAAAAGCACAACACAATACGCATAACACAATTTATCACCGTGAACTCAAATGACTATTTTTACTGCTCTATGTTGAACAACTACTGTACAGGGTGTTTTACATAGAGATGGCTCGATACCACCGTTTCATATCCAATAGATTGCCAATACTACAGCTTAAAGGATCCTAGTACAGATCCTATACTTGTTAATAAAAGGTTGATGTACTTTGCTTGGTACTAAAAACACCACAGGATACAAATACGTCCAGGGTTTACTAATTAAGTTGGCACAACACTGTACAAGAAAATCGGGTAGACGTCTTGGTTTACATTCGCTGTGCAAAGCTAGGTTACATGCTAGCTCATGTATCATGTGATTGGTTGTGGCTTACGCTACACGCTATCTTGGTTGATGGTTCAACTCAGCTCTACACATTAAACAAGTCAATGCACTCACCAATATTCACCTTTTTTTTTTTCAGTCACAGCAGCTATTGGAAGTTAACTATCATTTACTATGTACAGGTCACATATTGTAAACATAAAAGTACATGTTGTGTTGGTCTGCCCGAAGCCTTTGGTGTATAGGACTTAGACACGGAAGCGGGAATTTGTTCAGGTATGACAAAAACTAAACTTGCTAGCATGCCACATGAAGTTGATAATACAATTGGATTGGTGCTCATAAAAAGCAATCCAATAGCGATTCAGTCTTGTTGGCCTTGATCGGGGTCAATCTGGATATTGTGGAATGGATGGAACGATCCCTAGTTTTAAAGGTTAGTGTCACTTTATGTTACTTTATAATTGAATGACCGTTGAAGAAATTAAAATCAAACTCATATTTCATCAAAGCTAATGAGCGATCACAAATTGTCTGTCACTTGTGAATATTTGCCAAATGGCTAATAAGCAGTGACTGTGCAGGCGGGGAACAGACTTTACTGATAAAGTGCATTGTTGTTTTTGATTCCGTGAGCAAGTTGAAAGCAAACATGGTTTCTTGCCATGAGTGATTCGGATTCATTGGCATCCATGTTTCCAAGCTAATGGCTGATCTGGCTGATCAATGGCTGATCAAACCACATGCAAAGAAGCGCACAGATTGACTCTCAGACACCAAATTGTCAGGAAGTGCCCTGTGTCTCCCCAACATCATGCAAAAATGACAATGCCCAACATATTTTAATTATACATGCAGGACAACACAGAAAATTCAATTATCTGTAAAAGTTTAAATCAGTAAAGACAAAAAGAGCAGCTACACAATTTCTGTCGCTTGACGACAAAGTGTGTACTTTCGTGTTTTGTTAATACTGCACCAGAAAAGAGACATCCGGGGTCACTTACAGTTCAAGTTGTATTTCCTTTTCTTTTCTGCGTCGGGCAAAATGTGGTTCTGAGTGCTAGTAATTCTGGAGATAACACATTTGGGCTGTGGAAATTGGAAGAGGGCCTGTTTGAAATGCGGTGATTAATGTGGTGTCTGGATAATTTTACGAGTCTCCGCAATGGTTCTAATCAGGAATTAAGTGTCGGCATCTACTTTAAATCACCTTCTTTGCGCATTCGTGGGAGGTTACTGTCAGGATAGAAAAAGGCAATTGTCTGTGCTCTTCCGATTATCCCTTGCAAAAGCCTATAATCTGGCTGAAAGTACTTAAAGAGTCAAGCAGCAAAATAAACAACATTGATTATCATCCCACTGTTCTTTTCCCCCCTTCTAGGAGACCGTGCAGACAGGGAGTGGGTAAGGGGTTAAGGTCACTTCAGTGCCATCTGATTGGGCAAATGTTAAGACAGGATAATTTCTGCCCGAATCCTCCGTCCAAACCAGATTATCAGCTATTCTAAGAAGGCAGGCATCTTATCATCTCCCAATCTCTTTTACAAAAGCAAATCAGGAATTCTGTTCAAGGATTACCAGGATTACCGAGGAAACACACATGGTCCTCCTTGGACAATGTCTTAAGTTGAAGTCTTAAGATGCTAAAGGTAGACAGCTTTTAGCATCCAGGCACGGCAATGGGCCTCTCCATATTTACTTTTTTGCCTAGGAAGTTTCTGTTCCTATCCTAACAAGCGGAATTAACCGGGAGTCCTTGTAGGACCTCCATGAAAGGATAATACCCAAAGTTCTGTATGGCAGAAATAGAAACAATTTAAATGGATAGAAACTGTGATTTTAAATGTATGTTTTAAAATGTATTTCTTTCATGTTAGCATTCACGCTGTTGCATGAGGATGTCAATTGGGAAAATTGGAATCAAATTCATTTGAAAGTGTTGTCCTGTCCTGTGTTGGAGAGGAAGCACTATTTTATTTAGTTATTTACTTGATGATGTCATCCAACAGAGGTGAAGTAAACAGTTGATCCAAGCCAGTGATTCTCAAGTTATATTTTGCCAAGTCCCCAACCCCTCCAAGAGATAATATTTTGCATAACCCCCAATAAAATCAATAAAAATTGTATAAGTACAATTATACCTCTATCCTTTACAAAAGCAATATAATTCAACTTTCAACAACTGTTAATTTTTACAGCGTTTATATGGGTTACAGCTTCGTCTAAAATATATTAAAAAAAAGTGCATCAAAATGCCTGAAACTATACACTGACATGGTAAAAATAGTGAGCCTTATTCAGCTCACTGTGGGGGAAGTTTTAATTTTTAGGGGGTTAGTTGTGATTTTAAAAGACGATGAGTGTCTCTTTTAGTCTGTGGCCAAACCATGTTGACACTTTTATTTCTTTGTCAACTACACAAGCAATGTATCACTGCACTTTTAACATGCCCTTCTTGACATTTACCAGTGGTATCTTTCTTTTCTCCATTATTCCCTTAAAGTTTTATTTGGCCTTATATTGTGTCAATCATTTTCATGATTTGTATTTATTATCAACAGACAAGAATGAATAATACAGTTTCCCACTCATGTCTTACACCTCATTACACATTTAAAAACACGGTCAACATGATGCTACAGAAGCCATGTGAAACAACAGTATAATGTTTTGCAGACTAATTGAATTGGACAGCTCAGTGGCATTTCAGAAAAGCCTCTCAGTTTTACAATATACTGAAAACATCATAGTTGAACAATGACCCACAGAGGAATGTGGCTAAGTTGGAAATTGGCATTTATTAGCGCCAACAGCATGATCGTTTGCTGGTCAGTTTTCACACTGTACTGTATGTGTCAAAGAGGATGAAATGCGGGACGGATTCAATGCAAGTTGCCGCTGTAGGGTCAAGTGGATGCAAAATGCAAATGCACCATCTGCATCGTGGTTGCTTGCAAGAAGAATAACATCAGAACAGAAAAAAAAAAGAAATTGAATTTTGCTTTCTCTTTATTTTACTGTGTTTGGCTCTGTGGTAAAGGGGGATTAGTGGCAAAGCAACATGAGCATAACTAATGTTCGACCATGATTGCTTTAAAAAAAGGTGGGGGTTGAGGTGGTCGTAAGGGTGTCACATAAATGCTGCTTGTGAATCTCTTTTATTCTTACACTGTAACATTTGGAATGTACACTTTCAAAACAACATCAAAAATCTAAATCCCAACTGCATAGATAATCCTACACGAGGTCGAGAAGCAGAGATGAATTTCTCCGCATTAACTCTCATGTTGGCACAGCAGCTACGTGTGTGGTCCTTGTACATACACTATTTTTGATCACACCTTTAACAAGGAACAAACAATTGTACTAGCAATCGATGTTCCTCTGATCCCCACTCTGCAGTCACACCTCGTTTAATCAAAAAAATTGTTTTCAATGAAAACAATCTCCCGGCTGTGGCACTGCAGAGAGTCTCCGAAAGAACCACTCGGCGCGCTTCCACGCTGATTTGATTGCCATACACACAAAAGTAGCTCGACCACCACGGCTCTGGAGGTGGTGGGTGTAGTGGCAGTAAGGGGATAGATTGAATTATTCAGTTTGTCAATGATTGAGCAGCAATTGTGTGAAGCATTGCCCCGAGTGGAGTGCAACAGATAGACAGCATCGTCTTCCTTCCCCCACATGTATCCATCCAATTTCTCTACTGCTTATCCTCACTACGGTTGCGTTTGTGCTGAAGACTTAACTGTTTTTTTTTTTTTTGTGATTTTAACTAATAACAATATAAACACGATTGATAAATATGTCATGTGCATTTAAAACAGATTTGTCAGTTGACATTAATTGTAAGCTAAAGGTTAAAATAAGAAAATGACTTACTTTTTACCTCCATAGTGCCATTGGATATTAATTTGCACATGTGCACACCCTGTGGTATTATGGGGGAAAAATCCAGAGCAAACATACAAAAAACAATAAATAAACAAATAAACATTGTATACATAGGTGATTTTTGCCTCAATGGAGGCCAAATGCTAACATTGACCCAAAAAAAAAAGATTTTTTACACATGCTGGGGAAAAGATGGTGTTTTTAGCATTTGTACTATAAGTACGTTTTGGTGTATTGTCAGATGTGTTTGAACATATTTGCAAGTACTGTATGTTTGAACATTCTTACAAAAATATTAAAAAGTATGCTCAAATGACTTTGCTAGTCAGCAGATATTACCACACTGTCAGCGTTTCGCTTCCATATTTCAGTGAACATTATTGAAATGATCACTTCAAAAAGTTTGCTTGTGTTTGCTCACAGTGCCAATCTGTGAACTTTCTTGCCAGATTCATACCATTTGCCTATGGAGGTCTGCTTGCAGTTTCTTATCAATGTAGCGTCCCGGTGATTGAGTGTGTTTGTTTTGTTGTCAAATCTGTTCAAATCTCCCATCGTACCAAAATCCTCAAATCTTTTTTTTACAGGCTGACACTCTGAAACTGTGTGTCACCATTCAGACGGGCCAGGGTATGCTTTGTTGACCCAAACGTTGTGGCTCTCCGAATGACTGAATAGCACAGTCCTTCAACACTACGTGTTTCTGAACGGTCAGAGTAGAGGAGAGGGCACTGAGGATAGTATTCTGTGTTATGTTAATTTTATGAACAGAGCCAATATCTGTTTGATATTCACAAGTCAAATGATGTTAATATCACAGAATTAACATGTCCATGGCTAGACTGTGAATCACCCAGAAAAGAAACAATGTAATTAATGAAATCCGTAAGGGAAGTTTCAATACAACCCAATGAGCTGTTAAGTGCTGCTCCAATTGCAGATGTATCATCTATAACATCATGACGTTTATGTAAATGAATAGTCTCTGCTGTTGTATGAAGCTGACAATGTGTCCCTTCTCAAAATAATCAGCTTTGCAGTCACATTCACTGAATGAAATTTACAGAGACAAAAAAATGAAAGTCATTTTATGGATGGTAGAAGTCACTGGCCAAAATCACAATGACATAATTGCATGTAACAAATCCTGTCAGAACAAAAGAAAGCTAAAAGGTTCCAAAACACTTTCTCTTTCAATCTGACTTCTGGTAGCGCCATTTATATAACTTCTATTTCTTTGTGTCTTTCTTGGCGAGAACCTTTAGAAAAAAAATAAATAAAAATAACACACGTATGATTGTTAGGACTCATAAATGCTTTGCCTTAGTTTTATGCATCTATTTGAAAACATCTCACTGTTTCACTGTGCATAACATGAAATAGCAAATAACAAATTACCCACCTCAAACGGATGCGTGTATTTAAGATCTTCTCAAGAAAAGTGATAAAGTATGTACGAGGCATTTAGTAGATTTACATGAATCTATTAATAGAAAGCTGACATTTCATCACCCTATATGAGAATGCGCCACTTGAGTGTGAGCCATTTTCTCAAACCACCAAGGACACTTTTCCCAGCGGGAACTGATTAGCTCTCTCCGTTTGAGATTATGAAATAACTTTGATTAGCAATTAAACATTTCTCATTGTCTATTCTTTGTTTTGTTCCTTTCAAGTCTGTATTTTTGGATCAAATGGGCCCAGCACAGAGTTGGAGCAGCGGTTATTGTGTTGCTTCTTCTCACATAATTCCTTCTCTCAGATGTGTTTGCGCACTACTGTACACCATAACAGCAGGGTTATCATTATCAGATGATCATTATCGGCTCTCATGGAGGAGAAATCCAAAAGGAAATGTGTTGTTCCAAAAAAAGCTTCAATTTGAGCACTTCAAAGGATGTTCCTTCACCACATTTCCATAACTTTTTATCTGTAATCTATTCCTAATGAGCAATCTTTCCCTCAGAAATGTGCTGTAGAGATGGGCTATGTAATAACATTGTTCGACTGAAACGAGCCAGTTGGAATGACCAAGAATAAAGAAAGGATGGTACAAGAGAAAAAAATATTCTACAAGAGTTTCCGGAATAGCACACTATGTTCCTGAAACGTGTCAGTCCAACAATTTTACGGTTTACAGTGACAATATCTGACAAGCGGCTGATTTATACTTGATTTATACTTAATTTATACAAAGTGCATATAGTTTCGTTTAAATTGGCCGTGTTTAATCAGAAATAAATCATGTATATGTTTCATGTTTTACTTTTGATTCAATTTACAAGTTCATTTTAATTTAGCAGACTATTTTTTTGTTAGTGCAGCAATTGTTGTATTATATGTTTTGCTTAATAATGAAATATGTTTTAGTGAAAAAATGCTTTTTAGAACAAATATTAGAAAATATTTTACAGTTGTAATTTTTTTTCCGTGATACAGTGATATTTTTGCTCAAGGTTATCATACTGTCAGAATCTGATATCGACCCGTGCCTAGTTGGCTGTGAGAACAGTGTGCTGCAGAATAATCATGTAATACTCATTGCCAATAGGCGACAGCACAGTTCTTTGGGACGAGATCTTACGAGGTGATTGGCGGGAATGACAGATGTCAGTCTTACTATCGCTAATCACCAGCAATTTTCAGCTGGTGGTGTGCCTCAACGTTTTTCTAAAGGAAAAAGTGTGCCTTGGCTCAAAAAAGGTTGAAAAGCACTGGATTAGATGCAGGTGCATTAGTGTTGGGTATGACACTACTTTTAAGTAGACTGAATCATTATAATTACCTTTATTTCCCTCAGTTTCAGCCTCCATATTAGGAGGGATGACTTAACTCTTATAACCCAAAACCAGACCGATATTCTCCACACATCTGCATTTTAACGACATTTACTTGATTGCAAAATGTCAGGTCATGTACAAGGCGGTAAAATGCTTTTACCTCTAACATAGCAAATGTATGCTTTTGTTAAGCCCCGCCATCTTGCTTGTTTATTGTTGAAAACGAGGCTGCGCAGTTCGACTTTGACGAATTGAGTATGAAAACGAAAAGGAGCTGCACTACAAAACTTTTACCATCGATAAACAAACATTAAGCCTGCTGTGTGGACATTAAGTTGTCCTCTGCATATGCGGGACAGTTCTGGGCTGTTTGCCGTTCACAATCAAGTCACATACAGGTCACGCTTATGTGGAAATGTTAACAACGTTACAAAAAAATCAGATCTCACAAAAAAAATCAGAAATGAGCATTAAGCCCCGCAATGTGAACCTAGCCTAAGATGCCCGCTGCTGATTGGTCATAACTGTGTGATGAACGAGGTGTAATCAATTGATCAATTTGTTGGCCAGGGAGTGGGAACTTGGAGACCGCGTCCCGCTCCGTTAGCAAATGTCCATATATGTGAGTGAGGAAAAACAATCGTGAGAGAAGAATAAATAATCAGAGTCATCCAAATTTGCAGTAGAATGCAAAAGACTTTAATAAAATTTCGAAGCGCACACATACATGAAACAGTTACAGTTTTCTCCACAACTGGCAAATCAAAGTCAAATACAAAGATCATGTAAGGTGCATATTGTACTTCACATCGAATAAAAGTGAGGTCTGTCTCCCTTACAACAACACGTTTTCAAATTCTTAAGTATTTTTGTTCTTATTTCCCCAACGATCAGCCAAATCTAATCAGTACAGTACTAGGGTGCTATAGTTACGTCATACTGTAGCTCCTACGCAGAAGTGAATACATTTGATACCATAATTACATGTACAGTATATACCTCCTCCGATAATAACAACCTGCCTCAAAGGAAGGCAACACAATTAAAAGCTTTAAAATAGACATAGTCGGTTGGCACAAAATCAGAGCGGCTGCTGGTAGAAAATGTCCATAATTCAACAATATCGTAGTTTCTGGTCCAGCCCGGCTGTACATTCCAAATTGACTGGCTATGTCTATTTTTAATGAATCTAATTCGATGGTTATGTGTGTGATGCATCACATGCCTCATATATGTAAGTCATTTCTCGACGTTGATCTCATCAACCAGTCAACTCAGAACTTATCTACTCAGGAATACTTGTGCCGTAAAGTTGCTGTAAGATTTGTGTAGAAAGATGAAAATGCTCTGAACAAGAGGTCACAAGGTTTGGTGCTCAATGTTCTTGTCGACTATAAAAATTACTCCTGCAAGTGTAAAGCAGTGCAAGCAGGTTACTTTCACTTATAAGCCTGTCAACCAAATATTAAAAGATGATTTCTGTTTTTTTTTTTTTTTTTTTTTCCCTTTTTGGCATTTTAACCATCTGGAGTCATTTTAATATCTCTCAGCAGGTTAAACAATTTGCCAACTTGGGAATTTAAAGTGACACACAAAAGGTCAGGCTTAGTGCTCTTCAAATCTGCCCTACATAAACAGCCTTTGATTATAACCCGAGTCCCTTGTGATTGTGGCTTATCTCAAAGTATTAAACTTGTCCTACCACCTCTCCCAGTGTAATAACAACGAGGCCATCAGAACTGTAGTGGGTAGGATTGCGGGTGCACAAAAAAACAAAAAAAATGCTCTCAGTGACAACGAAATGGAGGATAGCGAAAGGTGAAAAAAAGTTCATTGTGATGTGTGTGCACTAGCGAGCCTACGGGCCAGTAGACCTTGCAGCATAAATACATATGTCATTAGTTTTGAGAGCAAGCCCACATGAAAATTAATGCAGAAAAAAATTAAGACAATAAAATGCCATTAGGCAACTTTGCAAAAAAAGGCAAGGGAAATGTACTTAATAAATATAAACACCATCAACTCTGTATTGGATACACATACATACATATAAACATACTTTACAGATCTATTGACACCTATTTTACAGCATGGGTGCTGGAATTTTTAGGTCATAGCATTGGAATCAAACACAAGTCAAACTTCCAATACATTTCACAAGAGGATTTTTGTCAAGTTTCAAGCAGGAAAACATGAAGTGTCTTGTTTTTTTTTTTTTTTCCTCTGATTTCCCCTACCCTTTTTTTCCTCTCTTTCACCTCCATGTCTGTATGAAGAGGTGAGCTTTGAGGCTGTACAGGCAGTAAAGTACTTGTTCACCTTGGCACTCGCTGCCATCTGCCCTCACTCGTTTTCACTCTTTTTCTCTGTCCCATCTCTCTCACTCTTTCTCTCTTTCGCTTTACGTAGTGGGAGCTAGAGATTGATTTTAATCCTGTGGGAGCGAGCTGTACCTGTGCCACCGAGTGTGCCATAGTGTGGTGGTTTCAGTGCAGTCTCCTGAAATATAGAGAGACAGACAGATATAGGGAGATTGGAGTTACAATATAAATATCATCCAGCTCTGAGCAGTCTGAACTGTAAGCCTACACTCAAACGGAATACAAAAAATAATAATACAAATCCCCAAAGTGATTGTGATAAAGATCATCAATAATCGCGATAATAAAACATTCTTCAAGGGATGGCTGGCAATCGTCATTTTCATGTCAGGTTTCCTTGAAGAATGCTCCACTTTTGTGCATTTTTTTCCTGTACTTATCAGAGCATGTAATCACACCCAATGATCACTCCCAATTTTTTATTTTTTTTAATCTCCCACCACACCAGGCTAGCACTCTTCGCCCCACTCAAAAAAATCTGGATGAATTTAGGCCCACTCTTTCGGACCCTTGCCTGTGGGTCCTCTGATATGTACAGAATATTACATGGCACTGTTGTTTTCATAATTCGAGCAGCACGACTGGCATTGACTGGGAGAGAGAGAGAAAGAGTCTGAGAATGTGACTCACACAGAGACAATACACCACAGTGCTCACATAAGGAAGTTGGTGTGGATGCAATGAAGCAGCTGAATGAAAACAAAAATCAAATGAAAATGATGGATTTAAATAAATAAATAAATATTAAGTACTTGGTAAAGCTTAGTATGTTGTATAATCATGCTCTTGCTCCTCACTGACAGAAAGTCATCACAAGCACCAACAGTGGTTTATAGCAACACTTTTAGCTTAATATTGTGTTACAATGCAAACACATATGACAGGATGGCATATGTACGTCATGCATGGAATTGGCTATCACACAGACAGCAATATACCACCTTGATTTACCGTTTTACCGCTATAAAAGCTTTCACCCATACGGGAAGACTTTCTACAAGCTTTTAGTGGTAATTTTGTGAGGTTAGAGGTCACTGATGTTTGACCTGGCTCATAGTATTTTCTCTGTTTGTCCAAAAGGTGTACGCAATCAAGTAAGAGGCATGCCTCAATTCATCGGTGGATATGGTGTGCCACAGAAAAAATGATGGCAATTTGTCATCTATTTAGCCATATAAGGAGACCTTACACGCCCTTGAATAAGGGGTCAACAAAAGAATGTGTTAGCCTTTTGTCTGGCGGTACGTTAGTGTGAGGTCGGCGATCACTCAAACAAGGTGGCGCTTGCTTAAACGGCCCCTGCTAAAGTGCACACCATCACAAGTGCTACTCATCACCAGCGGGCATGTTGACCTCTAATACAATGCAGCACAGGTTGAAAGAAAGTGATGAGAAGGGTAAAAAACTAAGGAGGGGTGGGAATTGTGTGTGTTTGGCAATTGGGGGGGGGGGGGGGGGGGGTAATATGCCACTGTATAATGGAGCCATATGGTAGCACAAATCTGTAGTCTCTGAAGTATCTTTTACAAGCTGTACTCTTTAACAGCTACAGCTGTAGAGTCCCCGGAAACATTTTGGTGACCTTAAATCCATAAGATGCTCTGCATGTGTGCGTGTGTTTTCTAGCCTAGGGTGTTTTTTTGGCATTAAATGGAGCAGCTTTCAAGTAAGTACAAGGCACCAATTTGGTATGGGTTTGCTAAAGTACTTCCATCAGCCACTTGCATACATCAAAAAGAAAAAGAAACAAAACTGATATTGTTTGTATTTTTATTAGGATTATGTTTTCTTGGCATAAGTGGTATCAGATTAAACATTTTGAGGGCCTTACTTGAAACTGTCTCTACAAAGTGCATCTGAACACAATGCTGCTTCATTAAATATTCTGATACATATACATTAGAGGAGTCAAAATAATGTTAGCTGCAGTCAAATAATTACAGTTGAGTCAAAGTGCTATTTTTTAATTCTGTTAATCAAAGTGAATTTCAATTTAAAAAACACCCCGACTGCAACTTTGATGAAGGTAGAGTGATATGCATTCTTTGTAAGAAGGTCATTGCTTGCCACAGAAGCGGCTCAAGTTTAGCCTACTACATAAATGAAAAGCACAAAGCTGTTACTGCAGCCAGAGCAAATGATAGCAACAAAGCACACTAATGTAACAAGTCATAGCAAATCTCTCTAGAAAACAAAACTGGAGCAGCATTTGAGTAAATTTGCAATGGACAGCAAGTACAATGTTTTGTATTCATCTAATTTTCTATTAATTTGGCAAATGACAAAAAAAATGCCTCCATTCCTTCTAATGGTCGAAACAAAGAGATGCAGCCAGCACTTGGGCCTAGTTTTAAGCACTTAAGAAGTTAAACACCTCTGTTAAAAACAATAAGTGACTTGACTTGATCTGCCAAAATACTACATTGCCTCTGAAAAAAAAAAAAAAAAAAAACTCTGTTTGAAGGTTTTTCTAAGACACAAGATTAAAATGAAATGAATGTGATTAATTAAATATCATATATATATATATATATATATATATATATATATATATATATATATATATATATATATATATATATATATATATATATAAAACAACACCAAGTAAAAAACAGATATTGCATAATCAGAGTAAACATCATTATTTTGGGATCTGAGGCTGACGCACTCATGTGTCATCTTAGAGGATCACCGCCTCCTTCCTGACTCTTATCTGCCTTATAGAAAACCTAATTACAGCGATTTTAATCATACTGTATTATGAGTGATTAACCCTTTAGTGCATTTAATTAACCTTTGCAGCCACAGATTTTCATCATGCTTTTTTCTTTATAACACAGGCTTTAAATAATCACACTTAAAACTGGAGGGAAATCTAAATTCTAAAGTGGGAGCCATCGCTTGTCAATTGCTCGAAGGTGCAGAAGAATATAAAAGTATTATTGTGAAAAACTGCTGAAAATATGGTTAATATCAACCAGTGGGGCCTTATTTTTCTAGATAACCTTGAAAATGTTTTGGGGCTTCTGACACATGGTGGAAAACACACACACATACACACACATCTACACACAAACACACACACGCAACACAATCAAAGCTCAGCAGAGCAAAATAAAATTGGCTAGAATGTTCGGTTATCATACATGCATTGATTTTAAATTGATTCTAAAAAGACTTTTTCTCACTGACAAGCAAGCTAGAATCAGTTGCCAATCGCAGTACTCAAAATCCAAGCTGGATAATGCAGAGATGAGAAACTCCAGCGGTATATTTTTGCATATTTCAGGGCAACAGCAACCACAATGAGGGGGGGGTGAATCATTCTGACAAGTCAAGAGTGTGTCGCATAAACATATTATGAATTACGAAATCTTTAGCACTTGGGGCTGTAGTCGGCTTATGCATTATACACCATGTCAGAGCATGGCTTTTAACCAGGTTTTAAGAAGAAAGGTGGATGAAGGGAATGACTATCAGCTCAGTGTGGGTGTCCCCAAAAATTATCCTGAGCACAATACTTCATGGGATAATCAGCCATTTAGCTAAATCATGCCATATAATGTTACGGCTTACTAGATGTTATGAATAAAGGAAATTACAAGACACACATTATTGGAAAAACGTAAGCAACAAACAAAAGCAAAGACCTCATCAAACCAAGTCAAAACATTGATGCAAAATCATGGTGGTGACCCAGAAAATGAATGAATGGCAGATTTTATAATCGTAGTCGTGACGGAAATGAAAGCCAAGCAAAGAAGCACCAAATCCACCAAAAGGGTGCAGAAGAGAAAACTGATAAAAATAACAAGACAAAAATAATAAAGAGCGCGATTGCCACGGGATAAAAGAGCAACATACAGTAGTGGCTAATTTGCCAACTTTATTTGCAAGACGGGCTTTCAAATTTGTGAAATTTAGATCGAACACCGTATTAATTTGACTTTGGAGCATCTCTGTATCTTTCCCAACACAAACCACAACAAACAATTACAACACAGAGTAAAAAGGCAAACGTCATCCTGGATGCTATTTGAGCTAATTTAAACAAAGTACTGAAAGTGTATCTACATATGCAATTTATAACAATAATTGGGGTCATTAAAGAAGATCGTTTATGAGCTAAACGCAACGTCGGAGGGCCAGGCTTTTTATGGACTAGTGCTCCCTTGGTGTTTAAGTATATTGGTCTCAAAGCTCTGCGTCACCTTGATCCCTGCGACCCCTCCTCCCTCCCCCACCCCGAGCAGTACTTCGTCTTCCTGGCGGCACTGTGCTCTCGCTGTCGGCACTGCAAGGCCACCTCTCCTTACCTCTGATTTACATTTATTTCCCTCATCCGCTTTTATTTATTGGGGTACTTCTCATTTGGCACATTTCTCTTTATGGAATCATAAGCCTATGCTGTACTACCTCATTTAAATGAGCTTTCCCATGAAACATTCTCCAATGAAACAACTCCCTGTACAATAAAATCAGGACAGTTTCACTTTTTTTTCCCCCCAGGAACAGGTTGCTGATTAAGTGAGAGGTCTCTGTCAATCTGATTACCGTGTTTACTTTTTTGCTTGCTTGGTTTAAATGGACAGTCTAAATATTTGCACACAGCTTAACTCGGCCCTTGACCGCGAATAAATCTGTCCAGTTCAGTAATCACTGCTCATAAGATAGTCGAATAACGCTATGATGCAAGCGCTCTCTCTTAAAGCACTTGTGCAATAACTGTGAATGATGGATGGGCGGATTTTTAGAATAGCAATAAGACAGTCAATAGTGCAAAATAATTACTTGAGATGCTCTGACGGTTTGCCTTGTGTAGGGTTTGAGTTTGAAGCAAACAGCCTCATGAAGCAGATCGATGATTTTTAGGAAGCGCAAACAACGTTTTATCTGAATTCTTGAATAGTTACGTCATTTCAAAGTTTAAGAATCATTAAGAAAATGAAATTGGGGGCCCATACTGTTCGGAGGAGACATTAAGTATAAGACATGATTAAAGAGATGAACCCCAAACTCAATCGCAATCACAATCGCACTATTCCTTGCTAATCAAGCACAAAATGCGAAATTAACCTACCACATGTAAATGATTATGCAATTATGATTGCTTACAAACTAGGGTGCATACCAGATTACGGTGCCGCAGTCGTGTGTTGAATTTCATTATAATTTTCTCGTGCAAATGACATTCATGTAAACATTTTCTTGGCTTTTCATTTGTGCTCCATGCTGCCACCTTCCTTCTGTAATATCAGCTACCTTGGGGCAGGAGGGGTAGTATGAACGCAAACTATTGTGGGCGGATTGAAAAAAGAAGTCATGAATTACCTGTCGGGTGGCGATTTGCCCCGGAGTCTTGAATCCCCCCTGACAGCCACACTCTGAGACACTGTATGGGTCGGAGCTCGTCGATGAGCACTTGGAGAGAGTGTCACAGCCCACCACAAACGTGTTGTCCAAAGGGAGCTCCTGGATCACGTGATGCTTCTTTGGGGCCACCGGAGTCTCCGGTTTGATTTGAAAAGTAGGCTGAGGGGACGCAGATTTGTAATGCTTGGCTAAGTCCGGGCTGTCGGGTTTGAAGGTGGTGGGAGTGGTGGCCCAGTTGTACTTCCCCATGGTTTGCTCCTCCAGCTCCACAGGGAGATCCAGCGTACCATTAACATGCTCGTGTGTGGGGTCGTCAGGCTTAGATTCATCTATGGTCACAAAGTTCAGGAGAAGGCTCTTTGGGGATCGCTTCTTTCTCTTCTTTTTCTTTTTGATTTGACGGTTCTCTTGGTTGGGTGAGACCCACTCGCCACTCTGCTTGCCCTTTTGTACCACTTTGTGTCTGGGTGTCTGTCGGCAGCGCACCAAGGCAGTCACAAATATCACCAAGATGACAGTCATGGTCCCGGCGATGATAGCTATGACAACAATCACATATCCGTTAGCCTGAGGTGTTACTTCACTGTCCCCAATGTTTCGGTCCAGTGGCGTCTCCATACTTTTCCGCAGCTGTTCTTGGATAAAAGTGGCATTTGAAACAGTGTCATTGACAAATAAGTGAATAAGTGCAATTGCTTGTAATGATTCCGGCTGCCCGAGATCTTTGACTTTGACAACGAGCCGATGCAGCCCCTGATCCGCCGCCACAATTTTCTCCTGCAGTGTTATGTTGCCTGTCTTTTTGTCAATGGAAAAAAGGCCCCGAGGGGAGACCCGAGATGTGATGATGATGCTGCTGGTGATGCTGTACTGGAGCTCGGCGTTCATTCCCGTGTCATTATCAATGGCAAACACTCTTGTAACAACGTCACCAGGGGTGGTGGTTGTCCGTACTAGGTCATATGAGAAATTGGAGGCTGGAACAACAAACACTGGGCGATTGTCATTTACATCCACCACATTGATAGTGACCTTAGCATAGGAGGAGCTCGGAGGTTGGCCTCCGTCCACCGCCTTGACCATAAACGTGTAAGAGCTCTGCTGCTCTCGATCGAAGGTGATATTGGGCTTGATCACGCCAGTTTGGGGGTCGATAATGAAATGATCTTTGCCGTTCAAAATGGACAGAGTCACAATTGCGTTATCTCCCGCGTCTGCATCGGTCACTGTAATTAAGCCCACGGTTCCAAAGAGTGGAAGATTTTCAGGTACATAGAAGTTGTACTCGGGGTGCGTGAAAGCCGGGCTGTTGTCATTAAGGTCTTGAACGATTAGCCTGACAGTGACATTGCTCTGCAGGGACGATGAGCCATTGTCCCTGCCTATGACGGTGAATGAGTACCTTTCCTGCTTTTCTCTGTCCAGGCGTTTGCCAACCGAAAGGATTCCCGACCGTCTGTCTATATTAAACCCATCGGGTGCATCGGGGCCAAGGGTATAAATTATCTCAGCGTTATGTCCACTGTCTGCATCAGTGGCACTGATTTTTATTAACTGTGAGGACGGGTCATTATTCTCTGGTATGGAAAGTTGAATTTCTGGCTGGGGAAAGATGGGTGCATTGTCGTTCTCATCCTTGATTTTAATTAAAACCATAGCCGAAGTGTTCAAAGGAGGCGTCCCCCTATCCGAGGCCACTATCCTAATTGCATATTCTCGAGTTGTCTCATAATCGAGGGGAGCAGCTGTCTCGAGCAAAAACTGATCATTAAAGACAGGCTTCAGCCGAAATGGAACATCGTGGTCAGTGTAGCATGTGACTTTTCCGTAGAGATCCGCATCTCGGTCTGTGACTGTGATGAGTGCTATCTTGGTGTTGAGTGGCGCATTCTCAGACAACAGCACGGTGCCGTTCACCAAGTTGATTATGTAGCGAGTGTCGATGGAGGGAACATTGTCATTAACGTCTGTAACATTGATAGTCACAGTGGCCCTCGAGGGTGTCGAGCTGCCATCGCTGGCCAGAACTATAAGTTTGTGAACAGGAGTCAACTCCCTGTCCAGTGGCTGCTTTACAGTGATCAGTCCTGTGGTGCTATCGATGGCAAAGTGACGTTTGGTTGAGGCAGAGATCTGGTTACTGAAGGCAAAGTGGATCTGGGCATTGGACCCAAGGTCCGCGTCTGTGGCATGAAGCTGAACAACTGATGTTCCTGTGGGGGCGTTCTCCGGTACGGTGACTTCCAACTCACTATGTTTGAAGACAGGACGATTGTCGTTGACGTCAGAGATGGTTACTTGGAGGATGGCAGTGCTGGACTTGGGAGGGTTACCGCCATCTTCAACTTTTATCTTCATGACAAAGGTGTCTTTCTGCTCACGGTCTAGGTTCTGCTGAACGATCAACTGTGGCCACTTGTCACCTTCAGGTGTCTCAATGATGTCTAAGCCAAATTCCCCAACGCTCTGAAATGACAAAATAACACATACAATCACATTCACTCCTACGTATTTTGAACGTATATTGCATGTGATATCATCGTCTTTAAGAGTATGCAAAACATATATTTTCATCAAGAGATACCTTAAAACAACTCAGTTAAATTTACAATGCTCCCACCGTGAGTTAAAATTATGGTCATCAACAGCCAATATGAAAGTGTCAATCAACACATGCTTCAGTTTATGATTGAACCCTGGAGTTAATTAATGAATACTTTCTCAAAAGTGACCAATGTTTTTGCAACCACTTAAGATCCCACGTTATATAAAATAACTTGATCTAACCCAAGTTTTCTTGACATTATGTATCTTTATTCAGCAGACATACAGTATTGAACGGCATTTTGGTAAAGAAACGTACTATTCTAAAAAGACTAATAACACTGCAAGACTATGTCACCGTTTTGTCGGGAAGGGGCTATAGAATCTTGAATGTCAAATTTGCTGAACTTTTTTTACTTTAAGATCTGCCTAATTGAAGAGAATGGAGGAGGGATGGGGGGGGGGGTCGTGATCAGATGATCTACGTAATTATTGGCAAAAAGAAATATTGGTTAGGCCTTAAAACTGATTCTAATTTTATGTCGGAAACATACTCTTCTACTGAAAACTGTGGAAATCGTTAACATGACTCAAATTGTCCATCTCAGTCCCTAAATGTCAACCGCACTGAAAATGAATACAAGGTGGTTTAAAGTACAGAGAGGGCCAAGGTCACTAGATGATTTAGATGTGCAAAGAGGAATGGTCGAACATCCCTATTTCTGTAATCTCCCATCTTTATTGTGTATAAAATCAGGGGTGCTAATAATTGTGACAAGAAATATGTGGGATTTATTTTTCCCCTCTGAATAAACGTAATTGAATCAAACTGTCGGATTTTTGTCTATTTTTATTTTATTTTGGTCCTAGATTATTTAGGATAAAAAACCCTCAATTTGCAAGAAGCCACGGGGAATACCTTAAATGGGGTTCCAAAAAATATGGAGGGTTCGGTATGTAATCAACTATAAGATATTAAATAACTGGCTGTAATTGTGAACTTGATTGCATTCCTCTCCAAAAATAGCAAATAGTGTTTAGAATGTCCTTCAGTGTATGGCATGGCTCTATGCACGGATCCAAAAAGAAGAGGGCGGATGTTCGCATAGGGTGATGGGGGGTGATGGGATGAGAGCGAGAGAGAGAGAGAGAGAGAGAGAGAGAGAGAGAGAGAGAGAGAGGGGAAATAAAAAGAAGATCAAGCCCATGAATGAGCTGCATGCACATTATGAAACAAAGAAGCCCTTTGAAGCTCTTTCAGTCAGAAGCAGTTTCATGGTGAAGGAAGAAAAAGGGTTCTCTTTAAAAAGATAAGCTTCATGCTGCACATAATGTTGGAAGTGATTACTCCCGTCTAGGCACAGCCATCAAATGAGATTAAGATACATACATTTTTCTTGTTCAAGTCAGGAAATTGTGTACACAAGAATCCTCGAAGGTTTATAGAATCTAGGACTGTCCTTGTGCCAGCGTGAGTTCGACACATGGGAACGTGCAGGTGCAGCATGTAAATGATTGTGTACTCAGAAACAAATTGCTTGCAGAGAGTGTTGTCAACAGGATTGACAGAACTACTTAAAAAAAGCCAGCACAGCAGCAATGATCTCTCTGACTACCTTTTGAGGTACATTATGGAATGCAAAAGTCCTGCAGGAATGCAGACATGGTATTAGAACTTAAGAATGTACAGTGAATGTGTAATGGATTTTCAGCACAATGCCACACAGAGCTATTTCTAGCAGCAATCTCGGGACTTTAATGCTTATCGATACTCTTCAAATTCTTGTTCAAATGGCTTACAGCTACAGCTCAGTAGCTTAGTATTGGCACAATGATTTTTTGACAAATACGAATATTAATGGTGTGATGTTGAGTAAGGATGCGTCAAAAGAAATGTTGCACGATGATTTATGAGCCAGCGTTTCCTTGATGCTTTTGTCTTGGTTTCACACAATTTTACAGCTGACAAGACAGCACTGAGTGCATTTCAATAAGTTGAGGAGAGCTATCTCACAGGCTGTGCACACCCCTGAATACAGAATTAGTCTGCTGGATTGTGATAAGATCTCGGGCGGGCCAAGGGAAGGCCAAAATACTACTAGGAATCACTCACTCGAAACCCTTAGGCTGAAAAAGAAGGACGAAGCGGCTCCTAACTGTCACACCGTGGCTCGCTCGGTTTGTCACTACATGTACTGAATGGCTACAGTAGTTCAAGAAGGTTAAGGGATTTCTAGTCATAACGCACTAATTAGCCAACATTTTGGGAAATGATTAGATAGGAATCGGGGCGCTACGGTGAACGCGGGCGTACAAAATATCATCATATCTGCGTAATTGAAATGAAAAATAATGCAAGATGTAAACGGGGGAAGTGTTAACAGATGACAAGTGAAGGATGACTTCTCACCACTCTCTTCAAAGAAGTACCACAAGTTATCATATCAGGAAACATACTCCTGTCAAGTTGACAAATTTATTAAAGCTCAGAGGAGATTGAGATTTAGTGAATATATCAAACAGACCCTAGTGACGGCGAAGTCCTTGTGCAGCTTTATAGTACTGAAAAAAAATGACCATCTCGGGCTATGTTTATACTATGTGCCACATCAGTCCTGTTGAAGACCACCATGGAAAAAAATTGGACTAGTCGAGAGACAATACAGTAAAGCTAGAAAAAAAAAAGCAGAACAGAAGCTGAACTCATCAGAATGCCATGGACTGGGAGGGAGAGTATTTGTATGAACCAAAGTGTGTCCCCTTGAGTCTGTGGGATTCATTCACCCCGTCGCCCCTCAGTCTGTCATGGATACCAGAATGGACTGAGAGAAAACTTTGCAAGACTTAAACAGGGGAAAAAATGCCCATCTTCGTCAAGCAGATCAGGTTTGCTCACTCTGAACAAATGTAGTCTTAGTTTTGCACTCCTCCAACAGTCTTTATTGCCAAATATTGTGAATTTTGGTGCCACACGTTGTGCATTTTGGCGGCTTCTTAAATATGGCTAAACAGAAGTTTACGTCGAGATACAAATCTGCAATTCCAGGTCTCCGAGTAAGACGAACAATATCAGGATAATATTTCTGATGTGCAATAACACTAGCATGGACGCCTGTCTCTGAGCATTAACTGAATATAGACTCAAAAGCCACAACATCCACTGGCCCAAGGAATAAACAAGGTCAGTGGTTGAATGCTTAATCTGAGAGCCATTGAGATCAGCCAGCTAAATTGCAGACATCCACTTCATCATGCAGTTTATCAGTGAGACATAGCCTTTATAGCCAGCAGCAGCACATTGATCTACACGGGGCGACTTGAACAAGACACCCACTTTAAATGTGTATGAAGACGCTGACACAGATGAAAGTCGGTTTAATGTAGTGTGTGATGCTGCAAATTCATTCTGTGGGATAAGAAAAGGGGTCAGTATGGGGGAAGCAAAGTGAAGCTTGGAAGCCAAAAACCAAAAGCAGAATATCTTTCGGTCCTAGGTATGTTCCAGTGTGGGATACTACGTTTTCCCAGGAATGAATACTGTCCACTGATATAATCTGCTTCTTCATTTTTCTCCATTCATGCATGGGATTGCTTTTTTTTTTGCCCTTGACCCATTCAAAGGATGCCTATCTCTGCAGTTCAGGTGACAAACACTCCCACGGAAAACAGCAATGCCAGAATCGCTCTCAAAAGCCTGATTACCAACTTTTGTTTGGGGTGTTGGAACACCGCGTGGGACAGAACAGTTCCACATTTAGCTTCGAAAAAGTGAAACAACGCGTCTCGTTGGAAAACAAATGAGGATTGACAGTGAGTTTGTGCAACACAATGGTAGCAATTTTCACGTTGTAGCCTACACGGCACAAGAAAACTGGGCAAACTACAATATCATTCTGAGGGTGTTTTTCAGACAAATCTCTCGGGACCCTATATTGGTAGTCCAAGGGTGGCGTAGCAGCCAAGAGCTATTCTTGGAAATGCTTGCACATTCTTTCCCTACTAAACCCTTGGCTTTCCACTACACTTTTCAAAAGGGGGAGGGCACCGGGGTTGAAAATGTCTGTCTCACTTTTTAATGATCCCTGCTGAATTTTACTTATGGAACCTGGAACACAAGGAAATTAATCTCAAATACAATGTGAGTATAATGAGAGAGCGTAAATCAGGGATACTGCGCCAAGGATGCTCTTAGAGGAATTTTCGGTGAACGATAATAGAAAAGCAGCCTCTGCGAGTTTTAGAGCACTTTATATTGTGGAAAAGGACAAAGGGAAATGATTGCAGATGATCATTGTAATGAGCCGAACATTTGCTCTGTGATTTTCCAGGCATGAACAATTCAGGACATTGCAGTGAGAGGCCTTGGAAATGGGAAGACTCTTTAAAAATGTAAATTGCTATTACAGCAGACTGGAATGTTGACGATTATGGTTTTACCAACACAATGTCAACTTAATTTCAGACTCCGAGATGGACTTTTCATTTCTGTCTCAGTATATATCCTTTTATTTATAATGTCTTACATCCCACCGGAGTGTTTGCGAACCCCGATTAGTGCTCTTGTTTGCCTGTGTCCCTGACGCATAATTTTTGCCAGTGACGCATACTTTCAAATCAACCTTTGTTTTTGTTTTTTTGTTTTTTTTGTAAGGCTGTGCCAAAAAACTGATTCACATAAGAATTGGGATTGTCATTTACTACGATTGAAATAGATTTCAAATGTCGTAGATTCTCATTTCCTATGATTTAAATCAATTTAATACCTCGGCTATGTGTGTTGTCCATGCCGTTTATAAAAAAGTGTGATATGTCCAATAAGGGGCTAACTCCATTGAGCAATGGAGAGTATAGTAACACAGTTCAATAGTGCCTGTATTAGGTCATGAAAGCTTTCCCTCGTTTACATGTTTGTATGAGACCATGCAATTTTTCTTAACCGGTGTTAATCTACCACATTGCATTCATGCAACCGGTTGTTGGAAATTGAGCAATTCAGTCGTTGCTGTGTCTGCATTTTCTACCTCATGTCCCAATCTCCATAAACGGTACTGCAGCATTTTCTCATAATGTAGCATATGGGAGCATTAATTACTTTTATAAAACACTGTAGACATCATGATATATTTATGGTATATTTAATAATATTTCAATGTGGGTGATAATACATTATCTATATGGAAATTAAGTGCAGCCTTACAGCAACTGAGAAAGCAGTAGTAAAATGATGTTGAGGGTTTTTAATGGAGGGTTTGGTTGAGCACTTTTCTTTTAGGCAGGTAAAAAATAAAACATAAAAGCAAAAACCTGTAGAGAAAGCTAAGATAGGAAACCCTGTTCGGCATGGAGAGATGCAGGAGGGTGGTCTGTGAGTCAAAGCATACCCGATAATGGGGTTGCTGATAACTACCAGTATGTTTTATGTGTTAGTGTCTGCTGCACAGGGCTGCTTATTTTACGAATCACAAAAAGACACTAATGTTTGCTAAAAGTAATTTATTTTATAGAGTCCATGGGGGAATCAGAATCCAAGCTTCACTAATTTTATCTAATTTACCACTGAAAGACAATATGTGAAAGAAAGCTTTTGGAGGGGATGTAACTGAGAATGTGCAGTAATAGTCGAGAATTTGTTTTAGTGGAATGATTTGTCAGGAAAATTCCCAAGTTGATTGTTTGTCTGCATATGCAAAACATAATTTTCGGTGGCCCATAAAAGCAAATGATGCAAGTCAACCCAATTTTAAAATTGTCATGTGTAGTATGTAACAAATTTGGGCAATATTGCAAGCATTCTTTTTACTACTTTTACAGAAACGTGAACACGTATTGAACATGTAGTCGTGCTTGACTTCTGATATAACAGAATATTCTTCAATTTGGTGTGTATAGAAATGCAACAATAAATTGACAACAAAATGTGTATCAAATTGATCAATGTGTATGCTATATGTACATTTGTACAAATAGATACTTCTTTTAATCTAAAACTGTCACAACCTTCAGAATTTTAGAAGAAGATTAAATACCTTTGTGTTGAATCAAAATAAGACATTTGATGTTGCTTTGGAATGCTACATTCAGTATTTTTGCCTTTTTATACATGCTACAGACCAAACCAATTTCAATTACTGCAGTAACTTTGAAATTGTATCCCATTTATAGTGAAGGTATGGTTATTAAAACGTTTTTTTATTCCAATTCTTTGAATAATCAGCAAAGACTATTAACAGATTGATCAATGATTAAAATAATCACATTACTAGTTGTGTATATGTACTAAAGTAGGCGATAAAGCGTGTGTTTGGGGTCACAGTCCTAACAGCACTTTGAAGGAAATAACTACCTAACTACCAATGTGGTGTAACAAAATGAGCCATTACATAATTTCAATAGGTAAAAGAATATCATAATCTTCAAAAATATAGGTTTATTGTATATTTGGGGATGACGGTTGTGTTGATTTTTGACAAAATGTGACCGTATTTGGACAAAAAATGGCAGTGATATGTTTTTACATTATAATGTATCCAGATGAGTAAAATGCATCTTTGATTGTAGGATTAAAAAGGGATTATTCTCACCTTGACCAGCTCGTAATGTTGGATGCCATTGATCCCCACATCAGGGTCAAACGCAGAGGGCACCGGGTATCGGGTGTTAATGGCTGTGTTCTCTGGGATGGAGATGTTTATGACCGTGGACTGGAAAAGCGGAGCGTTGTCATTGACGTCCTCAATCAGGAAGCGGATCTTGACGAGTCGGAAGATCTCATCGGGTAAGACAGCCACCTCAATTTCATAATAGCAGCGTTTTTCTGCAAAGACCCCCGAGCAAAGCTTCTCCCTGTCGATTCGGTGATTGGTGGTAAAGATCTCCCCGGTGTTGGCCTCCACCCTCACCAAAGGCACGTCGCCTGTCTTGTAGACAGGCTTGAACTGCAGGGGTGAGGATAGCCGGATGTTGGGGTCCAGGTTGAGGTCGAGATCCCTGCGCAAGTTCCCGATGCGGACGTTCTCCGGTTGCTCCTCCTTCACCGTGTAGTCTCTCTCCTGGGCCCGGCATACGAAGACCGTGGAGGTGAGAAAGACCACCAACACATAAGTCTGACTTGCTAAGTTCATACTCAAGAGTGGATGCAGCTTCACTTCCACAGAAGCAATTCTGTCTCAATAGAGAGGAAAAAAGAAACAAAAGGGAAAAGAACAGAAAATGTTAAGAGCAGATTATACATTATGTTCAATTCCCGCTGCAGTGGTGACCTATTCCTCTCAGCGAGTTATGAACAGCCATCCTTTCAATGTCTTTGAGAGCAAATTAAAGGTAGTTGTACAACATTAACCTTTGCTAACATCCACTGAGCAAGAGGACACATAAAGGTTAACGCTTCTGATATTCCATCAATCTAAGTAATCGCTTTTGATGAAATGTGTCATTTTTTTGGGTCTCAACAGTATGTGAACCAGTGGCCGTAAGATCATTTGAATTGACAGATTCTCCATTCATTTCAAATGGTTTTGAATCAATGCCATGCATCTGCTGTACCTCATAACCGAACATCAGCTGAGCAGGAGAAGGCGTTACGCATTGGTGCTTGCATGCATGCACAAGCATCACTGTGAGTTGTAACACTTGACAGGAGCTATTAATAGACAGCCTAATTTGCTTCAAACGTAAACAATTGAGCTCCCGAGTATTTTGTAAACGCCCATGTGCAGCCGAACGAGTCAGACAGCAATTTGGAATTAGTTGTGAGCATGTTGGCTCCCGCAAATATGTTTTAAATACAATTTATATAACGCATGCTACTCCCCCGATGCATTATGGTGCCTCTTTTTTTAATATACAGGAAATGCAATTGGGAATATCATTGCAATGAATTACCCCTATATCAGGCTGTAATGGATATGTTGCTCCCATCACTGGGAACACAGATGAACATTTGATTTAGAGTGACCGGATTTCAAAAAGAAAAGCCGGGGTATGACATTCAGTGAAAATGAAGTATGCAATTGATTCTCACCGGGAACTATTAACAATCTGTTGACCACTGGTTTGTGTTATTAATTTAGCTAATGCTAAATGCGCTAAACTAGTCAATGCACTGACCATGATCCCACGGTGCTGTGACAGTGTGGTCATGTTTTTATCCCTGGATCCTGCAACTTGAATTGGCAAATGGCTATTCTGATTTCAGCTTGTCAAATAAACTAGAAAGTATTTTCAGCTATCCCCTGCAACATGCTCACGGACTAGTTGCTGTCTGCTATGTTGAATGTTAGATTGACTTTTGTGAATTGGTCTTTGTGGTTATGGGACAAACCTCTAGTCACTGACACAAAGCAGGAAGTACTTCTAGTTTTGAGATGATGTAAATTTATAAACACTTCAAATAGATTTGTTTTTTTATTTTTTATTTTTATTTTTTTTATAAATCGCTGCAACACATTTTCTTATAATGAACACAATCCGTGTGAATCAATAATTGTGTCCTTTTCCACTACCACTTTGCCAGTGAAATGAACTACATTACAAATTCTGCCTTTGCACATACTGTACCACTTCAGGTAAGTAGTCCTAATTTTAACTGTCACTGTATTATTTAGGCCTGCTTAATGCCATGGCTACTGACTCCATTTTGGCTTTGTATTTGATAGCTGAGATTTCCATAACAAGAGTTTTTGGACCACAATATACTATGCAGAACACAGCAATAGTCTTTAGTTTTACTGCTGGTGAGCTATTGTGACTTTTTCAGATGTTTGCCTTTCTTCACCAATTGCCAAACTGGATATTTTGTAAATACCATAAATGTTTTTTACAAAGTAGGCATCTGAATTTTAAGAACATACAAATAAAAGTATGATATTAAATATAAAACTACTAAACAATTAAACTGTTTGAAATTGGAGTAGACCATTAAAATAGTGCTCAAAGGGCTTTACCGAGGCTCAATTTCACCCATTCACACATATCTACACACCAATGAAGGCAACTGCCATGTGGGATGCTTAATATGTCCAATGGGAGCAAACTACGGTTTTGTGTATTGCTCAAGGACGCTTTGATATGGTCACCAGGGTCGGAGATCAAACATGCACCCTTCCAGTTAAGAGAAGAACCTTCTACCACAACTACGACCGCCATCCCAGATGTGACTCCTGAAGCGAAATATATATATAAAAAAAAAAAAAAAACCTCTAGCTCTTTGGGACGAGGAGAAAAAATATGTTTAATGAATTGCTCTGCTTTTTTACGTGACTCAAACAATAACCTGTAGAAAAAAGCATGAATACCTAAATTGCACTACAGGGGTTCTCTGCCTTGGCAAGCCAACCACATCCATTGAAGCTCTCAGCCCACTGACAAAGGGGAATTGATTAAAAATAAGAATTTAATATTGCCAGTTTTTAATGGCAACAATTCCAAGATGTGTCTTTTCATTTGTGTTATAAAGAGGCCACACGAGACTCATTAAAGAACAGTTAGACGAGAAGTAGACAGCTGACATTGATAAGCGTGAGGATTACTTACATTGTATGAATAGTGCAGGCAGTATGCGCATCAGCGCGTGTGGAACACTTTGAAGTGTGTGTCATATCAGACGGTGAATTGCTTTACTGTGACAATTGCAGGCACTCCAAGGTGCATGATGGAGTTTGAGTTTAATCCTTAAATGTAAAGTGATTCACCACAGTAAAAAAAAAAAAAGGAAGTAAAACAGGATGGATCAAAAATGTATCTAGATTATGTCATACTCATGAAATGACAATAGATTTCTGAAGTCGGGTATGTGTGTGTGTGTCTGATTGTGTGCACGACACCAAGTGCTGTGACCGTACGATCGAAAAACTTGGCAATGTTAATGTAGGCTGAGGGTATTTTACCCACATCGTGGTCACTATAGACTAGGAATACTTGCACAATTTTATGGTTCGGGAGTTTTGCATTGCAAGTAAACTTCAAGGACACTTGTTGAATTTTATGCACCTTTATGGAGGGAGTGCATTAAACATACTAAATTTACCTTAATGGTACAATTATGCATTCAAACCATTAAACGACTGGTCATGTACAAGGATAATCAGGTTGCAATGGTATATAGTATTTCTCTTGTTTACCTTATAAATGAATTGAATCCCTGTAGGTCCATTCAAACTTGAAGCACAATACCCTAATTAAAATTAAAGTTTTTATGCCATTCCTTTTTTTCAAGGAAAATACACATACTCTGGCGCATGTCACAATTCTTGTGTCTCTAATGTTCCGCCATGTGGACCAAGGCTAAGCCAAAGAAGAGAATGACTTAAAAAATGACGAAGAAACTACATAAATATCCACTATGTGTGTTTCCTTTGCTTACATTGTTAATCGTCTCCAGAAATGCTATTTTGAGGTCGACAGGCTAGATTCAGTCGGGCGACCTCTGGGAGACATTGTGAAGAGGAGCAGGCCTGCGCTGGCTCACTTTCCATGACAGTGTGATGGACAAAAGTCTTCCTGCTGCTTGAATCTACTGGCTGTAAGGAGCGGAAGGCTAAACATACTCTACAAGCACTGTCAAACATTACCTTTAACCCAAAAGACACCCTTAAGCATCTAGTGTGTTTAACCCAATGACCGAAAGACATTGAGAAATCTTTAGGAGAAAAAAGTTTTATTATCGCCATAACATGAAAAGCGTCATTTTAAAAAGATTTCAGATTTTCTTGGTGTCATTTTACAGCTCTAAAGATCATTGAAGGCCTGACAAGAACAGGTGACTTTTTTTTTTTTTTTTGCCCACAGTAAACAACACAGCCGACACAATTTTGCTGAGCACCAAAGGAATGACGCATGTTCTCCCGATGGAAATTAAGAAAACTGATGAGGTAACGTAGTCATCCAAGAAATAGTGTCAGAAAATGGTTGTTTGATTTTGATAAATTTGAAAATAGGCTAGGAAAATTAGCCATAATTAGAGTTCACTTTGATCAAAAACTCTGATGTATTTGTTTGTGAATAAGGTTATAAGTCTTTGCATTTTAGATTAGCAGCCACTTTGCCTTTTCATGGTCGTAGTGATAGAGAATACAAAATTTTGCTAATTTTACATTAGCTTTATGAGAAGTCGACACGACTGTTATGGCAGGCCTCAAGATGGCAGTCAATGCATGATTATGTGTCACGGCTGACAAACGTAAACTTTCGCACTCGGACAACTGGTTCGTCAATAACAGCTATGGTCTTGGTAACGTTAACAAGTATCAGGTTAAAAATTACATTTTCATATCATTTTTAACCTCTGTGTAAATACTCGCCAGATATAATGAACAGAGTCAACGTGAACACACTTTAAAACAAAAACACAATATGATTGTTGAATTTGATACTCAGCGTTCATCAAAGCAACTTTCCAGTAGCTCACTTGATTATATGTAGTATACACTTAGCAGGCACTTTATTTCATATACAGTACATACACAATAAATGACCTCTAATATTTCAAATTGTTGCCAGTATGAAGACATGCTTATTATTTTTAAGTGTTATTGTGGCAGCAGTTTGGCATTTACAACGGCACTGCATCATATTGAGGCATTTTCTGAGACAGCACGAGTATTGAATTTCATACTGCTTTGATTGTATTGATGTGTTTTCAATTTTTAAGTGGAAATAACGTTAAACTCAGCTCAATTACATGGTACAGAATATAAGATACATTATCTTTCCTTCCCAAAGCATAAACTGATCCAATTATACACTTTCCTACTCTCGCTATCTTTTCCTTACCTATCATTTACATAGGGAACATACTGAGTCTAAACTTATGATAATGTCGCATCTAAAGATTGTTTGACTGTAGAGTAGACAACTACCAAATCGATATGGATGGCTGTTTAATTCAATTCTAGGCTGTATTTTTACTAAATTTGACTCAACATAGGGCTGTATTAACCTCCCTATGGTATTATTCCATTCATCTGAAAATCTTTTCAGCTCCACTGATCATCTCCGTGTTCAAAATGTGTGTGCACATTTGAGACCCAAATAAGAAATAGTGGTGGTGACAGAAGCATCACGACCACTTGTCTCCTAAGAGCGAAATGGAAATTGGTCTGGAACAAACTGATTGCCCCCCGAGGTTAGAGTCTCTGACAGCTTCTCGACTTGACCAGGATCTCGCTTGTTGCCGCGCACCCACGCAACGTTCTTTGCAGCCAAGATGCTGAGGGACCAGCGCTCGAAAGTGGGGGTACTTGTAAAAAAATGAGAATTCCATTAATTATAATACTAGTACAATATGGAGCTATATTTTCCCACTTGTATTGGAAGTATCTGTATGTCAAGTGCACATAAGAGGGAAGCCAGATGTATCCGTTGAAAAGCGGGACTCGGGTCGACCGAGCAAATTGGCTCACTATCACGTTAAAATGTCCACCTGGAATGGTTGCGTTAAGGCGCATTTTACGTGGCTTTTAGTTGGAATTTGGAATCTGGATGAGCTGAGGGATCGTTTGAAATAGGCTCATAAAGTCAAACAAATACCGACCTCGAAGATATTAAAAAGCAAAATATCTTACCTTATTCCCTTGGCTGGACTGAAAAATCAGTTAGCGGTGCCTCCGCGTAAAGACATCAGCGATTTTCAAAAATGAAAATAATAAATTATGTGCCATGTATTGAGCTGAAGTGAAGATAAGACGAGGGTAATAATCCTCGTCGGGGAAAAAGGATGCCAAAAACAATCCACTACAAAAACTTATCCATGCGCAAAAAGCGGTTGTCCACCAGAGCTGGAGGAAATAAATGCGCACACAACTTTGTTTCGAAAAGGAACACCAGTACAATTCCTCTTCAGCTGTCCGAGCTTCGTTTATCACCTATATCTGACATTTAAGTCAACGTCACTTGCGCCAAAATGTGCGTCAAAAACTTCCATCCAAAATTACACTTCTCGTTGAAAACTTGCGGCTAATTAATTTTACAATCTCGTGCAACAAAAAAGCCAAATTCCCAAAGAGGGACGCACAGATCGCATTTCTTGGCCGCCCCCCTCCCTCCTCCAGCTGGATCAAAATGTGGCTCGGTGCAGCATCACTTGCCGGAGCCGGGATATACGCTTCGCCGAGGCGGTGCGCTAAACTGGAAATGTCTCGGTAGTATTGGATGAACTCTGTGTGTGTGCCCACCTCTCTCCCTCCCTCACTCGCTCTCCCCCAACTGACATCACTGAGGGAGGAGGAGCAAGCAGAAAACTCCGGAGCTGTGCTCCCGTTAAAGCCGCACTGCGCTGATGAGAAGCTCGCACTGGCTTTTGAGGAGCACTTGGAAGTGCGAACAGGCTGCGCGGCTCTACTTCACAAATCCACCCTGAAAGCAAGAGGGCGGCAATGTGCACTTGGGCTTTCTTTCGTGCTCCCAACTTTGAGTCCTATTTGGTCACTGGCACCTCTGGATAAACATGAGAGATGCGCTTCTCTTGTCCCATGTCACAGCAGTATTGTTTGGAGCTGAGAATGAGGGGTTGGGGGGCTTGATAATGGACTTGTTCACACTTTCCATATACGGTACAACAATACATGTGTGGTGGCAGTGACAGTTCAGATTAAATGTTGTTTACTATATCCGCAGAAAATCACGTGAGGTTCACCGAGGTTGAAATGTTAAAAGTATTGGGTTATGACGTTGTCTGTGACAGCCAATTACATTATAATAAAATTAAGTTTTAGATACATTTGAAGCCACAATTCAGGGTTTGGTCAATTGTCCATCCTGTCCATTGCAAACTTGCTCAAACGCAGAGTGTTCTAGAGTTTATTTTGGCAAAGAGCTTTGCTCTGGCTCAACATATCAGACTCTTTGTTGCTGTTGTTAGCTGTTGCCGCAGTTACAACTGTATGTTTTGCATTGTTGCGGTAGGCTAAACTTGAGCTGCTTCTGTGGTAAACAAGCTCCCACTTAAAAAGAATGCATGTCACTTTTTCAAAGTTGCCACCTGGGCTTTTTTCTAATGTTAAATGTTTTACTGTAAAAGCATTCTCTTGGTGTGACATCAACTGAATATTTCTAAATTCATCAGTCTGAATATTAGCTGTGACAGATTTTTTTCAATATGTTTTACCTTAATTTCATGATTTCTTTTTTTGTGTACTTTTAAGTTGTTGACCAAAATAATCATTTTGGCCAAACATGCTTTTTGGGGGATTTCTGCAAAAACAAACTGTTTTGGCGTTCTTTTCCCAATAGCAAACAGTTGCACAGCAAATTGTAGTTGTTTTTCAAAATAAGTCAAGTATTTTCAGCCAATTGCTAGCTAGGCTGTTTCGGCAGTCTACTACAAAATAGCCCAGCCAGAGTTACCTCTAACATCATCCAAAAACAGTCATTTTACAGGTATATGTATAAGTGTAAGTATAGTTCGATATGAGCATCACATGATCAATCAATATAAACTTCAGTTGTCTATACAGAACCGCAGTGTACCTCTGGATGGCAGCCCATGTCACTTACGCCATACACGCAAAGACAGCAAGCGCAGACCTGGACAAATCCAGGCTGTTCTGATAGAAGTCTGTACATAACTTCTGTTCAGAACGGCAAAAGGAAAATACCACACCTGTGAACCCGAGTGAGAATCCATTTGGATTTGCTCTGCTTATTTCATTTGATGTCTTTATTTGGAACAATTTAATTATGTTTGTTCATTTGGTTTCATTTTAATTAGATAACAAGGCTCCATGTAAACCTTGTGATTATCTTTGCACTTGATTTAAACACGACGTTTGCAAACATATGCGTTTACTTAGGGGGAAAAAGAGCGATATTTCCCAATTTTCATACATTACAGACCAAACCAACTGAATCATAATTCATGTGTGCATATTATGCACTGCCCATTTCAAACAATTTCCTGTTTCTGAATAAAAAAATATGTTTTTATTGGATTAATCAAAAAACAAATGAGACAAATTGATTATTGAAAAAATCCTTAGTGGCAGGTCTAAAATAAATTGGAAAAAATATACAGTTAATCCATGTGATCAGAATGGGTATCTGTTGGTCTCACTCATGCATGATCATTACTAGAAATGGCAGCATAAAATCCTTGTCAAAGCACATTTAATGCTGTATATTGTACATTTTTCAGTTGACCGATAATTTACCTCTGACTTTCTTGGACTAATTAAACTGGGTCCCGAACGAACAGCGCAAACCATAACTGATAAGTTGTATGTCTTAAAAATGGGTTTTTGGGTCACCAAATACGTCTGTCACAAGTCTCATTCACTTTGAAGTTGTGAATATACAATTGGGGCGTCTTCCAACTAAATAGCACAAATACAACAGATACAGTGTGTAGTCGAGACTTTTTAATTTATTTTCCTTCAGACGGCAACTCTCGTTTTTTCACACCTCTCCCGCTCGCACATCAATCAAAACAAACACAAATAAATGAAAACAAAGTACTTACTGAATAATATGTTACAGAGTTATTAAACTTTTCGAGGACACAGGCTGCCTGTGTGCGCACAGATGGTGTGCTACTAATATGGGAGCGACAGCGAGAAGGACATTGAGGAAGACTCTTTTGCGTAGCAAATACTTTGTCCTGGTACGTGTTCACCAGTGAATATAATATATTTTATTAACTAAAGAAATCAAACAGGGCCTCTGAATCTGCCAATGTCCAGCAGATCAACCACAAAACATTACCGTAGTCACCTTGAAAAATATTTTTGTGTAAGTTTTTCCACTTTTTCAATCTCCATATCAGAGATTCAATTTTCTAAATAAATCATTGCCTCCTTCATATTCCTTAGCCAGCATGGTGCTGGGCCTTAGCATCCCTTGTCCATTCATAAGATCAAAATAAGTTCCGCCCACGCTAGTATTAGTATTAATCACAGGGTGTTTTCTCTTACAAGGTGGGCTGCTGCATAAGTAACAACATGGTCAGGTTATTTCACTTTTGTCATCCATGTGTAAAATATTTTCCATTTGAGATTAGCGTAGAAGATTTGAGGACCAGCTGAGCTTCACAGGAAACATTTCATCCCAATGTATGAACAATCATGTTTCAGAATAATTTACAAGCATTTTCACAGCAAGCCTGTCAAAAAACAGTAATTCATTCTTTATACGTCTAACAGACTGCAACTATTTTGAAGAGCCAGAGACATTTGAACAAAAAATGTTCCCTCATACAGAGGCTGTCCGTTTCCACAGCAACTTTCAAGAACCACTTAAGAGTTATACCCCAATGAGTTGAATCTCTCTCTATTGTCTCGTTTCTTTGAGTTTCTTCTCACTTTTTCCAAGATCTCTGGAGGTAGGAAAGATTTGAAAAAGATGGAGTGGACAGAGCACGGACAATTCAATATTTACTTTTAGCTTCTTTGCAGCAGAGGTAGAATTTCAGAGAAATGGTGCAGGGACCCAAGACAGACAAAGACTGCATGAGATAATATTTGAACTTTTCCCGCAGCCCGCGAATATGCAACATGTGTGGCCTTAGTTTCATCCAACGTGGGAGATCAGAATGAAAAAAAGGCTTCAGGCTTCCCATCTGTCATATCGGTGCTGAAACAGTTGACAACAGACACAAATCATGTTGCATGGGCACCCATGTCTTACTATTGTTGAGAGGGTTCAGAGTAATACCAACCGTGTTTGGATCGAAAAACAAAAATCAAGCCACTGACAGAAGATATATCATGTTGCTTACTAAATAAAATATGTTTTGAAGATTATAGGTGTAAAATCATTTATGATAGATTTTTAGCGCACTATTCTTTTTCCAGTGAATTCATATGATCTCAAGTGTCACTTTAAATCCTGGACTATATTATAAGCAGGCATGTTTGTAATACTCATGGCACAATTTGATTGGTAATTGACACATAAACATGCCCTTTTGTTTGGCCTCAATTAATCAACTTCAGAGAGGCAAGAAGTTTACTCGCAATAAAACTACAGCTAATAATATCCTGTCAGATCAACTTGAAGTGCGCTTAAAGCAAAATGAGCACAATTCCTCACGAGGCGAAGAAATCTCTGGACTAATGAAGGGTCCAGCAATGAGTGGCATGTATTTGCAAAATACCAATTAGAGTAACGCCAGACCTCACCTAATGTCCACTGGCAAAGTAATTTGTGCGTGCAGGAGAGATACATGATGTTGTTACATGACAGCTAATTAATTCCCTGTTAATGTCTTGGAGAAAACTATTGGCCTGGTGATAAATTAAAAAAAAAAAGCCGATGCATTGTTGTTTGCAGATATGGGTGATTTCCTGGTGGTTTTGTTGTGCCATGTATGGCCATTGCAGCTGCAAGATAGATAAACCTTTTTAACAACTGAGTATAGCAACTGTCTGTATTTAGTCAATATTGTGTGGGAAAAGTCTTAGTTTGAATAAGCATATTCTGACTGAACAATATGCCAATACTGAACTTAACAACCAATATGCACATTTTAGTAATTATGTATGAATGATTGATCCATAGGGGCAGTGAAAAGCACCGTCAGCCATTCTTGTGTGGAGTTTGCATGTTCTCCCCCAGCCCACGTGAGTTCTCTCCGGGCACTCCGGCTTCCTCCAACACTCCAAAAACATGCATGGCAGATGTATTGTGGGCACGGGTAGAACATGAAACTCCAGACAGGAAGGCTGGAGTGAGCTGAAATTGAACTTGGGACTCTGACCTGTGAGCCGGATGTGCAAATTACTCTTTTACCATGTTGCTCTGTACACTGGTTGCCCTTGAAAATTTAACACTCAAGATGGAGGGTAATCAGATAACTGAGCATACAAAATAAAGCCAGCATCCAATATTTTTCGTTTCATAGGATTATAAGGAGAGGTCTTGTTGAACAAGCCTTATTTATGGCAATTTCCATACAAAGGGCGCAATCGGCTTTTAAGTGAACCAGGTGTTAACACATTAACAGAAACAACCAGAATAGAAAAAAAGTCAAGCTTCGTTGGATTATAATTCAAAAAATATACATACGACACACTTATTTATTAGGCATATTGATGTTATTTTTTAGTTTTTGATTTTCATGTCTAAAAAAAATCCTTTTTTTCTCTAGCAGTTTTCAAAACATTTGAAATTAGTAGGATATCCAGGTAATGGTAGCAAAATGTAAATATTTATTGCAATTTAACTGACAATGGGGGGTTAATATTTCACTGTATCTTTATTAAACTAAAGTTGAAGGTTCAACATGTTGAACATTTACATTTTTTTTTTTTTTACAAATGAGACACTACTTTTTCAATTTTTCAAACCCTGCTAATTTAATTGTGATGGAGTATACATTTATTTTATGGCTTTTTACAAAAAGAAATTAAGCTACAAATGTAAATGTCATTCTGTCTTCATAATGAATAATCATGAGCCATATGTGGTAACATGTAAGCATGTGCACAGCTGGTTAGGGGTTGAGTAGGGGCAAATACAAGCAATATAGGCGGCTTGAGTTGAGTTTAATTAACAGAAGACACAAATGGCATAAAAATGGTCGTCTCTGTAGTGCGACTCCTGTCTATGTTGTTATTTTGCTGATTGAGTCCCACCATCGGAAGGCTCCGTTGCTGGGTGGTGAAGCTGGATGGCGGATTTTGCCTCATGTAACCATGGAAGAGGTTGAGTTATATTCAGGGATGCTTCTTACACATTATTGAGGGAAAAAAAAACATCTACTGTTCTTTAATGTAAATAAAAGTTGTAAAAACAAATAAAAATGTCATCGTGTAAACATTTTTGGCAAGTATTCCATGGATGACCTTTTACTTTAAAATTAATCATCCATACAATAGCAATAATTTTTAAAGTATTTGGAAACTAAAAAATAATCAGAGTTGTGTAACACTGTTAACCTAAATGGTATTATTACCGACATTGCACACAGATATAAAAATACACACACACAGTTTATGTTGCTGATGAATTTACTGACATACGAACATTTCGTAGCAAAGTCGAGTCTCATGGAAATACATATTCATCGCCAACACTTAAATATATTTAATCAAGGTGATGTTATGTAGACATGTATTGTAAATCAAAGAGAGAGATTCTCTGAGGAGCCAAGCCCAACTCCAGACTGACCATTTGATTTATTCAGAGGGATACTATTAGCCATACAGTTTAGAAAACAGTTATTTAGGAAGGCAGATATTAAGTTGTTAAGGTTTTCTCCATTTTAAGAGGTAACAACTGTTAAACAGCATTTGTGTGTTGTACGATGTGGGCAATATACATGCTGTGGTGATGATTCCTTCCATCTGTCTACTGTGAAACAGCCTGCGGCAACGTTGTCAAATGAAAATGTTTGCTTGGAACTACACATTCCATTTAGTTGGAGGTTCATTTTGTATTTGTCAGTTAATTTGCTCTACTTCTCACAAAAATACTTGTGAGAAAACCTTGGAGTCTTGAAGAATGCAATTCAGGGTACGGAACCGAATGAACCTGCGCAATTTTGCTGGCAGAGTCCTGATTAATAAAGACACGCAACACTCGTTTAACACAGCGCCAGCTTTTGACGATGCGTTTGCCTTTGCATGGTGAAGGTCACTGAATTGATTTTAGATAAAAAAATTTATGTGGCGAAGATTTCGATCTTAATGACTTGCCTTTGTGAGGTCAGGAACAAGCCTGGCCCCAGCAACAACAGACGCTAGTTGAAAATAAATTGCGTAGATGTGAGTTAAAGTTGAGATGATGGATGTCCAATCAGTCAATGCTCCGAATCCTCATGGTGCATTCCTTATTTTGTTAGTTTTTACAGCAAACTATTTTTGCGTTGTGGCAGAAGAGAAAAAGAATTGTGTTTTCTATAATCACCAAAGAGTCATTATTTGGCAGTTGACATCCCCAGATGGCCCTATGGTTGATGTTCTTGTCACGTCGTGTTGCGTTGTCCCTGCCTTGAATGGGCTGTGTACACAACCATTGTTTGATGAGTAAAATTGAAGGCAAGTCTTGTAAACTGCCGATGCCCCCTTGCCAAAGACGTGGCATTGCAAAGACAATGTGCGCACACATCTCCTTTGCACTCTTGAGACTTTAAGCTCCTTATCTTGCTGCTTTCGAAAGGAAGCAGACTGTATTGTGCTGGAACGAATGCTATGAAGCTTGGAAATATACGGTTGAAGGAAAAAAGAGGAAAACATCAAGACTAATTAATTTGTTACAGTATCATTAAAATTATAGCGTATCTCTAAATAGCATATTTATTAATGCGCTGCGTCTTGTACTCCGGTGTGTCCTATATATGGAAAGTCCTCAAAAATACATATCGAGATTGGGTCTTATAATTTGTTGCATTTTATGGTCTGTAAAACACAGCACGTGAAATCAGTCCTCCAGCACACATTGAAAGAGTTTTCTTCCCAATCTTAGCCATTACGAACTCATGCTGAAAATAGAATAGTACTAAATCTGAATGTCTAATGTAGATGAGGTCAAATATGATCAAAAATAATATTAACATGGATTCCCAGAGATGATAAACAGTTTGAAGTTAATTCTGAGAAATCATATGTAATATTTAGAATGACTTGACAGGATACGTGACCCCGGATGGGGCAGTTAGCTGATGTCAGAGGCCGTAATATAAATGCGTTTCAAAAACAATAGCAAGTTTGTATATGCTGTTGTTGTCTGAAAGCAACTTAACACAAATGTGGCCTCTTCCCACATCACCAGATGTTGTGGATAAGACACATTTTATATTCAGCAATCTAGATGACTACGCGTATTGTTTCAAGATGTCATTTTAGTTCTTTTTTGGGAGTGTCAGATTGATGAAAAACTGCCAAGGTGTTTCCAAGCGTGTTGTTATTTTCAGATTTTTTTTTCCGTTTCATGTTTTAAATCGTCTTTCATGGCATGATGTCGTGGATTAAAAGGAGACATAACAACAAGCACTGAAAGAGCATTTAACCGTAGGAGACAACACAAACAGGTTTGATTTCCACTACCTTGCTGTCAGCAAGACACTGTCACAGTGTATCACAGTTTTTCTTCCCGCAGAGCTGTGTGTGTCAGTCCATCAGTTATATTAGCCATCTAAGTGGGCCTCAATCAAGTGGAGTCGCGAAAAGGGGAATCTTGTCCATCCTCAGTGTGTGTCCCTACAGAAGGAAAATGTTCAGTATTGATTACATGTCTTTCGAGACCCTACAGACTTCTGATGGAGGTGACAGTTACTGACTGAGCTCTGTTTTGGTGACATACTCAAGTGGAACGAGAAGCAGCTTTCAAAGTGCACCATGGAAACATCAAGCAGATGTTTTTTCGTCAGTCGAAAAACCTGAGAAATGACTGGCTGTTTGAGAATGTTATGGTGTCTTTCCAATTTATGATGCTAAGCCAATTTACGTCATTTCAAGCATCGCCCCTTTTCTGAGTTATAAGATTATGCATTTTATGCTTCAGAATTTCCTGTTAATATGTTTGGTGTGTTGCCATTGATGTCTTTGATGTTTCAGGAGGTCACACAAGATCAAATGGCTCAGCAAGCGTCTGTCTACCTCAAACCAAATTTGTAATCCACACAAAATGGTGTTCTGCATTAAAAAAACATTACACAAAAGACTAATATTGCCAGTTAAAAATGAATGTACAAACACAATAAATATGAAGTCATTTCCTTTTGCAGTGTTTCACAAGTTAAAATAACTTGTAGAGCTGTATTTACACATTCTTTGAGTAATCATAGACAGATTACTTATTATACACACAAAATTGTAACATGATGATTTGTCGATTTGTTCAGATTTAAGTAGGGTTGCATGGCCCCTGTAGTATACACACATGTATACACACGTATGTATACACACACAGCATGAAATATGAAATATTTGGGAAATATTTCTTGCTAGTCTTTGTTTCTTTACCTACATATGATTGGCAGCCGGTATTTATTTGGAGTGTAAAATATGAAGTTTAAACTTGCTCTAATAAGCAGCAAACTACACTGTGGGTATACCTACAGCTCAGGCAGCCTTCCAAAGTTTTACAACCTCAGAAGATAGCATTGTGAAAAATATTGTTTGAGATACTACCTTGAGTTTCATTATCTTTTAAAAAGCAAGTGAAGCCACTTGAGTAACCGCCTCCCCATTTCCATCCATTTTCGATACAACATATCCTTTTCAGGGTCCCAGGGAGCTGGAGCCTTTATCCACTGACTTTTGGTGCAATAACAATGCCGCAATAGACAAGAACTAAGTGCATGTTTGAGAGGAAAATGGAACATACAAAATCTTCCAATCACCAAGATAATAAAGTTGTCGACAAACTTTATCAATGTACAAAGCTATTTTTTTTTCTTCCCTTGAGAATGAATACTTGCAGGAAACAGATGCTTTCATTGTTCTTTTGTCATGGGATTGTTTTCTTTATCATCAAGAAACAATTCCTAGAGACGATTCCTTCTATGGTCACCCACTGAGAATGATTCTTGGGGTGTATCAAAACATTTCTGAATAGGAAATGATACATCTCAAAGATTGGAATGGACTGACTATTTACTTAGGAACTAAGAAAAATGTATACATTTTAGTCAGTAAAAGAAATATGGCATTCAGTGTTTATTAACAAGGTTTTGAAGTCCTCGTCTGTACAGTGAGGAAGCAGAAGAAACCTTTTATTTTTTTTATTTAAACAATTCTTTTTGAAGTGTTTCTCCTTTTTGTTTATTAAGGATGTGGATTTGGCTTGTAACCACAGCTTTATGTTTCCGTGCTATGAGATTTACATAAAAACCCTACAGTCTAGAAAGTTTTGAAGGGATTCTGGCTATAAAAGAAGACTGAGGATGAGCGACAAAATGAAAGCCTCAAAGACCGAAGGGGGGGGGGGGGGGGTTGCTGTACGCGGATGTGGGGGTGGGTGGTGCTGAGGGCAAAAGGAGAGGCACTGGGGAGATTGGGAGGGGGCGTGGGGGGTATGCCGGTTAGCCGAGCCTGAGCTTGGCTGTGTATGAGAGCGGCAAATCCGACTTGGTTGGTAAACAGAGGCTCCAGGGACACTTCTTTTGCATGCAGGCTGAGATGGAAGCCCTCTGTGATCCTAATAGAGTAAGCTCATAGAAATCACCATAGAAAATGCCAATAAGACAGCAGCAACACACACCGAGCAATATACAACACACTCGCGCAGGCAAACAAATATGAATGTATTTGTGAACCCCCTGGCTTCCCTGCACTTGCATGCCTTCTGGAGCGCTAACTTGTTCTTAGCTGTGAAGCGTCAGAAGGGTATCATCTTGGTTTTAATTCAACCCCCACCAGTTTAGCCTGGTGAGTTTAAAAGGCAGCATAGCGCGCTCCCAACAGTACACAGCAAACAAACTAATTTTATGGTCGTGATTCTAGAAAATCCCAGTCTGCTCCCTATTCTTTTGCCCTGAGACGTTTGGATCAAACACTAACTTTGAATTGGATGATGACTTTGTGAAGTCACATCTATTATTTTTGTTTGTGTGTGTGTGTGTGTGTGTGTGTGTGTGTGTGTGTGTGTGTGTGAGAGAGTTTTAAGCAGGGGTACTTTCAGAGGTTCTAATTTCTGTTTCATATTCAGTGTTAATTTCAACTGGCCTTGAATATGAACCATGGATGAAAAAGTGGGAACCGCAGTTTAATGCCTCTGTAGATTCACAATGCCCGTTGTCAAATTTTTACCTTCAGCAAACATTTACGCAAGTGGACAGACGACACGCAGATTATCCAGCCACACCCAAGAATCTGCATTAAATCATCATATAGGCTGCATTAACTGTCATGATTCTGTTCATTGAAGTTTTTTGTCATCGACTAATGCGCTGCATACAGTGAGCCTCCTGAATTGATGACAGACGTGACCTCCTCTGAGGCCTGGATCTCTTTCCCTTTTCTTTATTTTTCTTTTACAGCGAAGTACATGCAATTTATCATTCATGGACATTCTAGGGAGCAAAACCCAGACTCAAAAATATCAAAATAACAGTACATTTTTCAGAAAATGGCAGATCCAATTTTATTCATCTCCCAGAGGTGGCGCCCTAACTGTGAATGCGCTGACCCTTCACTTGTCTGACACTTGCTCTCATAGCCCAAGAAGAGCTTTTCTATATAATGTCTGTCTTTTTCAATAGAAGCCAATCTAACAAGATCCAGCAAAGATGCTTGCTATTAGATTTACGCAAAAATCCATGAGGACCTCAGAGGCCAAAATGCAAATAATGTACATGAGACACACTACATGAAGCTCTGCTTCGGTCTGACATCTGTCAAGACAGCAGTGCCTCATGCGTGGTTCTCTGTAATATACTAAAGAAAGCATCTTCAGAAAAATCACTTGTTATAAGTATTTCTAAGTGCTTAACCAACTTTGTCATGCTTTCTCAGATATCCACGTGGATCTCGGGTCGCAGGGGCAGCAGCTTGAGCAGGGAAACCCAGACTTCCCTCTCTCCGGCCACTTCATCCAGCTCCTCTGGGAGGATCCCCAGGCATCGCCATGGACGCTGCACTAAACCACCTGTTGATCTCCCTTTCCATCTTGCCATCACTTGTGAACAAGACCCCAAGATACTTGAACTCTTTTCATGAAAAATAATCTGAGATGCACTGAGCGTGCAATAGTGTAGTTGCGAAGTAGCAAGAGATATTCTGTTTGTATTTGTGATATACCGGGCAAAACTGGGGAAGGGGGGTGAATGCTGTCACAGCTTTTTACAGTGTACAAAAAAAAAAAAAAAACTTACATTATCACTTCAACAATGCCCTGTCCCATTTTGGTGCCTACTATTTCCCAAACAGATTCAATATAAGTTACCAGGGACAACATATTTTCCTAATAGATGAGTTACAAAGACATGATGTTATCAGAGCGGAAGATTATTAAAAAAAAACAGTAATTTAGATGACCATAAGATGTATAGAAACTGATTTGCCATGTTAAATATTTGTTTAATATCAAATACAATCTTTACTGGTACATAACACAATATTTCCACAAATAAAGTGACCCATATAGCGGTGACGTTTTTCCTAAGTTGAAACTGATTTTCATGGTATGTATTCAAAAGCCACCCATATTGATATCCTACGCGGAACTTTTACAAGCAGATGAAAATGACTTTTTCCAAAAATAGTAAAATCCTATTCCAGCAGCTTTGATTGTAATACTTTATTGGCTTTGGCCAACAGTGGTATCAAAGAGTATGGATTAGACCTAGTCAACATACAGCAGACTGTCAGGTTCAAATGATAAAACTAGAGTAAAATTGGCCTGTGTGCAAAGGATTGCTGAGGGCAAGGATTATAAAGGTTTTTTATCCAGCGCCTTGCCCCATATTGATTCAGTTATAACTAAGAGATTTATCAACACAATGTTTGACAGGGACTTCAGTAACACTTAGAATTAAGTTACAACTACAAGTGAAGAATAAAAATGCCACTGCAGCAGAAATTCAGAGAAGGACAAATGGGTCCTGTGAAGCTTTGCCCCACCCTTTACACTTACTGCACCGCTCTTATATATGTAGGCACTTTCTTGGTTTGACAGCTTTACAGATAGACGGATAAAATACTGCCGACATAAAAATAGCTGGTGTGGCTATTTATTACATTTAAAAAGGGGACACACTTTTGATTATGCATCACAGCCAGTATACTGGTTGCTGTCGCTCTAAGATACAACATTATTTGGGGTAAACGCAATCTTGTAAGACAATCACTGGCATCCAAAAAAAATATCATTCTTCTTCTTAAAAAAAAAAAGGTTGGTCGAGCTTTGATGGTTTATATGTGTATTCATGAGGTATTTTTATCCTTATCATTGACATCAACTGTCAGATGATTGGAAATTTATGCCAGGGCAGTATAGTTTACTAAGTGTAGCGCAAGTGTAATTTTTCAGGTAATTTCCTAATGACAACATTGTTGGTTAATGTTGACGGCCACTGATTTGTTGTCACCGCAGTTGATCGAAATGCTGACATAACTGCTGAAAGGGGGACAGAGAGACTGGTTTTGAAATGCTACCTCTGCAAAAATACAACAAATGGACAAAAATAACAGGTTGTAATAATGTTAAATACATAATAAGCACTTGCTTTTCATTCACAGCTCAATACAAGCATATAAAGACAGGTTACTCTTTCATTTTCTATTATTTTAAGTGGACCATGAGTCCGGAATAAAATTGAATTTATATATTTAGTAGCTATTAAAAGCAAATATTTTTAAATTGGAACAAATTTCCTTGACTGGCCTCGTTTCTTCCTTTTGACCACAATTTTGCATTTAGAATGTGAATGTGACACGCAATCATAACAATCCCTGAAACTCACTTTTGTGTAACGTGACTATGATGCGTCAAACAAAAGTTTGGGAAACCTTCAGGTGTTTCTTTTTTTATATATTTGAATATATTTATATATATATATATATATATTTTTTTTTATATATATTTGAATATATTTTGAATATTTCTGTTTTGCAGTATAGTCACAATGACAAACGATCCTGTCACAGATTAATAACATCCACACTGGTTGAAAATACTTCTTTTGCATTAACTGTATCCAATGCTGATGGAATCACGAAATATGACTACTGTAACTGCATTAACCTGTCAAAAGATACAAATACACTTTATGTTAAAAAGTCGAGTCTATGAATAATCATGTTTCTAATCTCTCGGTGTATCAAAACCAATTCATATCAGTGATGCAACACTGTTCACTCTGCCATGTTATCTTCATGAAAAGCAGGCGATTGAGCCTTTACATTGCCTGGAAGCACATGTGGGATGAGATAGGAGACAGATACAAGAAGATGGGAGACAAGACAGTTCACAGCGCATTGAAGCTAAGGAGCAGCATGGGAATATGTCATGAAATCAAAGCTGAAGTGGAGGGATGCATAAACATCCACAATGTTTTTCTATTAGACCTGGATGTGACGGAATGCAGCTCAAAATCAAACGGCACTTATCTTTTTGCAAATGCAAGTTTGCTCTAAAACTGTACATTTTTCGGATACCTTGGTTATTGTCTCTAAACCCCACACACACTATATATATATATATATATATATATATATATATATATATATATATATATATATATATATATATATATATATATATATATATATATATATATATAGTGATTCCTTGCTCAGACAATGTTTTTAATTTACAGTAAGTTGTGGGGTAGAAAATATATGTATACTACCACGTTGTCCTGTTGGCTAAGTCTCCCTTTCAATGAAATTTATGACTATAATTATTACTCACTTGCTTTTCGCTGATGATATTGGCACAGGGTGACTAAATAATGATGAGATACAGTGACATTTAAATATCCTTCTTTTGTCCTTGCCCTACTTCAATAAAAATGTAAACAATTTTAAATGTTTGCCCCTGAAAGGCCGAAACTCCAGACACAGCAGTTTTTATAACTTGCACGGATAGATGGATAGGTGCGAAAGCATGCCAAATCTAATTTTTATATTTAAATGCATAAAAAAAAGAGCTTGCAGACCTTGCCAGCGTTTTAACATATGTCACTTGGGAAATCAATTAGGGAACAACTACAATAGGATGTTAACACAGAAAAGGACACCGTTTCATTTAGATCTTGAAGAAAGTCTAACTAGATTCTTTATAAGTGCACTGCATTTTTAACCTGATCTGATGAGACAGGGGCTTGTCAGTGTTGTTGCTCATTGTTCAATATATTCAGATTGTTAGCACAGCACAATCACTTTAGGCAAATGTTACATTTTGCTGTGAATTTTCACCTGTCAATGCATTTTCAACTGGGACCAACTTGTGTTAGTATCAATTACCGTATAAAATGTTCAGAGCATTATATCGAAAACGGCAAAATGGCAAGTGCTATCGTAGGAAGAAGAAGTAAATGGATACGTGAGCATTACCTCCTCGGTGCAGGTAATACATTTTGACAACAGGAACATGTAGAGAAACTAAATATGCTTTGCTCATTATGCATACATCATCGCTGATGTTCATACTCCAGCTGAATCTTAAGTGCCATAGTGATGCACAGAGACACTAGTCTCAGGGTTTAGCAGCAAACAACAATCTATCATGGGATTGCAGAGCACCTGCTGGGTCCCAGATGTGCTTTGGCACTTTTTTTAAAGGCTGGCTAGCGGAGGGCTCCCTCAGGGACTCGGCCTGCAGCTGTGACAGTGGCTACAGTGCATCTGCCTGATATACTCTACCGAGCCCTTTCGTGCTGCTTTACATACATATGTGCAAAAGCCTGGAAGACAGGCTTGTATCTTGGGTATATTAGTATAAGACATACGTAATAGGCAGGAAATGCAACGGGCTGATGTCCAAGCTGCAATTATAAACCAAATGTTGTGCGTATATACGCACAACTCCACTGTCAGGTTTTGTGGCCTGTATACTGGGTGTATGAAATGTCCTTTTTAAGAGCTTTTCTGCAAATAACGGAATGGGTTTTAAGACAAAAAGTCAATTACAACAGACGACATTTTATGAAAAAAGGGGGAAGAAGCCTAACTGATTAACAGTAATTACTTAAAGATATATTCAGGGCAGGTCATTTAAACAATAAGGTGCAAAACATTTTTAAATCAAGACTGGTGGAATGGATTTAATGTCTATAGCTGTCAGTGTGAGTGAATGATTTAATATGTTCACTGCCAGCCTAGTAAAAACATTTTTTGATGTGAAGTGTCATCAATGGCAGTGAATGGTTCAAACAAAGTCATTTGGTGTACTGTTTTGTGTCCCATTATGTGCAATAGCACATCGGATAACCCAGTGTGCCTTAAAACCCAGTGCATGCTATATGGAAATCTCCAAAAATAGACCTGTTTATTGAGACTATACATGGTGTACCTTATCCAAAAAAATTGGCACTCCATTTTAACAACAAAAGGGGCCATTATATCTTGTCGCATCAAAATCGCCCATTTCAAGCAACCTGTGCCTGAGCTAGATAGTTGATGTTGCTGCATACAAAGTCTCATTTAATATCTTTCACTCTACATGCAAATGTTATTTTTTTCCGACATCATAGCATGCACTCAATATCAACAACCTCAGGTAAAGTTCTACATCAAATAAGAGCCAACACAAGCTTCAGATTTTACAAAGATAATGCTACTCAACTTTGATTGACACTGCTGGCGCTGTATTCATTTAGCTGTTGCCTGTTTGATGTTGTCCATCAAAACTTAATGTTGTCTATGTTAGGAAAGAACACCTCTGGTGTTGCCTCTAATTACATCGCGCAGGTACACTTAATGAAGAGTGATGGAACCTAATGAAGTGTAGGATGCAATTGTGTCAAACTGCACTTTATCAAGACTTGAGGTATTTTTACAGTATATAGCTCTCTTATGTTGCACAGCTGTTAAGTGAATATCTTTTTGTCAGTGTCAACAAAAACACAGTACCTGTACTCGTCTTCAACAAGGTTCAGCACTAACTAAAAGTTAATAGGCATCTGATTAGTGTCTACATTTTGTTAGGAAGATCTTAGTGTTAATGGTACTGCGACCTCAAATCATTGAGATTTTACTTTGTTTTATAAAGTTTATAAAAACAAACTAAATAGTCTCGATTATTGTGTGATTAAAAAAAATACAAATAACTTTTCTTCGGAAGCAAAAGGCCGGAAGCAAAATTTGGTTTAAGATGCTTTTTTTGTGTGTGAACTTCTGTTTTGAATATTTTTCATTGCTTTTGGCTTGGACTTGATGACTTTTGTTCAACCAAACTTTTTCCCATGTGTTGGTTCACTCATCTTGTTATTACTTTTACCTGCCCTGCTCCTTCTGCCTCGACCAATCGTCTCTCTCCCTCTGTTTGTATCTTGTCTAAGTTGTCTCGAAGGTCTGTGTGTATTTAAACTGCGTCCACACACATTTAAAAAATAAAACTTGTCTTTTCCTAGCTCCAGGGTAAAAAAAGACATCCACACAGCACATCTGGGAGGAAAAAAAAAAATCTTGCATTTGTTGGCTCTCAAGCACATTTTAGCCAGAATGCTGAACAAGCAGCATCGGGAGACTTGGTTGCACATTTTGACACCTCCATTACTCGATGTGCTTTGTGTCTCAAGTATGTTTTAGTGCCTGGGAGACAAAATTAGTTAATACATTTTTTAATCATTTGGATTGAAATTTGCATGTGCATCTGCAATTTGCATGTGTTAAAATCACATGTAATGCCGTAAAATCATCTGTTATTTATTGATTAAATAAGATTCATGTACTGTATTTCATCAGATCCCGTCACATTTAAATGACAAGCTAAAATAGATTCTCTGCTTTCTCCATATAATGTGAAAAATAATATGAGCAAAAAGACTTATATGAGACTAACCAGGCAAGCACAAGATGCAGGGTTAAAGTCAAGTCCACCTTTATCGAGTCCGAGTAAAGCATAAGGTTCAGAGGGCTGAGTCTAAGTCAAGTCCGAGTTCAAGTCAAGACGAAGTTCACAATGTGAAATCCAAGTTCAAGTCCAGATAACAAACTGAGTGCCGATACACACATGGATTAAAGCAAAAAAAAAAAAAGACAGATACTCTTTTATGATTAAAATGACTTCAATGAATTTCAATTTAGACGAAGACGGATTAGAAAAAGATAGATTTGCTTGTGCCATATGTAAATGGTGGGACAAAGTAACTGATTAAGCTTATGAAAACAATAATTATTTAATATCTAATATTATTTCCTCTTTTAATTTTCATTATAGAAGTTGTTTCAAGATCTAGCTACTATGTGACATTTTGTCATTTCTTTAAATCAGGTGGACTTGACCAAGTTGACTATAAACACCATTTTCAGTTGAAAACAAGTCCAAGTAAAACGCCAAGGTATTCAAGTCAATTTGTGAAAACAACAATCTGTCAAGTCCAGAATATACATTAAAGCCTTGTAAGGCACAATATTCAAAGTATTACACTAATAAAATGGCACATTATTTGTTAGAACTGATACTGATCCCTGGACTACTCCCGCTACTACAAAGTAGTATCGTATCTTTGCAACATTTGTGACAACATAATCTCATGCTACAATATGCATCACAATTCTTAACAACAATATCTTTGCAGTTAATATTTTTATCCTCACAAGGGTCACCACCTTGCTGGTGCCTATCCCAGCTGACTTTGGGCAGTAGGCGGGGGACACAATGAATTGGGTGCCAGCCAATTGCATGGCAGGCAGAGACGAACAACCATGCACGCACCCAATCACACCTGAAGACAATTTAGTGTGTCCAATCCTACTGCCATGTACATTTTCTGAGCGTGGGAGGAAGCAGGAGTGCCCGAAGAGAAGCCATGCGGGCGCGGGGAGAACATGCACAGTCCACACAGGAAGTCAGGAGCCAGCGGGATTCGAACTTGAGTCCCTTTACTGTGAGGTGGACGTGCTAAACACTGCTACACCAAGCCACCCCATGTTTGGACATTTCTATTGACTCATTGGAAACATATCATATCTAGAAATTCCATTGCATGTGTACTAATATTGTACCTAGTTGCTCAAAAATAAAAAATTGGTTGACAAATAAAGCCGGTAACAGGAAAAAAAACCCATACTTTCCTGTAACCAAAAAGATCACAAACCGTCACAGAAAAGAAAAGTGGCCTCAAAGCGCGAACAACCAACCAAGCTCACTTGCCAACAGCGACCCAGAGGCTGAGCCTGTGTAAAACAGACATTTGCCCAGAGGCCCTTTTTCTTTTTTTTTTCATATTTTGATAGTCCCTTGAAACTTTGAGGCTGGTTTCTACCACTATTTGTCATCACAGCATTGTTCTAATTGTATGGAACTTTCTAAAGTTTGAATTACACCAAGAATGTATACAGTTGGAAAAATGGCTTGTTGCCATCTGTCTACTCTTGATGTGGAGGATCTGAGCCTCTCCTGGATGGCCAAGGTTTCTCACCCTCTCGAGAGATTGGACACCCTGCAAAGAAAACTCATTTCAACTGCTTGTTTTTTTTTTTTTTTTCCATGACCCACAGCTTGTGAGCATAGGTGAGAGTGGGAACGTAGATATAGCAGTAAATGGAGGGCTCCACCTTTAGCCTCAGCTCCTTCTTCACCATGACAGAACGAAAAAAGAATCCACATCACCGCAGACCCAACCGATCTGTTTGTCTATCTCCAGCTTTATTATTCATTCACTCATGACTGAGAACCGAAGATACATTATCTCCTCCACTTGGGCCAGAATCTCATTCCAGTCCAAGAGAGGGTAGGCCGCCCTTTTCCGAAAAAAGGGCCACGGCCTAAGATTTGGATTTGCTGATTCTCATCCTGACTGTTTCACACTATGCGGCAAAGTGGTCCAGTGAGAGAAGAATATTGCAACTGATGAGGACTCTGTCTCATGGCATTTATGCCGCACATGCATTTTAAAGAGAGGTTTAAATGTCAAAATGAATAGAAAATAAACCCTGCAGCTGGCTGGCAAACAGCCCAGGGTGTCCCCCGCTTACTGGCCAAAAACTGCTGGGATAGGCACCAACAAACCAGCAACCCCAGTAAGGATAAGCAGCTACGGATGATGGATGGATGAGAATAAACCCTCGGTTGAAAAAAAGAAAACATTTTTTTTTCGAATAATTACAGGTGAAAATGCTCAATACTGTATTCTTGAAAGTATGAGTGATCTACTAAATAGCATATTGCATTTTATGAGCTTTAAAAACAGCTTAATTGTATTATAGATGAAATTAAATTAACTGTACATACATTTAATTTACAAAAACAACGTACTGTATCTTATTATTATTTGAGGGGAGTTTTAACAAATTCAAATGGAACATCAATAAAGTGAATAAAATATAACTGCTTTTCTTTGATAATAAGGCCTTTGTGAGGAACAGTGTATTACAAGGAACATAGCGTTTGAAAAGGTATCTAATATTTTACACGTAAGCAAATCAAAATATATTGGGTATTACAATTTATTGGGTCTTGCAAAGTGCCAAAAAAGCACTTGCCCCAAATGAAGGGCATGAATACAAAGTAAGCGACAGAAGAGGTGTTTCATTACTCCATGTGCATCTCATTTCATCAAATTAGTGTTTGTTTTAGCTCTGTCATCACTGTGACCTTTTCGAGTATAATCAGGTTTAGTCTTGTGTTTTTCAAGCAGAAAAATGCATAGAAATAGCCATATTTATATAGAAATGGCAAAAATAAATGTTACATAATCTAAAACTGCATATAGCATTGCACAGGAATAAAAACAAAAACATATATTTTTACTTTGTTTGCAGGCAAGGATTCTTTCACTGAGGTGTTTGTATTTTAATGATGCATTTGTCAATAACAATGCAACAAATGGGTTAAAAGGGGAAAAGTGCTTAGAAGTAAAAGCTAGTTTGCTTGCATTGATTGTGCAGTTTCTACTGTATGTGGCACAATTAATAAAATTGATGTATAAAAAAATACTCTCAAACAATTTTTTCACTAATGTGCAAATGAATCAGTGGTGTTGGTGAGAAAAGCATTGTTGTCATTATTATACAGGTGTGACCATTTCATAGAAACACAAGCAATGTGTTTAAAGAAAAAAAAAAACCCTTCCCCAAAAAACGTATTTCTTATTACTGTATTTTAGAAGACGATGGAAAGAAGCACTGTCTTTGATGGCTAAAGCCTTCCAGATGGAGCCCTTTAAACTCATTTTAAGTGCTAATTCAATATACACTTCTTGCTCAGAATAAACCCGAGTGCCAAAAATTGACCTCATGACTCTTCACTCGCGAATTAAATTGACATCTATCAGAGGGTTTAGCATTAAAAACCATGGCAAATATGGTTTAACTTTTGAAGTTGAAGATAAAAAATGTCAATAAGCATTACATGATTTTGAAAGAGATGGATTTTTTTTTTTTTACTTATTGAAAGCCATTTGAAGATTCCTTGGCATATATATATATATATATATATATATATATATATTTTTTTTTTTAACCTGGAGACTTGAAAAGAAGGTTATGATCCAATTTGTAGATTAATCTAAGATGTCAGGAGGAATTTTTGGGGCAAATCAATGGTTTCACTTTAGATAAATAAAACTCAACCATTGCAACCAATAAAATACATTCGATGCGATATGAAAAAATAAATGTTCCTTTTGGAATTACATATATATTATTTTGAGGTGGCTTTTGGCACATACGCAAAAGTGTTGAGGTTGTTCCTCTCCTACAATTATATATATATATATATATATATATATATATATATATATATATATATATATATATATATATATATATATATATATTCCATAGGTTAATTGTGAATTTCTTCTGGCTGTAACGCGTCCCTCACCCGAAGTCAGGTGCAATCAGTTCCGTATATCTGCAACCCTAATGAGGACAAGCAATATAGAAAAAGGAAACATAACGTAGATGAAAAAAACTTCACAGACAGTTGCCAGCTATACTGTATTCAGTGCACCTTCAGAATATAATAAGGTCCCAGTCAAGATACATAGTTTGTGTTTTTAAAAAATACCATAGTGCATCTCTGGCAGTCAGTTAAAACAGAGCATTATTGTACCTTGGTGGCAGAATTACATGCACATATACCTTTGCATTGCACTCATTTAATTCTAAAAAAAAAATATACCCGGTGAAGGTTACAAGTAAAAAAGAGCCTCCTGTGATTAAGAGGTATGCATGAACATAAAGTATTTCTTGTTTCCCTCTTCCTCATACATTCACTACTACTATCACTGCCTGAAATTAGAAGGAAACATTCATCCTGTATCACTAATCCTGAGTGGAGCTTGATCCCATCAGAGTAAGAATGAGCTCCCTTGACAGATTTCCGATTACCCTCACAAAGAGTCAAACACTTATTCCCACCTGCGAGCAATTTCAAGTTTGCAAATGTTCAATGAGCAAAAGAGATGTGTGGGAGGTGACAGTGTAGACTACTAGCACATCATGCATCAAATTAATGCAGCAAATAACTAGGTCTAATTACTGAAGGCAGTTTACCTTTGTGACTAAGCTGATCCGCTCACGAAAAACTTGTTTGCCGCCAACACGGTAGGATTTTTGTTTCAACCTTGATTTTTCTTGACTACGACATGAAGTAGTTTACTATATAGGAATGATTACATGGCAGGAACATGTAGAGCTGTTCCACCTTTCAAAACAGCTGTCAACATTTGTAATGATATACAGTTCTCATTACTACAATTAAGAGATCGCTTAATTTATAACATGGATTTCTCTTTCCAGCTCACGTTCTGTCATGAGATCTTGTTGACCTGTCGATTTGAAATGAGGGTTATTTTTTTATGCATTCTGAAATTGCCGTATTCTTTTAGAGTTTATTGTACACTTTAAATCCTTAAATATTCTCAAACATCAACCAGGTGTCTTTTAATGTTGGAACCTCACTTTCACATCAATCAAATTCCTTCCTCTTTAATTAAACCCAATGTTCCAACAAATATACTATTTCATATATGTCTGGAATGATTACATATCAATTTAAATGCTTTAGGGGGCTGAATCTAGAATTAGAGTTAAATAAACCTATTTGCTTCACTAGTTTGTTGCCCTTGCACAGTAACACACCTTATAACCTGGTGCGTGCTCACAAAGAGAAGGAACTACCCGTGCACACTGACAGCAACTGCTTTCAATTGAAGCCATACCACCCTTCTCCACCACAAAATGCACTAGCAACAGCGACCAGAGGCAGTGTCAAAATCCAAAGACCTAGCCAAATGAGGCACAAATATGTAACTATTAAAAGGTAAACTAAATCATTTCCAAAACACACACATTATTTCATGGACCTCCTGCAGTAAGACCATGGACCCCCAGCGGTCTACGGATCCCACTATAAGAACCACTGGTCTCGACAGAACATGATAAGGATTTTTGGTGCTAATCACGATCACCAAATAGCTGATAATTAATCATATATGTGATCACAAAATGAGGTATAATGTCTGCTTAAAATACTTGTTTATTTTCTCCAAGTAATTGTTAACTGTTAGGGAGTATAAACAAACATATGTATTGTATCTTTATCAAATAAAGCCTTTTTGACATAGCTTAAGCATTTGTTTGGTGCAGAATATTGAAAGAGATGTACATGTAAAACATCAATGACCTTTATGGGCAGACAAAGTTGAGTCAGGTTAAATAAAAACAACTTAAAATACTGACGACAAAAACAATGAAATGAAAACCAATCAATATGAACGTATATATTTGAAGAAAGAGGACAGTTTAAAGGACATGAATGGATCACTGACAATACAGGTGATGTGATGTGAAACAGGATTGTGTTTGATACTGATGTTATGAGTGTGTATTAGTTAACTAAATAAATACATGCAGAGGAAACTGGAAAAAAAAAGCTGCTAGTTCAGCACGCATCAAGATCTGTTTAATTCCCTGAATTTAAATTATAGTCTCATTCATGCAAAAAGATTTTAGTCAAAAATTGTCTTCAATCATATGGAGCTCCAACCGGGAAAATGGCTGCAACTTCATTTGAAATAGCTGATGAGTTTTTGGCCACGAGGCAAACATAATTGCTTGACAGGCAGATTGTGACCTTTTAATTTAAAAAGAACTGCCAGTAAACAAATAAGAGCAGTCTGAGTGAAACACCAGTGAAATGATAGACCTTTGCAGACCTAGAGGCTGGAAGACAGTGACAAAGAGAAGACAAAATAGGCAAAAATAACACTCCATTTCCTCGGGTTGGAAAATTAAACACGGGGAGCAATATGAAAAGGGATTTCAACTAAGTCTCCCAAGATTTCTTAAAATGCCCCACAGCATCATATGAGTGTGACTTGTAATATCATTGTGCCTTAATACGTTGGTGGGGTGTCAATATCTGAAATATATTGGGGTACAGATCCTGGCAACTTGCAGTGGTAAACACACATCCAAAGTTAGCCAAACAGAGAGAACAAAAGTGTTAAATATGCTAAGTAGGTGGTGGTTTTGTTTCACTGCCCCTTACTGTAAATGTCATGCGTGTCTGGAAAAGCAACGATTGTTTTCAATATAAGGGCCATTTGCAATAAATTGTGTCTTAAAATGTTTACTCTGGACCCTATTTCTTGTTTTTCACCCTGAATAAAACAAACAAACGAACATAAAAACATACAAGAGCTAAAATTTGCTAAAATTTTAAATTGATTTTAGTATTTGGTAAATAATTAGGGCCATTTCCCAAATCTCACCTAAGTCAGCTGAGATAGGCCTCAGCATACCAAAAACCATGAACCGGATATGCAAGTGAGAATTGAAGGGTGAGTTAAATTGAAGGTTGTTGCCAATCAGCTAATCAGCAAGCTCAGCTGAAGCCTGATACTGATCCTGATAATAAGAATCAGCTGCATTGAACAAACACCACATCAAAACGTGCAGGATAGTGGCCCGCGAGGACCGGGTATGGACATGCCTGCTGTAACTGTTTCTCTTATCAATCTTATATCAAAGTTGTGAAGCATTGCTGAGCATTTTAAATATTGAGAAGCACACAAGTTAAATGATGAATGACCACATATAGCGTTTATTTGGTATGACTCTCTTGTGGATCATTATAGGAATGTTCAAATCAAGCATAACATGTTTACCAAAACAAATGCAAAGAGCATTTTTGATATCTTTATTTTTGATGATACCGTCCCCTTCAAACTATTAGAAGAGTGAAGCCAGTTATTTTACTGCTGGGAAAAATAAAAAAAAAACAAAAAAAATCAGATTAAGATCAAAAAATGAAATTTAAACTAGATTAATATTTAATGAACTATTTCCAAGTATTTAAATCTGTATCTGACATGTTCCTACATATTATTTATACCTTTATGGATTTTTAAGATATTCTAGCATATCATGATGTGTATCAACAAGACGTGTGTTGTTGCCCCAGTGTGTCTATTAGTATAAATAATGAAAGTCTACATCCAGTTCATTGTTTGTTTGACATGTACTCTATACAGTACTACTTAGAGGTGTAATCAATATGAAGACCAGAAAATTGTTCGTGTGCAACAAAAGCTATCTTATGAAATGAGAGATGGTACAAAATAAATAAGTCATTGCATATATAATAGCAAAAGATAATTCACTCGTTTGAAATGTCCTGTAGAAGAAATAAACTGCTGATGTACTAAGAATTAGACATTAACGTATGAGAACAAGGAAACGAGCAACAAAAACATCTTGTGAGCTGCAAAAAAGGCCTCAAAACAACAACAATCTAGCATTTGAATTAGAGGACAAATAGGAATACAATCTACAGTCTGCAGAACACTTCATGCATTGTACAGATGTACAAAAGATTTAAACTACTCATTAGAAGGGATAGGTGGGCAAGTGTTTGCCAAAATATAAAGCGAAAATAATCAGATATGATAGAAGTTTTATGTGCAGGTTATCCAGCATTATTATCTATCAAGCATTAACCGTTGCCAAAGAAGGAATGAAAAAAATGATCTGTTCATGATCCCAAACCTTCAAGCTTCTTTGGAAGAAAAAGTTAAGATTGTGTTGTGGCTTCAGTGTGGCATGGGCTTTTTAATCCTTGATGATTTAACTCATGATTGTAGCAGCCTAACAAAGTCCAAAATTACTGAACCGCAACAATGTTAATGAGGGAAAATATGTTGAAACTTTAATCACTCAGACCTAAACCCCACAGAGGTTACAGTTTACATTGCTGAAGGGTTTACTAGCAAAAATTGGAGTTTGACTGTGAACTATAGGGCCGCATAATCATTCATCCAGCCATCCATTTTCCATAGATGATAGAAAATCTGCAGCGTTAGCACAGATTAATGCTAACCAAGACGTTTTCCATACCGAGGTTTTCCCAATTGTCAAATGCTCAAATGTTCATCTCAGTTTCCATCGCTCTGCATGTACTACACACATGGATGTGCAACACCAATTGACAACACAATTGTCAGGGGTGAAAATGCGAAATAATCTCTATTAGTATTCAGTGTTTTCTTGATATTTGCATCTCCCCCAAGCCTGAGCACTGCTTTAGTCGTCATGATTATGAAATCCATACTCAGGGATTTGTGTGGGCAGTGTCTCAGAGACAGAACAGCCCTCCCAAGAACCAAGTCATTTCAAGTGCTGACATGTTAACTGCACTGTAATATGTTATCCTTCGTGTATGTTTAAATAGTTTGTATTAGTATACAAGGGAGTTGTTTAATTGTGTAAAATGATTCATAAAATGACTAACATGTCTCTATTTTATGTCTGTCTGTGCTAGCACTTTTTAAAAAAATGTTCTTTTTTTGTTTGTTTTTTTTTTAATTCCTGAAATTTTGTTCGTCTAAGTTGTAAATTGGGTGCAGATTTGATTTTTCTCCAACCTATTACTGGGTTCAAATGTGCTGCAGAACTCATTAGAGGCACAGTAGGAGTGGTGGATTCTGCCTACACACACCTGGACCTAAAAGTTATATCAAGCATGCTTAATGGCTTCGTTTAACGGAGGTGGGTGTCGGTGTCTTCGGAGGGGTTGAAGGTGCTCTTTGCCTGCCACATTTACTAATTGTTTTTTAATTACACCTCCAACTGTATCATCTGCGGTAATTTGAGACAGCAGGTCAATTTCCTGATCGAGCGATGAAAGACTAATGCAATTTTCAGTGCAAATCTTTTAGTGCATCTATTTCAGTCTGCTTGAAGTTGCTTGAAGTTTTTTTTTTTTTTTTTTTTAATTACAAATTGCATTTATTTTCCAAGGTGGCTCAGCAACACAGTGCACAGTACATCTGCCTCACTGTTAAAGGGACCTGAGTTCAAATCAACCTCGCTCCGGCCTTCCTTTTTGGAGTTTTCATGTTCTACCCAAAAACATGCATGGCAGGTGTATTGGACAGACTAGATCGTCCTTAGGTGTGAATGGGTGCGTTTGTCTCTTTGTGCCCTGCAATTGACTGGCAACCAGTTCAGGGGTGTCTCCGCCTACTGCCCGAAGCCAGCTGCGAGAGTCACTAGCAAGCCTGCCAACCTTGTAAGGATAAGTGGCTCTAGAATTTGGATGGATAGCCTGTGGAAATTCTGGGGATGTGTTGTGTCTTCATATTTTCAAGACAGTGTTTTATTTTGACAGCAGGTAGATTCATATTGAGTAAATACAGCTTGAAAACCCAGCCTGTAGAAGCACTTCTATAAATGAATCACCTGCTGTAGTGCAAACATACGAGTGCAGTGATAACTGACCCTCCTCCTTATGCCTCAGCTGTACTTACTTTAGAAGCAACAACCCCCTCTCTCAGGGGTTATTTAATGACCTTGAAGTGGTTTGCACTGTAAGCATTCATTTTCATGCCTCCGTGTCATTGCATAGAAATTTTCTCTCCATCTTGACCCAATGTTCACACATGGCTTGAAACAGGGAATAAAATGTTGTTGTTTTGTGGTCTTTTTCTTGAGTATGCTTTGGCCGAAATTGACTGTGAACAGCAGTAAAAATGAATAGTGCAGAACATGATCTATTATTTAGCACTTTAAAATTGTGGTGGACCACTGACTCATGCTCAACCAACCAGGATGGCAACTCCATAATCAACAGTAGGCTACTATGCTCCGTGATGATTGCAACAAAACCACTATATAGGTACTATACAAATTCGTAAATGTCAAGGGCCTAGAGATTGTGTCGGGCCAATCAAGAAAAAAAAAAAAAAATGCCCAGAATGATTCCGTAGCTCTAACAGCTTGGGCGGGTCCATCATGCTGTGTGTGCAGGTACCAGAGGAGGAAATGATCAATTTTCCAATCAACTGACCTTGGAATCTGTCAGTCACGAAGAATCTCAATGACGTCCATCACTGCCATCATTGTCAAGCTGAGCAAACTAATCCAGCTCACAAAAAAACAACACAAAATGAAAGATGATGAAGCCAAAGCTGGAATAGAGAAGTGTTTTTCAGTCTAGAACAGGCAAAATGTAGCATCCTTCAGGGCAGTAGAACCTTCCCAGATAGTTAAATCGCAGGAACAACTTTGACCCTTCTGGTGCAATCCCATTTCGTCTAGGTGGTCAAAGTTCATCGTCAATGCCAGCTGCTTGGTGTCTTCGGCTATTTATGCAACTTATTAGAGACTTGGGGGTAAATGAATTTGCGCAGCACAACACCTGCAAAATGTAAATTCATCAAATACCCCCAAAATCTTACAGATAAGTGCCAGCTTTAATCACACAAACAAGGGAAACAGAAACATGAACTGATATGAAAAGACCAACAATGTGAAAAAGAACAGAAAACCCACACACTGACCAAAACACAACACCAATCGGAACATAACACTACGTATTGATATCTATGGGGTCTTGAGGTAAAAAAAGTAAAGAAATTGCACTACGACATTTTACCATGATGGTGCACGACTGGTACCATAAATATATTTTTCATTATCATAGTTCAAGTACTATCACATCACTTCAGGGTTGATAATGTCAAAGTCAAAACTTCTTAAACTTGTCTCAGTGACGCCATCATCAACAGCCTAACATATGTGATTGTTGTATCGCGGCTATTTTTCAATGAAATGGAAGGCACTGCCTTAAAAAACAAAAAAGCTCCCTATCAATGTTTGATGTTCATGATTTTTTTGCGGTGGCTTATGGCCTTACTGGGGCATGAAAAAAAAGGGAGAGGTTCAGGGTGGTAGAGATCCACAGTCACAGTTTAATTTTTAAATTAAACACTTTTCAAATGAAATTTGTTTGACATTTTCCCCTCCTTTTTCTCTATGGTTATTACCTGATGATTGGGAGTGCTTGCCTTAAACAAAATTTAGGAATAGATTTACAATCTTACGTTTTCAAACTCAATACAGGATATTCTGCCTTTTTCTCAATGCTTCTTTTCCCTGCTGTGCTTTCATTTAATGTCAATCACGGCTAACACCAGTGAAGCTGAAGCAATCAATATCACTGTGTTCGTTACCGTGTGATAGGTGAACTCTAATCGTGGGCAACATTGGGTACACCGGTCCTCCCAGGGATAGTTCATGCTCTGAATGCAATTTGTTGGAGCAGAACAAACAAGAAATCTAATTACTTTCTTCAATTCTTTAGGATTCCTCTTCCTGATGAATACAGAATGTTGGGGTCTCAGGAGCTGATTTACAAAGATTCCTTGTAGCGTTGGTTAAATTCAGTGTTCAGGAAAACATATTCTGCCAAGTGTTAGCAGGTACGTAGTCTTTGAGTGAATTTTGTGAGCAAGTCTTAAAATACCTGGCCTTAGATTGCATGTTCCTTCACTCTAACAAAACTCTGACCATGAAATCTTGATCTTTTTTTTCATTCTTTACTTTCATTATTTTCAAAATTTATCGGTGTTGTTTTTTTAAAGGTTAATTTTCTACCTTCCTTTTCTATCACCTATGGGAATACAGTCCCTCCTACTGTCAATAATCACGAAGCCATAACTGTACATCGTTGAATGTGATAAGCAAATGATGGTTGCCGCTGGTGGTAATAGCGCCTTAAGGTTATAGCTGTCGTTGATCATATCCAGCAACGATTGTTACGGGCAGGGCTCTCCCCACACCCATCCTCCAGGACCCATGAAAGCCACCCTGAGCTTTTGTTAAGGCAATCAAGATATGCATGGACTTTAGTTTCCTAAGCCAAATGGTGCAATTCAACCCTGACCTGCCTTCAGCGTAAAATGAATTGAGACTGAATTATTCTCCTTCAGTTACTTCGCCATGCTCCACCGCCATAAAGAGCAGTCATTCTAATTTCCTCTGACAAATCCTTAAACAGCTCCGGCACTAATGTGTCACTTCATTTCCACTCAGGCTATTCTAGTAAAAGTCTACTATCCAAACATGCTAGTTGATCACATATGAATACAGTTTTCCGGTTTCCCTACACCGTATCGTATTTATTATACTTGCTTAAAACCAGTGCTAAACAGTCACAAAGTTCATTTAATTCACATGGTACCCATTAGAACCACAATACAGAACTTCATGCTGTATAAGGTTCCAATATAACCTCTCTGATTTTGAAATGGTATATTCAGATTTGACAATGGCAACTTGCAACACCAATTATTTACATTATGCACGTATTATATAACAAAAGCATGTCATTTATTCATTTAACAGTTTGTCCTTTTGACCTCAGTAAATGGCTTCTACCTTTTATGTGGTTAAGAAGAATTGAAACTTTTGGAGGAGAAAAAAAAACAACAATGTACAGACGGGGGAAAAAATAAAAACAGTGCACACATGTCCCTAGATTGTTACACTCGCTTAATCATTTTTAGAGGTGGGGAGGAGAAAAGCTATCTTCCTTCTGTGGCTGTAGTCGAATGCAGCTCTAAGACCATTAGGATCGAACCATGGCAAAGACTCAGAACAAGCCTTTTGTTAAATGGATGTTTGTGTGTGAGCGATAACAAGATTGACTTGCTTTCATGAGGAACAATGAGGCTTTGAATAATCCACTGACAGTGGACTAGTCTGGAATTATATATCCAGAGGAATGTTGACTTCCAAAAATCCATGGTTATGAACAATGTGAATTGTTATTATTATATAACATAATAAATATGTGTGGGTATTTTACTGTTATTATTATTATTATTATTATTATTATTATTACTTATTGTATGCTTTAATATCTATCAGTAGAACATGCTGAGGATAGCGTGGTGATTAGCAAAATTGTGAATTTTGGACATGTAAGATATGTTAAGGCAAGGTTTGGGTGGCTAAATTAACGCCAGAAGTCAAGGGAAAGAACGTGGCATTCAATCGCTGTAGTATGGGCCAAGAGAAATCCGATTCAGTCTGTTGGTGGGATAAAACCAGATTCCAGGTTCATGCCCATGCAGACAAAAGTTGCCCTCCATATTGTAGACTGAGGTCCAGGCTGGAATCACTTCCCCAAAGACTTGAATCACTTGGTAGAGAGAGGGACTGGTAGGATCAAATTGGCTTTGTGATTGGCTTATGATGCAGATAAGAGACTTCCCTAAAATTTGACTCGTTTGCACCAAGAGGTAATGACATATTTTGTCAGTGATACTACAAAGTCACTAAAGAACAGGAAAAACAACGCAGATTAAATGTCCCTGATATACTGTTAGCCTTAAATGCATAAGTATTCTCTGCCCCCCAGTTCATAAAACGTATTATTCCTGATCACATATTCAGGCTTGAGCACTTACAGACCACATTTTTGATTTTGATTAACACATACTTACAGACCACATTTCTAATTTTGACCTATACATGGAAAGTGCAAAAACAATTTGTTGAGGTATACAACAAGAAAAAGTGCAACGCATAATATGAACCTGTATTGATTGTAATATTGCCTTTAAACACACAAAATTAGCATGCACCTCACAGCAGCAATCTGATTTTAATGACATAAAATTGATTTGCCAAGATGCTTTACAGACCTTTACAGATAATGGCATAACTCAAGAGTGATAAATCAAACATAATTGGTCTGCCGGTGCATAGCTGACGATTCAATTACTTTGTTGTTGTTTGGGAGTGATGTGCAACAGGCTAGTAAAGTCGCACAAGTCAAGATATCCCCCCAAGAAAGCAAAATATAGCACACCAATAACATTTCATTGACGAGTTCATGAAATGAGTGAAATTATTTGTCATTTTGGAACTACATGTTTTCATGTACCCTCTGCGATGTTCGTTCCCTATGAGAAGCACTGTCATAGTTCATATGTTATTATTTTCAAATTATTTGTAATATGAATTAGGTAGTTCTTTGACACCACCGATCAGGCACAGATAGTTGCTGCTGCTTCTATCTCTGTTTCCATAATCATTTGGGGTTTAGGGCGATTGGGTGGTTGGCCCAATGTACCCAAGGCCTGATCCCTGCAGACCAAAGTTCCGAGAGACCTAAGGTGGGCTCCACTTTGGAGCTCAGAAGACCTGGTATTTCCAAGCCATCTTCCATCCAAAAACAAACTAGAGATGAGCCTGCTTATCCTCCAAGACTGTGGCGTTCTCAGGCTAGTATGGCCACAAGCTACTCCGCAGTGTGAAATTTAAGAAATAAAAATTGTTGAGTATATAAATAAGAAATTCAAGATCTAATGGTTAACGGTTTGCCAAATTGCTCTATATATAAATTTTATACAGGAAAAGGCTAATGTTAACAGCTCGCACTGAAATTGAGGAGTATGGCCAATATCATTGAATATAAACATTTCAAATTATGTTGCTTTGCACAGATTATATAGACTAATGCCAACACACTATCCCTGTGCTGCACTCCAGTTGGATGATGAAGGGAGGACCATTGATCATTAACACTTCACACAGATTGTGCAGTCACTGGCAGTACTCCTCACTCTGTCATTGGCACATTCACTTTGAATTGTTGCTTGTGGCAAAAAAAAGAGAGTTATTCAGGGCATGTTTGTTAACAACACAACACCCTCGTGAGTTTGTGCTGGCAGTGTGCCTGGCTGCCACCATTGTGGCACATTACACTTGAAAACTGGAGGTGAAACCATTCTAGTTTTCAAACATGCATACAGTGCTTATTTAGTCATTAGGGTTATGTGTGTAGGGGTTTTTTCCACCAGAATTTCCTCTAATTATACAATAGCCACACCTGAATTTGTATCCAAGATGACAAAGATTGCTGGTGATGTATGTGGATCTTTGGACCCATGTGGAAGTCTTTTACGCATATGGTGACGACGGTCCATGGAGTCGAACAAGAGATGGATTCCAGATAAAAGCAGTAGTGTAAATGGACAGACCACTTTTGCTATCCTTATTTTCCTTTAAAAATGGACCCATTTCTCCTTTACCCTGACCCGTGATGACATTTTCACACATTGCCTGCTTCTCGGTTTCTTTTTCTCTTTGAAATAAAAGATGAACATATTTTTTACAGTAGGTAACATTTGCAGGGTAGTTCCAAAGGGTCCTTTTAACTTTTTCAATATTTTACATCTAAGCATCAAATGGACACCATGCACCATGTGGAATGAGGCTGAAAGGCTTTGCTTCACATTTCACTCACACTGCTTAAATAATCCATGGACGCTCTTAACGTGGCTGCAGACAACTGAAGCAGACTTATAAAGTTTTAATAATAAGCACAACGATAGTATATTACCGTGAATAGCTGTGTGAATTATGCATTAATTATTAGGCTTTAGTCTTGTTTTAAACCCCTTTCCAGACAGTGAATTTGAGCTGGCAGACACCAAGAAAAATATCACATTTCATGAATTTACACTTGAAATGATTTTTGGCTCAGTATGTTGGACTGTCGCCAAACAAAGAAACCCAATAGTTTTAGTACTCATGGATGCATTCAGAACAAAGCAAAATATGTCACGGTCAGACAGGCGACCGTGTTTGGGGTATTGGTGTTTACCCAAGTTTTCGCATTGGGGGTGGAAAACAGTTGTAGGTTGTCAGAAACATGTGAGGATGAATAAACGAGATGAAGGGCTTTAATTATGTGATTGCCTGCTTGGGAATTATATCATTGAAAATAGACAAAGCCACAGCAGGGAGTGCTAAGAACGCCCACGCCCTTCAAAGGGAGAATGACAGGTACTTCCAACTGGGCGTTTGATTCTGCATGTTGAGTCTATTTGTAACTCTCTGATGTTGTGAGACTTTGAATAGTGGCAAACGTCATCAATACTTTGAGAGATGGGAACTAAACAACATATATATATATATATATATATATATATATATATATATATATATATATATATATATATATATATATATATGTACGTATATATATATATATATATTCCTATAATGTGATTACATCTCCTAGTAACATATTTTCAAGGAGGAGTAAATCTGATACTATGTTGGATACTTTTTGGGACACAAATTAGAAACTACCGTACAACTAATTACTTTTGACGGCATTTCTAATATTGCTCATGAATGGTTTGTGGGATTGCTTGTAACTTTCTGCAACTTTCCAACTTTCGTACTGTGTTATACCGGTATATACCATGGCACAATGGGTACAACTGGGTGCCAACCAATTCATGTGCGATTAGAAATGTGATATAAGCTGATGCAAGCAGCTGTGTCTCTCATAATTGGGAATTGGGCCACCACAGGTAGAAATTACTACTCAGGTAATTAGTTTATACATACAGTAGCAACAATGCACTGCACTCTGCTCTCAGTGGGTATCCAAGGCTCACGTGTAATTAAAGCTGGCTACAATCTGTATGGACAATAGTGTGCTCTCTGCTTGAAATGCATCCCCTGGTGGTGTGAATGTTATAATTTGGTCATAAGACATAGTAACAGTAACAAGGGACATTTTCTTTGTGATAGGCTCACACCAGCTGGGACACAAGTCAAAGTGTTGACGTTCTGACCCAAGAGCACTCAGTAGACATTAGTTCATTATTAGATTAATGCCAATTACTCATGGGTCGGGCAACAACACTTAACTTTTAATAGGTTCTGTGGGCTTATAATGGGAGGGGGTGCTTTTATCTTGGTTCTCGCATCTTTGCTTGGAACAAATTTGCTGCTTCGCATACATATCTGTAGACATTCTAAGAGGAGCATTATTTGCTTCATTTTTCGACTATTAGTTGTCGTCTCAGAGAACAGGTCTACGTGGAAATGTTGTATATACGGCGCACCAGGTTATAAGGAGCATTACAGCATATTTAGAAAAATAAACTAGTGGAGCAAACGTGTCAAACATGACTAAACTTTACTTTGACATGCAAACATAAGGCACACCTGTTTATAAGAGGCACTGTACATTTTTTTTTAGAAAATTAAAAGATTTTTTTTTTAGAAAATTAAAAGATTTTAGGTGTGCCTTATATTCTGAAAAATACCGTATTTCTTTAAAATGGTACATTGTCCTTTCTATCAATAAAATTCCTTCCATCGCAACACGGGAGACTGCAGATAATCATCAGAAAAAAGTACAGTATGTCTAGATCCAAACCTCATATCTATGCCAGGGTGATGAGAGGAAAAAAAAATGGGAGAGTTTGGATATTTTGGGACATTTACAATGAAAATATCACTCCATACCATGTAAACTAAACCAATCCATAGTATGTGTTTAACAGTTTAACAAAAGTGTATAATCTGTCAGTTTGTAGAAAAGAAACCTGTATCAATAAGAATCTTCACTACTTGTGACATTATGAATTATTTTTGTGTATTATAAAACACATCTCTGTATAGTACATTTCTATTCAGCAGAACAAGGTCTTTTTTTAATTCTGCACCGATGTAACCATCAACTCATAAAAAATAGTCTTGCATACAATGCATTGTCACCTATATAGATAAGTGTGTACTTGTTTGTCAATGTATTTATATACTTTTTCTAAAGCTTGTTTACATAGACTTGTCTTAACATATGACTGTGCTTCCAGACAGCTCTTTCACACTCCAATCTGCCTAACAAAACAACGGGAAGGTGCTGCTTGAAGATACCGACGGTGCTATTAAGTATTTAACAACAATGGCATACCGCCACAGATGTAGTCCTATTCTTGTGTAACCTACTTATTACAGTGTGAATGCTGATGTTTATTGTAGTGATACCATGTTTAAAAGATTAACCGAAATTCCCATGTCTTTTCCTAGCACATACGTCTCTGAGGGGAAGTGCTTGTCAGATAAAAAGAAAGTGCACATTTGCAGTCATCAGATGCAAACGCTCGGTGCAGTCCAAAGCATTTTATCGTGAAGTTTTATGTTTTAATTGAGCTTTACTGTTTTAATAGTGTCTCAACTAAGTCTATTCTGTGCTAAAGAACCATAGTTCAGAATAAGAATGTGTTTATATTATTTTATGGTGGAATTTGTTTCAGAGCCAGTTAAGGATCAGCACAACAGATGACGAATTTGTTTCAGCCAATAGCCACTTTGTGTACACATGTAAGAAGGTTCTAATTAAGCAGTATTAACATTGGAAAACCTACATTAAAAAAAAAACAAAAACAAAAAACGACCTCAATACATGGTGCAAGAGGAAAGCATTACTGCAAAACCAGCAGGGTCTTCTCCTCCCTTCTCCGCCTCCTCAAAGTCATTTGCTTACATACTGTGCTCCCACACCAATCATCAGCTTAGCGGCTCAAGCTGTATTCTTATTTGTATTTGAACATTGTATTGCATGTTGGCATCAGCCTTGCAAGCGTCGAAGTGGCGAGGGAAAATTCCAACTTTTGCAGCTGCATGCACGTGCCATCGATCTCTTGATCCATCATAATCTTTAGTGATTCAAAACGATTACAGGAGCAGTTGAATGACCTCATACATCCTGGACAAAACAACCCAGTAGTCTTAGTCATAAATATTTTAGCCCAAGAAAAGAAATAATGATCATGAAGGTAAATGAAACTGAAATGCCTTCAAAGCAAAGTGAATTTATTTCAGAAATTAAGCCCATCATGAGTCAGGCAGACAATACCAGATTAAAAATATTAGTAATATTTATGACAAAAATTGTGATGTGTGTGGGCAAATCCAATGAAACTTGAGCCATTTTGACACCTTGGACTACGACATGAATGGAATGTAGCCAATCAGAGGCACCTTACCTTAGCTTACCTGGCAAACTCATCAAAGTGGCAAATATGTGTGTTTAGGAGAGGACAACCCGACAATCAATCATTTTAGGAAATGATCCACTGGTGTCGCGGTACGGTAGAAGAATGGTTATCACTTTTGCCTCAGTTAAGAGATCACAGGTTCCATTGTGTTTACGGCTTACCTGTGTGGTGTTTGCACGTTCTCCTCATTTCCACATTGGTTTTCTCCGGGCACTTCAGCTTCCACACACATTCCCATAACATGCATGGTAGGTGTATTGGATGCTCCAAAATATCCATAGGTGTGATAGGGAGTGTGGATGGTTAGTCTTTGTGTGGCCTGTGGTTTGCTGGAAACCAGTTCAGGGTGTCCCCTGCGTACTGCCCAAAGATGACTGGGATAGGTGCCAGGAAGCCGGTGACCCTAGAGAGAATAAGTGGCTGAAGATGTATGAATTCACCCGTGGGTGGAACTTTTCCTATGAAGTTACAAGTAATGGTTTCCTGAGGGAATTTATTTAATAGGAAGAACGAGTGTTTCTGCGTGTGCTCTCTTGACACGTTGTTTGTCTTTTTGGCAACTTCAGTTCATTTCAATGACAGTAGAATGACTTTTTGGCTTCTTTGTTCACTACGCCTCTGACTCTCATTACCGATTGCTACAACATTAGCTTTTTTGTTGTTTTTGTTTCATCGTAGCAGTCGGCTTTAGAGCAACTCTCATGAATGGGGCACGGCAGCCAAGCGATGAAAAGCAGGGATTCAGTGAACAAGTAGTTTCACTTCCTGGTTAGATATCCAGCAATCAGAAATACTCATATTTGAAATATTGAATTTCTGATGTGCCAAAGGTAAGATTCCATTATACTTATGCATGTATTTAACCACGGAAAGCTTAATATAGGCTCCTTAGTGATTGACTGATTCCCAGCTGAAATATGATTTCCTTGTCAAGCTTTTCCGTGTTTGTGGTATGAGAATGTATGCCATTTAGATAGGCATTAAAGTATGTAAAAGGAGTAATTAAAATTGTCAGAGGGAATCAATGTTTCATGTCAGCAGTTAATAAATAAGTATCAAAGGCTGGGTTGTCTAATTGTGATCATATAAGCTCAGGGGAGGATGTTAAACTTGCTGATCTTTTTGCTACGAAACGAAGCCCGATAAACCAATCCTGTCTCTTTTGGGACTCTACCTCACGCTAGTAATAGTTTTTGTTATTCATACCAAAAAATTGTTTTTCATTTTCTCACTCTCACTCTATGTATTTTTTTATGCTTATTTATATACAATTATATTATCTAACCTAAGTCCTCTCAGTGAATACTGTAGCCATCTCCTAACATACAGAAAAGGGATGATGGGTGAATATAGAGTCTTTCTTGGTTTCTTGTCATTTTGAAATTTTTATTTGAGTTACGATTTCATTGATTACAGATTTGATCAGATTTGCTACTTTTCCATCATCTGCGGAAAAATGCTCTGTGTATATAAAACAAATAGCCTTGGATTAAAATAATCATAAATAATCAGTTTTATATTGTCTTGACAACGTTAACAGAAGGAGCAATAAACATACAAACATCAAATGTTTATATACTCTATTTGAAAGGAAAAAAAAAAAAAAGATAGGACTGACAATTTCCATAATGGAGCAATATAGACAGCAGCTGATGAAGCACGACAGCGAGCTTCGGGCATTAACACACAAATATCTCCAACTGAACAGTGTGAAACATGGCCGCAATGTATCCTACGTCTAATACACAGTAGCTCTAAGGGACTGAACAACAGAGGTGCTTTGCTCTACAGATTCATGGCTGATGATATAAGTAGCCCGAGGGTCTGGTGCAAGGCTGTTTGAGCTTTAGCCCCCATTATTCATGTGTCCTGAGCTGCTAAATGATAAGAGAATACAAATGCAAAAGGTATGAAATATACAGTTTTCCATATGCGTGTATATATATATATATATATATATATATATATATATATATATATATATATATATGTGTGTGTGTGTGTGTGTGTGTGTGTGTGTGTGCGTGTTTGAAACAATTAGGGCCAATGTGCTTTTTGCAAGCCTCCAGTTGTCATTGGTGCAGGACTATATTCATAGTTTTTTTTTAATAGTTTTTGGTTTTTTTTGTTTTTTTTTTTTTTGGTCTAGCACTGATATATAGCCGGTTGTAAGAAAGTAGCAATTGAAACAGAAGCCTCCCTTGTAACGACACCATGCCATGCCAAACTGTCATCTTCAGTTGGCAGTCACACCTAATATTTCCTCATAATTTGACTGTTGAAACATTACATTATCAAACATCATCATCAAATTTGTAAACTTTCTGTGCAAACACTGTTTCAGCAAAAGTCATTATGTTATTTTGAGGTGATGATACAGTATTTATTTAAAGATCCTGAACTGAAGGTGAGGTGGGAGCTCTGCTATCACACTGTCAGGAGTGTTAGAACATAACCGTATTGATAACAATCATTAACAATCGTCTCTGTATCGCAATTTGTCAGTTTCAGATTCAATTAGGGTCCAGTTTCAGAACTAGCTTTCTGCTGGTGATGTGGGATCAATTCTCATTCAGTGCCCCATTCAAAGTCCAGTGATTAACTGGCAAGCATCCTAGGCTGGGTGTTGTCCACCTTTTTTCCCCAAGTCAGCTGAAATACATTTTGCTCCCCCGCTGTGACCCTGAATAGTATAAAAATGAGCGCAGGAATGGGATTTCAAACAAAGGGTTTTGGACCTTGTCAAATGTGTATAAAAGTCTGACCTGACCTGGCTCGTGGTCTTTCTCTCATACAAAATTCTTCAAGCAGTGCTAACTGTCTTTTCCATCAGATCAGTACAGCACATTCATAATAAGACAGCTGCCCACCTACTGTTCAGACAAATTAACCTCATACAAGTGCTTTTTTTATGAGTCTGGCACTGGTTATCATCACATTTGAAAATATGGCTTGAAATAGAAACCTGATCCTCCAGCTTGATTACTCCATGAAAAACTGTACCAAAAATACACATTGAAAAGAGAATGCAAATTTGGGCAGGTATGCATCCGAACCCAATATTAATAGAAATCACATTTCCACTTCAATCATGTAACAATTGTGGTTGGTCCAGCTTCATAAGTAACAAAATTAAGTCAAAATTCAGTTGTGATTTTAAAAATCTTAAAATTAGACACATAATGTGAGCTGTCTGGTTTAGGGTTAGCTTCAGATAGCACTATCAAGTTTCAATATTCTGAGATCACAATACTTCTCCACCTTTGTTTTCCACTTTACTTTATGCCACATGGGCCTTTTTGAAGGTGAAATGCAAACTAAATGGAAATATCTATACCTCTGATGCTTTAAAGTCAATTTCTTCAAATCAAAATACAAATAGTTTCGATGATTCACACATTTCAGGTACACGCTTGTCTTATCATAAACACAGCCACAAATAACTACACTCTTGAGAGATTTTCCAAACAATACACAGTTGGTCGGAAGTATTTTCTCCTCTGCTTGGGTAAGTGTGTAATGCATAAGCACAGCGGCATGCCACACTGCTGAGTTGGTCTCAGATGGAGACACAATGGCAGTGTAAACAGGGTCATGTGTGGCGATATTTCAGCTCCACAAACAGCCAAGAAGGGGTTTGTGGGAAAAAAAATGCCGAGACGTTGTGGCAACACAACAAACCTTGTGAAACACCTCAAGTTAAACCACAACACACAACACAAGGTGTTTATGTTTAGGCAGACAGAAGAGGAGAGCACAGTGTCATTCCCTCTGTGCTGCAGAGAGGCAAGATACAGGTACAGTCAGAGCATATCTGCAGCTTAAAGCAACATTAAGCACCGTTGCTTTTGAAGATATTTAAATTAATTATGTTTTGGAATAAATGACAAATACAGTACACAGTTTTGAACAAATAGCTGCTTAAAGGGCTCTACCATGAAAATTCCTTTGCAGAATTATTTGGTCATTCTGCGCTCTAAAACAGGTAAAAATGTCATACGAGGGGTATAATAACATTTGAGCACACAGAAAGGCTCTACACCAACCCTGTACCGCCCATGCAGCGTAAAAACAACACTACGTGTGAATTTTTAGTTTCGGTTTCACTACAGGGTTGGGTAGAAGAGATTTTGCAAGCAAACCATATTTCATTTTTTACACTATGCAGTATAAGAAAAAAGCTGCATTATTACCAATCTGCCTACAAATACTTTTAAATATACTTACAAGTATGTTCAAACGTATCTGCAAGTCCATTTGAAAATAATTACAAAAGCTAAAGTTGAGAGTCAAAAATGTTTCTCCATGCTCCATGCTATTGTGCTTCACTATTCCTCCTGACAACAGTGTGTGTCACTAACGTTTCAGAACTGGTTTCACAAAAGATATTCAGTATTTAATGTATGTATTTGTATGAAAAAAAAAAAACAACCCTGGAGTCTAATGCACTGTTCCAGCCTTATTTACACACATTCAGACACTGCTGAAATGATTTTCCGGACTTATTCATCGCTGTCATTTTGATGTTTCCCATGCCTTCAAAACAGGTCCTTTTGGTGATCCCCATGGTAAAGAGGACAAAAGATCACAAAAAATCAATATGTAGTAGTAGGGAGGTTACTCCAGCGGAACAATATTCTTCTCTGAGATGCTGCTGGCATTGTGAGCAGGTGTGTTGGTGTGTTGTCATGGTGGAGTGGCTACGGATTGTCCTCCATCAACTCCGGTTTCTTCTTACACACCGGACAACGTAAACACTGCTCACTCTCTTTGTCGACATCCTTGTTGTTCATCTGGCCTTGTAGCAAGAACTTGCAGTGGGCGACGGATCTCATATCGAAGTATGTGATCAGCATGACTGAATTTGGACTTGAGTGCTTTGCTTTCTTCAGCCTTGGTGATGTCGGACTCTTACACTGAAAGCTCTGGCATTTAGGCTGTGGGTAGTACTCAAAGAGCTATGACTCATCACAGGAAATGACTCTTCCGAGGAAGTCTGGTGTCATTGGTCTCATCAGCGCTCACTCTGATAGTTGCTTGACAAAATGACACAGCCGAGATACGTATAAAAGAATGTGGAAAAAAGCTCAATGACAATAGAAAGCTGAGGTCATGGTTATCTAATAAAGCGGTGTTTCTCAAATAGGGGATACTTGAAGGAACATTAAAGGAGATTTCAAATAAAACAAAAATGCAAAATCATTCAAAAATAATTATTTAATTAATTACTTGTGTCAGGAAAACACAGTCATAAAACTAATTTTATGTTAAGTAAGTTATTCAATTGTATTATTGTAAAAAGCCAGTTTTCCCCCATAATAAAATGGTTTGACCCAACTTGTCTTGTGCCACCTCTCGTTACCTGTCAAGTTAATGATTTATTTTTGTGAACACATCGACTATAATCGCCAAAGAGGACACTTTAAGTTGAATATTTTTCTGCAGGCAAATATATTTATTCATAATTATTTGTTTTTGAGAACAGGCCTGACACTTTGGTTGATATATACATACAACTTTTCTCACAAACTGCATCAATAGCATCTGTTTATTATCTGATGTGTGTGTCTGACAATTTCTTTAGAACTTTAAAAGCGGTAGCAAAATAAATTACCTTTTTCTTTCACCTCAGTCTGACACAGCTAATTTGCGTTGTTTCTTAATTAGACAGTGGGAACTTGCTTGAAATTCACTCCAAGCAGTGTCACCATGTCAGCAATAGAGCTTCAACGTGATCATGCACTACTGCAAAACAGCAGCTGTTCTCCGGTTTATTGTCAGTGCAGCAGGGACAAAAAGCTTGAACAGCTTCCTCCATTGACCCCATCCCCCAAGCCCTCAAAATGTTTACAGACTTACGAAAAGCAACTAGTGAATTCCAAATTCAAACATGCGAGAAAAAAAAAAACAATTCATTGGTGTCGCAGTTTTGGCTCATTTGTATCCACATATTAAATAACTTTCTATATCTGTTTACCTATTTAGGGTAAAAAAAAAAAAAAAAAAAAAATTATGTCCCAATGCAACCAATTGCAAGTGAAGCTAGGATAACAATTATTTTTAAAATTTCTAAGTAAAAACGGTCTGACTTTTTGTTACCTGTGGACCAAAGGAAAAAACTTAAGATAAAAAAAAAGACATAAATATATGACAGGTATAAACTTTCACCATGCATTATTTACTCACAGTTCACCTTGGCATCTTTCTGTTCAAGATTAAAAGAATAATTTCAAGGCTGTAAATAATCTGTGCAGGCACATATCACATCGTCTGACGGGCAGTGAATTATTTATTGTAATCTGGCAATGCAAGGTTGTTTATCACATATTAATGTGATACATCAGGGGAGTAATTCTCCTCTGGCACATCACTAGCAGTTTCACTCAGTCGGCGTCAGAGCATATGTTGTCTATGAGGATTCATGAGGCTGTAATCTAAGTCTGAGCTAATCTACACCTGCAGCCTCTGTCAGGAAGTGATGCTGATTAAAGAAAGAAACTGCACAGGAGACAATTGGACCCTTTCTGAACCTGGAGGTAACATTCACTTTTGAGTATTGACTTTATCTTAGATGAGACGACATCACGAGGTGTGATTCAGCCTCAAATTACCATTCTTTAAACGGGACTTTGCTTTAAAGACAAACATTTGAAAAATAATCACAGCAAACCAGGAAATGTTCACCTACACAACACATTTTCTGTATTTTCTTGCTCGAGAGCTCCCAGATGATTGTTTCATTTATTCCATCCATCCATTCAACCAACAACACGAACCAACCAACACGAAGAAAACTACAGTGAGCATTTGCGAGTGTCCCCATGACCAAAAGCTAACAAAGGATGCAAAAGCAGCAAAGATGTTTGAATCGCTGAACATAAATAAAATGCAATTTATTGGGTGACTACTGCTAATGAACTCTCCTCTGAAATAATTATAAAAACAATCAGTATAAAATACTTCAGAAAAATTACTAAAAATATGTAAGACGCTATTTTGACTATTACTACTATCACCCTTTCTACTACTACTACAACTAAAAATAATATGAATAATAAATCATAATCACCACTTATTATAAGCAACTTCTACATTTGCAATTATTAGAACAGATTTTCACAAATTAAGTCAGTATAGGAAGTTACATCGTAAGTAGTAAAACTGGTGTTGACAATGGACATCAATTTTGAGAGGCTGGCCCTGACTCCGTGGGCAGGCAATATTTCACCAGTTGCACTAGAGATATAGTAGCTACAGTTGGAGAATGAGAGATTGCCTGTAGGCTCATTAGGAACAACAGCTGGTTGGGTAATGAAGAGGAAACAACATGTCAAGAGGTTCCCCAAACCTCCCAAGAGATGCATTTCCCAACTATTGAAAGAAAGATAAATGTTGCATCATCTGTTCAGGGGGAGGTTTAAGGCTTTGGAAAGTAAAATTAATGAAGTGATTTGACCTAATAATGGGTTGGAATCTTATAAATTACAAAGTCCAGTGGCATGAGTTTGGTGTGTACGAGGGGATGGGAAGTATTTTTTTGGTGCAACTGATTTTTTCCAGACTATGTTAAAATCACAAATCTGGTGCACTAACGGTCTAGACACGCTTTCAAAGTGTAGTTATGTGCGGGGTTCCTCTGCAAAACACAATTAAAAACTACAATCGTACAGCATATAGTACAGTATTACTTACTGTTTTAAATCTGGAATAACAGAAAATATTAATTACATTTTTAACCTTTTCGTTCGACAGGTGTTCTTTAAGCCCCTCCAACGAAGAACATAGCATTATTCAAAAAATAATTAAATGGAAATGTTACTGGCCCTGGAATTACACGTTACTTGCATCTAGCACAAACACTGTCTCAAAAATAAACATTCGTGATAAAATCTTCTGTAACTGTGGTTTCTCCACTTCGCACAGTCAGTCCTTTAATACACTTTCACTAAGAAGTAGTTTGCATTCAATCTTGAACTCATGCTTCAACATTCCTACCTGCAAACAAATGTATTTAACTAGTGATAGAACAAAAAGATTTGAGGCTCGACTATGTGACATATATATATATATATATATATATATATATATATAGTGAAGAAGTGCCATCAAGAAAAGCTGGTAACAGTTCAAAACCGTGCAAGCCCTGCCCTGCCCAAAGCCAACAGGAGGCAGTACCACAGGCAGAAAACTGAGGCCAAGACCTGTTTGTCCCCCAAGTCCAACCTAAAAAGGTGGGACATGAGCCTACTTTTAAAAATAACACCTCTGACAATCTGTTCCACAATCAGGGGCCATAGACTGGAAATGGCCTCACCATGGGCCTCAGAGTTGACTCAGGGCATTACTAAAAGGCAAAAGGATAAAAGGCAATCTGCTAGATACAAGGGGCCAAGACCATAAATGTTTTTGTGAATTAATCAAAAAAAAACAAACTTCAAAATAATTCCTGAAATACAGAGACAGAGCCAATGAAGGGCCTCCAAAGCCCATGTAATGTGCTCTCGTTATGTTTCTCATCAGCAGATGGGCTGCTGAATTCTGCAACAGTTGTAGGTTACTAAAAGTTCATTTTGGAAGACCAGACTGAACTGTGATCATCTAAAATGTCGAGCTTAGTTTAATCGGTGTGAACGAGAACCCTACTTCTTGTGCCTTCAGATGACCCCCCCAAGTGGCAACACATACAAAAATTAAAGTAGTGGATCTAAAATTGAACCCTGGCGAATGCCACAATACAGTTATGACCTTGTGATGACAAAATCCCTTCATTCGTTAAAGTTCAACAATATGTTGAGAAACATCGTTCGTACTTGGGGTGAAAAAAGTCCTCAAGTAATTCCCATAGCTCTTTTCAAAAACAGGCTCAAGGCATTTTTCTTGCCCTAGTTACATGCCTATTAGTGTGAGAAAAATGTTTAGTCTTTCATTAAGTTGCAATGTGTCAATAGGTCTTCTGTATTTATTATTTGTCATCAAGCAAAAAAAAAAATGTTTTCTTCAAATTGTTTTATGACGTAAAAACATTGGAGATTGTAATTTCATCGTTATTTTCCCTTTCTGTTTTTTAAATTTTGGGCCTTTCACGGTTCTTCAGCTGGGTAGGAAGATTGTACACCAGTGCCATCTAATAACGAGCAGCCACTAGATTGGATAAATCACGGGTATCAAACTTATTTTTATCACAGGCACAATTGTAGGGATAGTTTCTGTGAGAGGGTCGGAATGATAGTGAAGTCAAATAAAATTTCAAGTCCGTCACAAATTCTCTCTAGTTTTGAAATCAGAGGCCTAAAAAACCTAAACAATAAGCTATTAAAATTTGAAGACAACTTGCACGTTTGGTATCTTAGCCAGAAACTTGAAGTCAAATCGGCATTTCACGTGCCTCCAGGCCTTGAGTTTGACACCTGTACTTTAAATAGTATACAATAGCTCTGCAGCTATTTACTGTACTCATTTCATGAAGATAATGTTTGGTTTTGTAGATGAAATATCTTACCCTGACTTTGGCCAATATTCCGACCACAAGATTATTTTGGTTTCGCATAGAAGTGAGTTGTTATTGACTGGGGTGCATCTCGGACACTAAGTTGACTGGCCCTGGATCACTGTTCAATCTCACGCTACAGATGTTTCATTGGACTCTAATCTTGTGACTGGACAGTCTATTGCATTAAGATGAATTTAGTTCCATGATCATGGAACCGTTTCAGGACAATTCTGTCACATGGCATGAGGTGGAAGGCTGCGGAAAATACCCTTCCACAAGGCCAGACTGTCAGAGATGAGCCTGATTAGCAACTGAATTTTGTTGCAGTGAACCATACTTTTTTTTTTTTTTTTTGTGAGGGGCTCATGTACTTCAAGTATGACTCAATGCTGCATTCATGTGCATATATATATATATATATATATATATATATATATATATATATATATATATATATATATATATATATGAATGATATCAAACAGCAGAAAGATGTTAGATCATTTTCTAAGTCCTGAATTTGTTGCTTCATAACTAGCAAAGACAATTAAATAGACATTTATAGGTTAGACAAGTTGGTTGCCGTTAAATCCTCCATATATGTAAATATAAATTAACATTTAAGAGGCATGGTTAAAACTCCAACTCCTTAACAAGAATTCAAACACATTTACAAGGAGAAGCGTGCAATCCTGTTACACTGTTCGTGTCGTAAATGCAACTGTAAAATTCAAATTGAAACATATTATAAAATGCTCTTTGAGTTAAAAGCGTCCTGAGAATTTAACAAGTCAATGACTGCGTGTTTTTTCTTTTTTATTTGACTAGAACTGTTTAATTTGCATGGATTAATCACAGCAGCTAGTAGACTAGGTGTATTGATAATCTGAATATTAGATAAACGGAATCCATCAATGGGCGACACATCAAACAATGAAAAATCACTTTGTAAATAAGTAAGGAAAAACAAATATGAGTTACAAGAAGAGAAATCAGATTGGCGCAATATCTTGATGACGTATCGTCGTTAAGGTGATTCAAGCCAAATGATTGATGGTTCTCTCAGAAGCTTTAATTGAAGAAATAATTGAAAAATTAACAGCTCTTGTGAATTTAAAGGTGGCAGTCAGTAAAGTGACTTCCAGTTGTAAGTCAGTCCAACTCCCTTTATGATCGGCGTGCGCCAATAAATATCTATCATCGTAACTTTCTTGCGCCAAATGCATTATTAGAAAAGTTAAAATGTGGTCGCAAATACAGATTGCAAACTAAGCCACCACGGTCACATGACATCTCACCATAAATCAGCAAATGTGATGCCTCCACAGAAGCATCAGGAACGAGAAAAACGGAGAAATAGGAGGAAGACCAAAGCATGCACAAAGCACATCTAAATTGAGCTGTGTGCAGTCTTTAAAGCAACCAGACAGTATTTTGACATAACCAGACATGGGCGTCATGTTTCCCACAATGCAATATAAATGGCTACATTGTTACATTACTTTCACTATGAGAATTTTGCAGTGTGTTGACAGTCTCACCGAGCACAGCCACAATGTATTTTCCTCCTTCCTGCCACCTCAATTATCAAAATGTCTTTCTTTCATGTCACATACCCTGCTGAAATCATGAAATATATGCACGGATGTGAATTTAAAATCTGTAACATTGTCAAATAAGTGGCATTGAAGGATATGCCTTAATGGGTTCCTTGTCAGAAATAAATTATGTGATCTTGTATGCGCAGCCTGGCAGGTACAAATGTCTACACTAACCTTTCTCGGTGGCTGTGGCCGATGGGTCCAATATTGAATTTATAATTAACTTGTGAGGAAATGTGGGCATTTTTCTATTAAAAGAGACATCTTGTCAATTACAATCCTTGCAGAGATATTCACTGAACTTCTTGTTGGAAGAAAGGTCAATAGCTGTGTGTAATGAGTAATTGACTCAAGGCAGAGAACAGCTCCAACTCAGACTGTGGTTCTGATCAAGTCACCCAATGTGATTTATTCCCATATCATTTTTGCTCTCATTTTCGAACGTGTTGCAAAAAATCATGTCTGATTAAATTGCTTCTGTTGGGGGCAATTCATCACCAAAATATGACTTGGGAAATGGAGCTTAAATGGGCTGAATGATGAAAAGAACATGACTTTTTGAATTTCAGCAATAGCACAGATCGACACTAATGACCCGTTAACAATGGCCTAATGTTTGTGGTCCACTGGTGATGGAGGACCGTGCTAACAAGCATATGTAAATGGATAGTATTAAAAGAGGTTGACATAATCTAAGATATTTAGAGACTACCTTGAAAGGTTCAGGGCTTTTTCCGGCACTATTAAAGCAGAGACATGAGTGCACGGTGAGAACAGTCAGTTACGTTTAAAAGACGTTTACATTACAAAGACGCTTGTAACATGTTGAAATGGTACACCAAAGATGTAAAACTAATATGGAATTTTTTTAAACACACACACACTCACGCACACACACACACACGTAGAGAGAGAGAGAGAGAGAGTTCCAAAACTCATGCCTTCTTCTAGGGAAATGAAAGCACTTCCATCAAGAGACCAAGAGCTATCTTTACGATGGCAACAAATATAATGACATCACAGTGTCACACACAGAGACCGAAGCTTCTTTTTCCCCACCAAAGACAAGATATGTACGCATATCGAGCAGTGTTAATCTTGACATCTGTTTAACATGGATGGATTAAGGCCTGTGTGATGTTGAGCCTACAATGTTGAAAACCCCATGTATAATTCCCTGTGAAGTTGAAAAGCTAAAACTCAAAGCGCTTTTGACAGATCCCAGCAGGTAAAAGTTTGGAGAGCTTTGGGACCTGGATTTCAGCGACTTAATTGAAGGCGGAGTCATATCACCACACTGCATTATTATACAAACATGCCCACCTCTATCTAAAGCCCTCCTCGGGGGACTTACAATCCTCAGAATATTGCAAATCATCATTAATAAACTCAGGACAGCGAACTATTCAGCCTTCCTATGAGACCAGGTCTCTTCATCATTAAGGCTTGATCTTGAGTGTTTTTCTTAGGAAGGGAATTTTGAATCCCTTTGACTATGTTGTTTGGAAAAGTAATCGTTTTCATTAAGCCAGACCAAAGCACTGTAAACTATAATATATATATATATATATATATATATATATATATATATATATATATATATATATATATATATATATATATATATATATATATATATATATATATATATATGTTTATCCCCAATGACACCAAAAACAATGGACTACGGAAAGTGGGTTTTTCTTTGTAACACGGTTCTGCCTCCTGTCCCACGAATGTGTGTGTGTATGTGTGTCATATCCTTTTTCATTTTGCTCGAATGAGTTTTACCAGCAGGATTTCAACAAGAATAATCCTTATTGCTCTAATAAAACAGAGGCTGCATTTAAGTGTGGTCTTTTGTGCATGGGAGTAATGAAACAGACATCGGTGTGGGACAGAAAAGGTCATAGCTTTACAAGATAGTCGTCGGCATCTTCCAAATTGAAAAAAGGAGTGACAATTGAGCAGTATCGAGCTGATCATGTTCGATTAATGTTGGTATTATTTTTTGAAAGACTATGACACTTTGTTTCTACATACACTATCCTGAGTGTGGAATATTGGCATAGCAGATCACAATGCTTATGTATTTGTGATGCAAATCCAAGGACGATTAAGAATTACTACAGGCAAAACAAATTCAATCCAAATGTTGTCTTCATGGAAAAACATAAATAAAAATAGTCATGCATACTGAAGAACCTGGTTCGAAGGAAGAATAAACTTTAAAACTTTAAACTTTAAAAACTTTAAAATAAACACATTTTATAATGGTGTTTTGCTGCTATATTGTTACCGTGAAATTCATGAAAAATCCTAAATGACCTCAATGACGATACACAAGAATATTGTAGAAGAAGGCAGATATTTCTTCCTGAGGCACCTGTCTCATCTGCACAGCCACCAGCGCGGTGTCAGTAAAGCCTCATTAGAGCCGCAATCCGACTGTGGAGAGGGAATTTTTGCAACATTAACTTGAACATTGCCAATCCTGTAAATAATTTGCTAGTTATGGCCTTGGTCATTGGCTAGCGGGAGTAAAGTGGGTTTAAAAAGCTGAACAATTAGTTGCATTTGTAATATTGTGATATGGTTCTGTGATCTTAAAGTAAGCAATCATGAGGTAGATGCCGGATACATGAAGGAAAATAGCGTTCAATAGGTCTGTCCACTTCAGGCCCGTCTCATCAGTGTTGCTATAATATGCTAGTGGGCTATAGCTTACATGCTACAATAGAAAATGTGTCCATAAACAGTTTTTGTGCATCCTCTTCTTCTACTACTTCTCCTCTTTCTACTTCTCCTCCTGTGCCCATCCATCCATTTATCCTTCCATTTTTTAGTGCTTAATGCGAGGTCGGGTTTTAGAGGCAGCACCTTAAGGAGAGAAGCCCCACCCTCCTTCTCCCTTACTTACTGGACATTTTTTTTTTTGTTTTTAATTGGACCATAATTGATGGCTATTGACATTTTGGAACCTTGGGAAGATGGAAGGTGAGTTGCATTCAAATACTTTGCATTATTAAAACATCCAGAATTTCGGTTTTCTAAATGTGTACAGTATATAACATCATGTATGGGCAATTAATTGGACAGGGAGAAGACATAAATGGTGTCTTCTTATTAGCAACTGGACGACATTTGGTTGTCTTACTGTATTGATTAAAGTTTTTGCCACAGGTGACCAGCTGGCCTCTTACTGTGAAAGTACTGATTTATGAGTTATTTCAAACATTTAGCTGTACAACCCGCCACATAAAGATTGCATGTGATAGAAAATGGAAACAGGCAAAGAGCAAAGAGCGGTTGTTGGACCAACGGACATTTGATTGAATGTCTATCGACAATTACAACGACTCAACACACACTTTCCGACACTTATTGGACCATATTTATTTATTTATATATTTGTTTGCATTCCTGTCAAATTCTCACGCTACCGATTCTGAGCCAAAACATGAGAGAGGAGAGTGTAAAATGTTATAGCTAAAGCAGGAAATATAACCTTGTTTCACTACAAAATCACATCACAGTTCTTTGCGAAAGGAAACAAAATAACTCAATAGAGCAATGCTGAAGAACCTATTTTTCAGTCCATATACGAGAAAGCGAAAGGGTCTTGCTACATTTTATAGTGTTTCCAAAATAATACTGAAACATGAGGGCTGTAGTCTGTAGACCAATCTCCCAATGATTTTATGTTTTTAGCATTGAATTGGCATGATGTTTAGTAGATTAACACTTTGGCATTCGTAAAAAAAAAACCATAATTTTAACAATGAAACATGTATTATTTACTAAATCAAATTATAGACACTTTCTCTGTAGAATTGAAATGATCATTCAAGGGTCCTACCAAAACCTTAAAATGAAGCAGTGTATCGGTACTCAAACATTCCGAGTAATTTCAACTCATACTACAACAGTGCAGCTAAATCCAGGTGTCAAATTTTATTTATTTTTGGATCAATAACAAACATTTTGTAACGGTCCCTTACTTGTATTCATTTATTTTGGTTTCTCATGGGTCCCGCATGAAATTCCTATTTAGTGTTTGTGGATGGGACAGCTTGTCGGCCCCCCATACTATAGCTAATGTATTTTCATCATTTTTAAATACTATTTTGGATCACTGTTTTTATTTTTGAAACATTTTTAATATGAATCCTGTTAAGGACAAACCATTTAAAATACCATAATATTTTGTAATGTAGTTGGGAAATAAGTGGGCAACAACCACAACTGGCTGCCAAACAATTGCAGGTCAGACACAAATGAATGACCATGAAACACTCAGAACCAGGGAGCTAAGAGCTGTGAGGCAGACGTGGTAACAACTCTTCCACCATGCTGCCCTACATGGTATGAAATGGTATCAAAATCTCCAGTATCACACAGCTCTACAGCATGCGGTTGCTCATATTTGCTAGAAACTGCAGTATACAAGTAAACCACCAAACTATAGTTTTCTAACGGCCGATTGTTTTTCCACTTGTGACTAAAATACGCTGCAAACAGAAGGATTGGCTCATTCTCTCTCTTTTCACTTTTCTTCATTTTGGCACCAGCTCTCTTTTTTGTCTTCATAGCTCTTCTGGGATGCATCCTTTGCCCAATAGACATCGGCCGACTTTAGGTCAGGACAATGCTCCTTGCGTTTGTAACACTGTAGACAGGCGGTGAAAGTCCAATAGTACTGCTGATCTGCACTCAATAAAATACCACAGCCAAAAGGCTGTAATAGTGTGAATGGCCCAGTGCAAGGAAATAATGTATCAGAACTGTTGTAACAGGCTGCCTGTGAAGGCGCACACAAGGGCCAATATCTCCACCAAAGCATGCCACTGCCAGAAATGTTGAAAACAGTCCAAAATGGGTTAGCACAATGCAAAATGAACATTTAACGACAAACAGAGTGAAAAATGTACATTAAGGAGAACATTAGTAGAGCTGTTATCAAAAGCTAACAACTCACAAGCGCCTTTTCATTTTCTATTATATGTTTCACAAATATTGACTTATTACTTAGCTTTCAACAAATTACCATCCATTCATCTGTTTTCAAAACCGCTTCTCTGCATATGGTTGTGGTTAATTGACTGGAGAAGCTGGTACCCAAAAGTCGGTGCATAGTTTTGGACTGACTTTTTTTTTTTTTTTTTCACTTTTCCCAAGCAGATCACATTGAAGCAGTCTCAGGTTGATATTAATGTTGAAGAACTCCCTTGAGTGGCTCACATTATCAATCTGGCTCTTGGTAAATATAGCAACAAAATGAACTGGCCATGGATATACACAAACATGTCATATCTGCTATTTATTTTTCATTCGTCTTGTCTTAAGCCTTGATTTTGTACTTTACATTTTTCCAAATTATTGTGTAATTAGTCATGCTATTTCATCTGAATTATGGGCTATGATGACTGCTTGCCAAAGGTTAAGCAATGTGGAAAAATAAAACCTTCAGAGAGACAAATCAGATAAAGGTGTCAAGGGCAAATGCTTATGCAGCATCGAGTGCTGCCGCCTGACCTTTTCACAATTCAAGTCAACATGGTGGTGATGCCCTCCCTCCAAATTTAATTTGCCTTTTGACAAAGATTGCATGGACATCTAATTCTTGAAAGGCTGTTTTGAGACACATGTTCCATGTTGGGATACTGTGGATATTGACAAGCTTGGAATACATTGATGTCTGCTGTCTCCTGATATCAGTAGGTCATCGGGCTGATTTGCCACATCTTGCGGTCAAACAGGTTATAAGCTGTTAAACACCTCTACAAGTTGAGTCCCAATACAACTGCTGCCTCAAACCGTGGTTATACAGTGTAGGGATTCATCTAATTAAAAACCTGCATGGGTATTGCACCAAAGTTCAATCAATGGTATTAATAAGTTCTTAATTTCGTCAGTCCACAAATTCTCATCGAAGACAGCATTGCGCTTATTTTATTATTGCCTGAGTCAATATTGAGGAGAGGCAATTATAGTTATTATTTCTAGACAAGCTGCACACATACAGCAAATCCATCGGTGAGTTGCCAAAGCACGGAGGAATTACTTTCGAGGACAAAATGAAGGTGAATAAGCCATGACAACATGAAGCAGACCTGGTATTTAAAAGATTAAAATAAAGCGAGAAGTTATTTATTTTATCTTCCATAAGGTGGCCTCCAACCTGTGCACTGTTTGCCTCTCTTTTTCCTCCCATCTATTGTTCGATCTATGTGCTGAGTTGGCTATAGCGGAGTTAACGAGGATAAGTGGACCACACATAGACGAAGTAGTTCAATAAAGAAAGCTCGAGCAGATGTTAATGATTATGGATTTACAAGGATGGGGGTGAATACATAATCACTCTTCACAAGCATCTGCAGTTCCACTGTGTATATTTACCAAAACATCAAAAGTTTTGACAAAGAGAGAAAAGCACTGAAAAATAATCATGTTTATTTGATAATGCCTTCACCAAATGATTATCATATCTGGTCTTATCTTCTGTTATGCTCTAACCAAATGTTAATCCACAAAGGCTCATCACTTTATATTTGATTTTTTTTTTCTTCCCTCTCCAATCTGAGTGCCAGCACATTATAGAACACTATCAGTTCCACTACCTTGCCTCATATTAATTTTTCCCCTGGTTGGTTTTATATCCATTCTCTCACCTCTAACTTTAAACTCCCACATTAAAGCTGCATACCAATCATTCCAGTTTTAATACCCTGCTGAGATTAGATGGTACAATATTATGGAAGAGAGCCACAAGGTAGTTGGTCAGCAGAGTCCCAACTTGGAAAGAAATGGTTTAAAAGATATATGGAAACTCCTAAACATAAACAACACTGTATTCATAGACCTTCAAATGATAAACATGCCAATAGTGAATAAAGGAGAAAAATACCGACAAGCGATACATTTTTGGTAAGGTTTCAGTGGGGGCGGGACATTCGACTCAAAAAGGTCCAACTTTAGCACAGTTGAGCAACTCATTAAGTAACAAAACAGGTCATTGATTTTACAGCTTTGTCCAGGGGTTTTATGGGACATAAGTGACTCTCATAAGATTTGACTATGCATCATTAAATAGAGCTGTAGATGATCCCCAAAACATTTTCCCCTCTGCAATGACAAAGAGCCAAAAGTATTTAAAGTCCTCCTCAAAGAAATACGCGGAGCGAAGAGAACTGAAAGGACTTCCGAAGGTCACGGTTTTGTCCCATTTCCAAGCTCAAACACGGCATGTCAAGCGTTCAGGTTTATCATGATTGGAAGAGAGATTATTGCTGCAGAGCACCTTACAAAGACTGCACCGGGACAGAATGTCTTAGAGATACTAGTCATGGGTTGAAAGGGACCTACATGCTTCCTTCCCATTTGAAAATTTATTTCATAATACATGAAAAGGCTTTTAAAGCTTTGCATAACTTAATATGTGACCCTCTTATGAGACAGTTGCAGTGATGTGCAAAATTGTTGCTTGAACCCTCCGGGAGATAGTAGACATGCAAATGCCGCCATCTGTCCACTTCGAAATTAATATACCAATACTGGTGCAAATTAGAGCTCATAATATAGATGAGGTGCCCTAATTCTCTAGAGTTCAGCAATTAATACTACATAGGGATGCAAACTTGAAGTGTGCTACACATTTGCTTTTTTTCCCTCACACTACAGAATCAGAGACATTGTATTTTTATATATGTATAAAAGTTAGGAATTGACACCTTACTAGTGGGGGAAAATAAGAATAAAACACAATTTCTAGCATATGTCAAGTGGTGATGAAGCAGTATCCTGTGAGCGATGTAAACCGAGGGGACAAACACCACGCAGTAAATCCCCGGCTGAGATTCAAGACATAGCACTGACTAAATTAGTACACTCTAAACTGCGGAAATCATTATTGATTGAATGAAGAATCACAATAATGATAAATAAAAGAGTGCTGTGCTATCCGTGTCTGACTTTGGAACTACATTTGTAGTTGCATCTTATTCAGCATATCCATAAGTTAATCACATGACATCATGCGTTCTCTTCTCTCTTATAAGAAAAATAGTGAATGTGCAGGGTTCTCCACAACCAAAATATGGATTGATTTTCCAGACAGTTTTAATTCCAATGTGACCATTAACTGAGAAACTGGATTCTTTTTTTTTAAAAAAAAAAGTCTGTTGGAATGAATGCATGCATGAAGACACATTTGTACAGTAATCACAGCCAAAAGTGACATTTTCACAGATAATACAACCCGTTGCAAGGTGTCTTCCATCCATATTCAGTTAAATACTCACCACGATAAGATACAATTGGTCCAGATATAACCTCATTCCATAGTCATCTTCTCTGGCGAATAGATGTAAATTTAGGCATCAGAAGTAATTCTGCCATGGGGTGGAACAGAAGTAGTTTCTTGTTGAATGTAATAAAAAAATAATAATTATTTGATTGGACGTGTTTGAATATTTTTTATCTAATATGTTTGTTATTTGTATATTTAGTGCAACAATATTATGTAAGTCACTTACGCTGAATGAACTGGCTGTGTGTTCAGAAAATACCTTAAAGCATCCTGTCAAATTTACTGCAATTAATTGAAGCATGGATGAAACCATGCAGTTTATGTACATTCAACACCATTTTATGTCTATTTAGTTCAAGTATGTTATACACAAAGTGCAACTTTTTCATTGGACAGAGCTGAACTCTTTGCAGGTCGTATTGAATGGTGTGGTATAGAAGTTGAAAAATCTCAAGCCAACTTCGAAGAGCTATCTGAGAGAGAATTTCATGGATTAAATGGCACCGCAATTACTGACCCACTAGGTTACAGAGACAATTAGAAATCCGCAAAACAGGTCCATTTTGGGGGGTGGAACAGCATGGAAATTGTAAATCTATTGTAAGATGCATGAAATTGCTTTTAAATGGCCAACTTATCTTCACGGATAAGACCCAAAGAATTCCCCTCTCAGGCTTAGTTTTTGACCTCAGAAAAATGTTAGTTCAGACACAGGCGCACACGCACGCACTCACACACACAAGTGCAAACAGGAAAACAGATAAAGAAACATGATCAACAAGCAAACACAGGCGAGTGCCCTGAGCAACTGGGATAAAATTGCATCTGTAAAATGTGACGCGTATGACGCTGACTGCCCAGACGCAGTGAGACCCAGAGGCGACATAAATGAGATGGAGAAATCTGCGCACCACGCAACCTTGTGGCACAATAAGTGTAACAAGTAAATTGGAAGTAAAGGCAGCTGCAGTGGGGATGACAGAGTTAATTTATTGTTTCTATGAAGCAAATTTGCATGAAATGGAAAACATTTAACATCGAGCAACCACACTCCATTCGGTATATTTAATTTCAATTCATTTTTGTTGTTAACTTTTTAATGATTGCCTTTGTTGAAGTATTTATTTCGACGAAATTGCTCAGTTGTCCACTTGTGGTATCATGAATATTCCCCTGTCTTTGGCAATTACTTTGATTTGGGCCTGGGCTTGACGAGGTGCACTCTTGTCTAAAAGGATTACATGTCTGGCTGGTGTTGCCAGTAGCTACACTGGTCTGGTAGGAGCGGCAGTTCAATTATTCACTGTAACTGGGAGATAGCATCTAAATGTTTGTCACATCCGCTGCCCAATGTTTAGGGCTGCCATTACTTTTATTCTGTCAGGATTGTCACTTCAGATGGGAGACTACATCAGCTCACTGTTGTCCCCCGAAGCAACATGAGCGCAGAAGGCTGTGTTGTCCTCAAAGATACAGCTCTCCACTTCTGAGGCAGCAAAAGCCTTCAACTGGGGACTGGTATGTTTAGCTCACAGCCAGGTTGAGAAGAATTATCAGTCAGGAGCAATAGCTAATATTTGTCATGCTTACAATGAGCCTTTTGGTGCATTATATGCAATAAGCTTAAACCGCATTGCTTTGGTGAGCCCACCAAAGTTGTATATGGACATCATATTGTTTCATGTCACACTATAATTCATGACAATTGAAGATGACGATAAAGAAGTGAGTTACTGCTCTATACAACTTATATGTACATACTTTATGTGAATTTGGAATCATAGGTATTTACAAAACTTATTTAGAAATGATTCCAATATGAAATGTAATAATGAACCTTGATCATTCTGGTGTTGGCATATTACGGTCCAAGCTTCGCCATTTATGGATGTTACAAACTTTAGAAAGCAGTCGCTCACCAATCAACAATCCAATTTTATCACGATTGTATAATTTGGCACTGTTCTATTTCTCTGAGGACAGTGGAGCAAACGCACCGGTTGCCAAATTGCCAAATTGAAAAATGGCAGATGACCAATTTTTGTCTGCAACACTGAGTGATAACTATCAGTGCCATTCCCTAGACAAAGACTTGAGTCGTATGACATCATGTTTTACAAAATGTTCTCAGCTTGTCAAAATTGTGACATTCTCCCCATCCTCATTAAATTTCATGATAATGAACAAGGCACACCGTGTGTGACACATTGGGCTTTTAACTAATTCCAGTGCAACTGCGTCAGAGGAGTGCCTTTTCTCATTAAATATTTGAAGCCTGCTATCTAATCCCGCCTAACCTTACCAACTTGGAACTCTGTCCCCTACTCTTCAATTAGCCAGAATGCATCACTCCTTCTAAGCCATGCTTGCCTTTGAATGGCTGCACATAATTTTCTTCTGCGGGAATTCACAAAATGAAAGCCACAAATTCCTTTATTACGATGGAATGGCACTGGTGAATAAAGGATACACATTGAAAGCAGCTTTTAGCATTACTTTGATGTTTGTTTTGTACCACTGTTCATACAATATTAATTGGCATCACCATTAGCTAGCTAACAGGATGAATTCTCGTAATTAAAAGCCAAATAAACTAACTGCCAATGTAAAAAAATAAATAAATAAAGTTGATGTGACATTGAGGCATATTTATCTGGCAAATTTATCTCATGCAGTTTAGAGTACCATATTTTTTAAACTATAAGGCACACTTCAAAGGTTTTGGTTTTAGCAAAATAATCAGCAATGCTTCGTTTAATCAAATTTGTAAATTGGGAGTGAACAATATGGACGGATTGTTATGTAGGAATTGTGGGAATGTTGAAAATTGATATTAAGGTGAAGTAATTGAGCTGAACATTTAGATCTTTAAGTGAACAAACTGTCAACCCCGCCATTGGGAATTAATGGGGATTTTTGTGGAAAAGTTGTAGAAAAACCATAAAAGTTAAGAATGAGAAAAATAACAGTTTGAGAAGCATGAATTTTAAGAATATGTTGAAGTTAGAATGGTTTAAAGCAGTCAAGAAATCTAGATGCTGACTGTTAAAAATGGCTGAATAAATAAATATCATGCCTGTGACCCATGTGAGCATAAACAGTCAAGATCATGGATAGAAAGATAGATAAAATGATTTAACAAAAATGAAGGTAGAATAACAGGATTCTCACCAAAAAATCCTGTTTACTGAATCTCATTTTGGCTCTATTGGATCTACTGTAAGTCGAGTTACCATAATCTCCCTTTTTCCCACTTTTAAATTTCATCCACTCATCCATATATCCATTGTCTTGTGCTTATCTGTTACTAGGTCACAAGTGCAGAAGCCAAAGAAAAGAAGTCGAGACCTCTCTCTCTTCCAAGAGGATCTTGATGCATTTCCAGGCCATCTGAGGCAGTCTCTCTTCAGCGTCACCTTGGTTGTCCTGCAACCTCCTTCAAGTGGGACTTGCCCAGAACATCTCACCAGGGAGGTGTCTAGCAGGCATTTTTACCAGATATCCAAGCCACCTGATTTGACTTTGCTTGTCAAGGAGGAGCAGTGGCTCTACTTTGAGTCCAATCCAGATAACCCAGCTTCTCACCCTGTCTCTAAGGTAGAGCCCGGACACCCTGTGGTGAAATCTCATTTTGTTCCCTCATAACTGTGATCTTCTTTCCATCATTACACGAAGCTCTGACAGGTGAGCTAGGTGATGGTGAGATAGCAGACTCACAGGTCCCGTTTCATCATGACAGACAACTATAGAGTCACGTCGAGCTTCTGCTACATTCTTCCCTCATGAGAGAACCAAACCTCCAAATTAGTGAACATGGAGAGGACATTCCAGAATTTTGTAACTGGGGAGCATGGGCTTAAATTTCAAGGCACTAATTTACATCCCAACCACTTGAGACTGCACCCAAAACTCTCATACCCACAAATGTTTGTATGTTAAATGCCATCTCCAAAGCCACAAAGAGCTTGTAGTCAACTCCCATGAACTCCTGTAGAGCTCTTCCACAGGCATGTTGAAAACCACACTGAGTGTGATCCCCTGTCCCCAATTCCCTTGAAGTCTAAAGCCCCCATCCCACTGAGGGACCAATACTGGTGAGTGTCCATGAGGTAATCTCCTCAGTGTTTTTTTAAGGTTGCCAAAAATGTCACCACAGGTCCCCAAAATGTCACCAGAGGTCTCAGACATACACCTTTCTTGTCTGAAAACTAGAGCAATGTCTGGCAACCTATGCTAACCTTTGCCAACCTCCAACCCTGAGGGCATCAAAAGAGCCACTATCTTTGCGGACACTCTGTAGCGTCTGACCCTCAGTGGAATGAGTGCCTTTAGTGAGCTTGCGGAGGCATGTCAACCAAAACAATCTTACAACATCCATCTGCACTTTTTGATTAATGGTTTAAAAAGTGAAACTTTTTCACCCCGGCAACCTCTCAACAGAATTCGGAGTTATATTTTAACAAATCCGGCACATCCTGTATTGATTACATTTTTTTCCTCATTCTGCTATGCGGAAGCTGCTGGCCAGATGGACTGCTGGTTTGACTAGCTAATCACATTAATGGGCTTTTTAAATTAACTTAGCCCACTTGGTTGTCATCAAGAGTTTATTTATGTTGCACTCTCAAAACTATATTTATGGTCTCAGCCCGAAGTGTTGTCTAAAGCTATGCTTTTGCTGTACAGTTTTAAATTCATACTGTACAAGTAAATTGTCTGTGATGCAAAGTCAATGTTAATGATTGAAAGACTCACACTAAATAGACCGATGAGTCACGAGAGTCCTTACTTGACTGCTCAAACTAAAACAGTGTTGACGAACAAGATGATGCTCCCACCATCTGTCAACTTGGTTTGAAGATGCTAAAAACAACACTACAACAAATCATTCTAATTGAGTGTGCCTTCTCTTTGCTGAAAACTCAAAGAAACAGATGCAATTGCGTGCGCGTTTGTGTGTGAGTGTGCGCGTGCGTGAATGTCACATTATTTTAACACAACTGTTATATGCCTCTCATCTGAGGTGAGTCATACGATGCTCAAATGCAAATCATCTCATGGAGAACACAAGACGGCTGTGAATGGATTCTCTTTGTGCCCTCATTGCTCCACTGAGCTGAGTCCAATTTTCCATTTTGGAATATTTGCTGTGGGAATGTCTGTGCTCTGTTTGTGTGGTGATACTTTAACTCCAGTAACTGCGATCTCCATCGTTAGATTTCATCCGCTGGCACAGCTTCCTAGATTGCTAATTGACACATCCTCTTGTTAATTATCAAGGTGATGTGACATGTGCTCACAGAGATCGGGGAAATCTGCATTGCTGATTCTGCGCTTCGTGTGTCACCAAGGTGTCCTCTGGAAGTAAGCTGTGTCTCAGGTGATTAAAGATCCTGTCATGTTATGTCTTCTGGAGCCTATAATTAAAACAGAAACATAAATTGGGGTCTAATGAAGTGTAACCTAATGATTATTTCATCAATAAATACATAACATTCACGTCTATTTTTGTCCATAAGTTAATGTCTATTTTGCATTTTGAGGATACGTCCATTTTACGGTACATGGCAAATTACTTGGGCATGGAGCTGCCATGAGGAGTAAATATTTTTGACTGGGGAACCTGTTCAAGCCCGAAAAGTACGTTGGGAGTGCATGCAAGTATGTTCAAAATATTTAGGAAATCAATAGAACTTATACAAATATGTTTGAACCGATAGGTGGATTGCTGCAGAGGTGTTTGTCCTTCTGGAAGGCTCTCCCCACAGACTGGAGCTCTGACATAGTGACCGTCAGGTTTTTGATCACCTCCCTGACAAAGGTTTTACACCCCAGACGACTCAATATAGACAGCCATCCAGCTCTAAGACGAATCCTGGTGCTTCCAATAATAATAATAATGGAGGCCACTGTGGTCACTGGGGTCCTCAAAGCAGCAGCAGAGGTTTTTCCGTTTCCTTCCCCTGATTTGTACCTCAAGAGAATCCTCTCATGGGTCTACAGGCCGATCTTTAGAATTCATGCTTGGTGTTTCTGCTCTAAGACGGTGTTCTCAAAAAATATATATCAGAAATGAGTTGGGAGAAAAAACAAACATACAAAAAAAACATTACATGCCTAAATTAAAAAATAGGATATCTCTGATTAACATCATATGTGGAGATATGAGACATTTTATACCCAATCACACATAAGAATAATAACTAAAAGGGTTAATATGTTTCATGACATCAATGTGTTGAGAGTAAATTCAGCATTCATTTGACACAACAAAAATCCACTTACAGTACCCATGTGGGTTCCAGGTTCACTTATTCTGGGATTAAAATGTCATTACTGATTGTACAATACTAAAATAGCAGTTGTACTAATAACTAATCACAAACTAATCACTTCTTCGACTACTCAAAAGTAAAGCATTAGGAAAATAAAGACACATTTCCTGCATTGCAGAGCATTTTGTAAATTATCTATGAATGCAGTTCAAAGATGTTTTGTGTGAATGCATCACAATGATTAAGTTTGCAAAACAATCTCATCATTATAGCTATAGGGGGTTTGCTCAGCAGTTCATGGCACATTTGGAGCAATGATTAACATTCCGTTTCGCCCTCACCTTGGGCTATTTTAATGAATTGCACACTTTTCACAAAATGAGATTGAAATAAATTCTTTGAAATGTCAGTCACATTGGCTCTGATATATATATATATATATATATATATATATATATATATATATATATATATATATTTTTTTTTTTTTTACTGACAGCAGTGATAATTGGAATCTATGCAATTGAGTGCTCAACAATATTGTAACTGCAGTAAATAAAACCACACCTGCCATATAATTTTCAAACAATGCCTGAGCATGAATTACTCCTACCATTTTCTCTCAGCCTGAATGTAAAGTTTGCCTGACGTGTTTAATTCAGCGGAAAAGCATTACATGATAATAAGGTACGAGCATTTCTGACGTGGCTGGTGTCTGAATGACAAAATGAGTTTCCTTCCTTGTTAAGATCATTGTATCCCAACGTTCTGTCATATTGTTCCCGAGTATTAACTGGTTCTTTGTAAGAAGGTCACCGACCACTTCACGCACATTCAAGCTCATATTGTAGGGCATCATCAAGCCCCAGGCAAAAATACGGCAACCTGGGTGAATACACTCAAAGCTGCTAATGAGGGCAGAGTCACATGAGTTTTCATCTCAAGCCTGATACAGGCTATCTATTTGTTCATCTTCGATTGAAAACACATTTATATCTCGGTGAGACAAAAACGTGGCTTGGTCGAAGCGGGGATAGCGCAGTTCCAGCTGGCTCTGATCTTCTTGTGTGGAGTTTGCATCTTCTCACCGAGCCCATGCGGGTTCTCACAATTCCGGCGAGCCAGTGACCATAGCGGGGATAAGCGGCTAGAGAAAATGGATGGATAAATTAAAAACACAGACATAATCAAGGATGCATCTTGCCCACCATGGAGAGTAATTCTGACTGTTCAGGAGCTATTTCTACTTTCTAGTGAGTGTTAGTGTGTTTATATTGCTATTGTTGTTAGATTAACAGATGTCAACATAACCGTATCTCTTGGAGACGAATGAGTGGCGGGTGATTCATTGTCAAATCATAAATACCTTGACTCCCAAACCGGTAATTGCAATACGTTCGCTCACTCACTGGTTTGTTTGTGAGATCCAATCTGATCAGAGAATCGCAATACGTTTACCCAGTGACTGATTCTGAAGAGAAAATGATCTACCTTTTACTCATGGATTCATGTTGAACAGGAAATGATGTACTTTCACTGACTGAATTGTTCTTGAATGCCAATAGCATGGCAGTACATTTAATAAAGTATCAACTGACGCTGGCTGCTGATTGGTAATAACTGAAGTAAAAATGAATCACTTCAGGAAGTGACCCATTCGCTCACGTTCACTCAAAAGATACATTCTTTGGAGGGAATCACTCACTCATGACACAACTCTGAATGCAACCGTTTACGATCTGGTTTGTTATTCTTTAAATTCACACGAGCTTAGCCATTGTATGCCAATTGGCAGTGAAACTGCTGCATTCTGTCACTTGTGAATCGTTAAAAAATGCTGCAACCAGCGTGTGGGTGAGGGAGGGACTGTTGACATCTGACTCATGAAGCGTTCACTTCGAGTGAACAATGCATATCACTCAGTGAACAATACAACACTGAGTGATTTGTTCACTGTGGATTAATACCATGCATCACTGAATGACAACACTTTGATTCTGGGCTGGGTGATGTGTTCACTGTGATTGAAAGACATGCTTTACTCATTGAACAAGGATATGCTTTCCTTGGAATCTATAGCTTCAAACTAATGGCTAACGTTGAGCCAAGCCACATGGAAGTAAACACACCCACACACAAACACACACGACAGTCCCCATTAACTTAACAGACTACGCTTAACTAATGGGAGGCGAGGAGACAAAGATTGGGTGGGCGCTCGAGTAAATGGGTGCGTCAAAAACCGGCTAAAAATCTGGAAGGAAAAAAAATATGTGGTACACATGGGAAAAGCAAAAATAAAACGTGTGACATTCATACCTTCCTATTCTATACTCAATTCTTCTTAAAATGATATACAAGACATGGATGTAGCTAAAACAAAAGAAAGAAATTACAGCAGTTTGAATGTTGCTAGGTTGAATGAAATACACAGAAAAATGTTTTAAAGTTTTGGTTCATACATCTTTCAGGAATGCATCGCAACCAGTACCTGAGGAAAATACTGTAGCTATTGACCCCAAACTTTCAGGAACTGCTGAGTAAACACTGGAAACTAAATTCCAATAACAAGTAAGGACATCATTAAAGTTTTTAAGCCTTTCAAAGTTGAGGAAGTTTGACTTCTCAACAGATAAAAACGGGCAGAAATAATGGTTTACCCCAAACAAACTTGAAGATCTCATTAAGCTTTCATTTACTCTCCTGAGGATCTGCCAAAGTTTGTTTTATTTATTTGGTTATTTATTTATTTAATTTTCATTATGATTCCAACCTTTTTTTTTATGGGGTCCTGTTCGGGGAATTTGATGTATAAGTTACAGTGGGTGAGCTCCTATGGTGGGCTCAGGAGCTGCAAGCGGTTCTTTCATCCTCATTTTGTGTCTCTGTTTGGCTTGGAAAATAAATAATATGTGTTTCAGACCCACTACGGATGCTCAAGACACAAGAGACCCATTTGAAATGGAGTCAGGCCAGGTTGTGCGTTTGAACAAAAGGGTGACACCTAGGATGTGTTTTGAGCAACGTAACACCACGTGAGAAAGCTAATCAACTTCTGAAGTGTGTGTGTGTATATATATATATATATATATATATATATATATATATATATATATATATATATATATATATATATATATATATATATATAAATTTGTTTCATTCACCATAAAACCATAATACACAGTAACAAATGACACATATATCTTTATAATTGTACATAGTATGCAGTATATACAAGTCACTTCATCTATGTGCTACTCACATTATGGGGCAGGGAGAGGACCAATCCCAATGATATTTCATCTTCAAGGTTAACAGTGTTTGTATTTGATTTTATTGTCAATGCACTTAATACAGCATACAGTGGGTTTATCACTGCTAGTGATGGTTCATTGGTTGTGCCATCATTAGTGAACACTGCAAGGACTGACAACATCGAGGAGTGATCCAAATACTGTAATTACATTATTAATATTACATAATTAAATGCAAGGTATTGCAAAAATAAAAGGATTTTAAGTTTGCCTTATGAAATATGGTACAACTGGTAAAACTTAACTGTAACTGATTCCATTAATTACAGTCCAAAAACATAAGTGATGTTCCCATCACTTCATCTGTGTTACTATGAAATTAAAAGGATTGCAATGCGCCAACATTTCAAACGTGTGTGTACGTGTGTGTTTATTTTCACAGTGCAGTCAGCATACTATGCACTGCTCATTAAAATATATTCATGTATGTATAATGTCCACGTTGTTAAGTGATGCTGTCCTGACTTAGCTCATGGCTGCAATATTACAAGTTAAACTAAACTCTGCCTTTTCATATAAAGGCGACATAATATTCCTTGACATAGACCGTAAAAGATGCTTGCATCATTAGTCATCAAATACAGCATTGTCATCATTGCCTAGCCTTGTGCCATCTACAGTCTAAATACAGTCAAAGGAGAGCAAATGAGAGAGGGAAACAAAACAAACAAACGATTAAATCAGGAGTTAGCCTAAATCAGTGGTTTTGCCTAATTGTCTCCGATATGTATGCTCTACAGGTAACACAGAGGCATGGTAGGGAGGCAAAAGAGATAAGGGCCATTGTGCTTTCGCGCAGCTGAAGGCTGTGCGAAAGCACAGGAGTGATATGTGGTGACAGCACAGTGCCATGCTGTTGACACAGCCTGACTCTCTCGAGTACTGGGGCTCGATTGCCTGCGGCTTGATTATTTACAGAATGGTGTGCTGAAAAAAAATAGTTTTGTGAGGACATCCTGAGAAACCTTTCTTTGCAAAGCCTTTTAATTGGGTCAGAATTATCATTTATTAATCACGCTGACTATATTCAAGTCTAGCTTTTGCGAGCGCATGATTATTAATGGTTGTGGGATCAAAAGACTGATTCCACTTGCATGAAACGCTACAGAATGTCATCCTGAAAGAAAACATTGAAAAAGACCAGCATGGAAAGCTTTATTGAGAGAACGTTCATTTTTCTAATATATTTAATTGAGTCAGTTCTCTTCCACTTCTTCTGGAGCATACCAATCACTTTGTCTTTTTTTTTCTTTTTTCTTTGGGTACATTTGGGTGATTTGTTCACTGTGTTGTGACCGTGGTACTTTAATTGTGTAGAGTACAGGTGTAACTTTTTACAGAAGTCTATTCACTCTTACATTAGTGTGTAACTCAGTTTTAAGGTCAGTTTGGTAAAAATGTATATGATGGAAAAACCAACAAAATGTCAAAAAAAATGTCAGTTTCTTTTCATTTAATTATAGCAGATATTTGTTCAAGTTTTTTTTTTTTTTTTTTTTTTTTTTTTAATAGTGTCCTTCGGAACTTTTAGAACTTCCTGAAGTAACAAATGAAAAGTGGTTGGTCTGCATTGTCAAAGACAGCTTTCAGTGGCATGGGAATCATTCACCGAGGTAAAAAACCTACAGAAATTCAGTTCCGGAATAATAATTTAAAAGTCTGTCTAAAACTGCATGTGGGATGGTGGCGCAGTGGTTAAGCATGTTTGCCTGTTCTCTCCGGGCACTCCGGCTTTCACTCGCATTCCAGAAACATGCAGGTGAATTGTTGTGTGAGTTGTGTGAATAGTTGTTTGTGTGTCCAGGAATTGGCTGGTAACCAGCTCAGAGTGTCGATAGACAGCTGGGATAGGCATATATATATATATATATTTATATATATATATATATATATATATATATATATATATATATATATATATATATATATATATATAAGGAAACCAATAACTTGTATCATTTACTTAACGGCCTTGTTCCATTTCTTTCGAGTTCACATTGTAAATGGTTTTATTCCCCTTGGAGTCAGGTTTCCAGACAACAGTTCACTGAATCTGTGGCATACTTGAAACAATTGTGCTCCAATCTTAGTGTTAAGCACTTGGGTTGACTAGTTTAGCCCTAACAGTCCACAAGAAGGAGATTTGCAGTGTGGAAGTGACATTGTGAGCCTACACAAAAATTGAGAAAATAGAGGGTGAAAGTGCTGCTTTTGTACTTGAGGAAAGAAGTGCCTCTTGGTCAAGATTTTCTTTGGTTCTTGACCAATGGCAACTTTCTTCTTTTACCCAGCACAATGCTAAAGGTGCAAGTAACACTAATATCAATATATTGCATTGATTGAAAACCAACAGTGGTAGGAAAACCAGAAAAGGTGATTTAATTGAAATGTTGATCTTAAACAAGTCCCATTTTTACACTAAGACAGGGGTAGAAAACTCCAGTTCCTCATGAGCTGTATCTTGCCTGTTTTCAATATCTCTATCTTGCAACACTGCTTATTCAAATTATTAACTCATCATCAATCGCTGTGGATGCCTCTTACTGATCCTAATCATTTGAATCAGGTCTCCTGAAAGAGAGAGACACTAATAACAGGTAGAATATGGTTCTTGAGTAAAGGGGGTTCCCAACCCTTGAACTAGAACATTCAAAGCCTTGCCATTTAGTTTTTCTCACTTCATCGTCCAAAGGGAAGCCAAATGGCTGGATTTGTTTTGAAGTAATATTCCAATTCATGTGTAAACAGTACAACCATTTGCATTTTCTCATTTCTAAGAACAAGGTGGCAAGCCAAGTTTTTTTGTCCATTCTTCACCATCCTGTCAAATGTCTTGTTGCTCTGTAAATGTGGCCATTACTCTCGACTTTGTATTCTACAGCTGAAAGGAGGGTACTGAGGTTGATTTGCCTTTACCTAAGTGTGTTGTCATGTAATGAGAAAGAAGTAAAGGTTTAGGACGAGCTATAATTTATCACACCGTTTTGCTGGTCTGGGCAAAGTACCGCCCCGGGGCCACAGTCATAAACCACTCAGTCTGACTGGCCCTCTCAGTGACCATGAAATTACAGTAAATTATAAAATATGCGGTACTTTTATTTTGAAAGCAATGCTTTCATTGCAGATGGTGCGAGCAAGAGATTTAACGTCTGCGATGTTGCCAAATGTTTCACTATTTTGAGCCAATTTTCCTACCCCCCCAGCATCTACTTTTCCAAAAAAAAAAAAAAAAACAGTAGTCTTTATGTTAGCAACATTCTTATTTTCTGCAGTGTGAGAAACAGGACCAAGATTTGGCCTGATAAGACCGTAAATAAATCTGCAGTTAGATATCATGTACATGTCAGGTGTGTCATAAATCATCATTCTATAACTCACTATAAATGCCATTATACTCCATGCTTGTTATTAATCAATGTTAGAGTACTGATATGGCTGATATGAGTTGGCCACATGGTTCATAAAATAGTTTTAATTTTCTAAATGTAAAGGTAGAATGTTAATAGTTACTTATAAATTTGTTTAAAATCTTAATTTCATAAATATTCAGTAATTACGTACTATACCTCCGCACATAGATTTATTGAAATGATATTTTATACTACTTGATCAAAAATAATCAAGTTCGACCCCTTTGGTCTACCGACCAGCAGCCTAGGACTAGGCTGAAGACTAGTGGCGACCGATCTTTTTCAGCAGCTGCTCCTAGGGTCTTCAGTAGTCTGCAGCTGTCCATTAGATCCGCCCAGACCCTTGTTTTGAAAACTTATTTCTTTTCACTTGTTTTTAATACACCCTGAACTCTGATACCCTCGCAGTGCTGTCTTATCTGTGTTTTAGCTTGTTTGAGTGTTTTATCTGTTTGATGTGTTTCTATGTTTCTATTTCCACTTTTATTTCTTTGTTCAGTACGCTGATTGACTGTCTTTTTAAATGTGCTTTATAAATAAAATTTGACTTGACTCAGACCTGTTTTGTTTTTTTTTAAACAAAATTTTGTAACCACTTATAAACACCATGAGCCAGTGCATAACAACACAATGCAAACTTGTGTTCAGGTTTCAAAGTAGAGCTTCAAATTTGGTGTAGGGTTTCAGTTCTGTAAATTCAGTTCTGTACATGTTGTATGTGGTAATACTTGTGAGAAGGTGTCAATCTGGACACCATTCAAGACTAGTTACGTGGAGTCGCAATGCTGTACATACTGTATAGAGTACAGAAGCTATTGCATCATAAAAAAGAAATAGAGCAAAATAAGTACTCTCTGCTGGGCAATAATAATTTAATTTCATGCGCCACCCTCAGGACTGATTTCTGGCAAAAGATTTGCATTGGACCTTGAAAAATCTTTAATAATGATGTCATAAGTATAAAGCGAACAACTCGCTAAATTGGTCAGATTTTTTGAAATACTAGATCTCAAAAGCCAAATATGCAAAACATTTTGTCTTTACTACCTCAAGGGTCTTAAACGTCATGTCAGTGTGATTCATCGTCATAAATTGGATTCAAATTAATGTTTTCCCTGTTAGAAGAAATTATGCAGCTGTTGTCGTGTTTGTAATATTTGATAGATGCTTATGATTAGTCCAATATGCTTCAGGGTATATGCAAATCTTCACAAATAGTTTGTTGGATTGGGGTGGGCGTTGCCTGTTTATCCAAACTGGGGTGCATTTTTCTTCTCCAAATGGTGATGCAATAGAACAACCATGACACAAATCCCCTAAGTGAGAAATGTTTATTCATTTTAGACTGGCTATGCAGGGCTTAAAGTGTCTGTGACCTCAGAAATTCCAATGGTAGGTAAAAATTGTCCTGTAATATTAGTTTGCATAAAGAATTTTTACTCTGATACAGTCTGATAAAGTCACTAGTGTAAGAAGAAAAACATTTAAATTTTATTCGCACATTTGGCTCAGTGTGAAACCGCATATTTTTAAGTCTTACAAGAATACGCCACATTTTAGGCTCGTCATTTTGGCTCAGCGACACCCAAATGAGACGTGACATTCTCTCGACTGCTTACTCCTTCAAATTAATAATTTATAACCTGGCTGGAAAAGTGTGTCAAAGGGAAATTAAATTGTCAAAGTCTCATTATGCTAAAGGTCATTTTGTTGTCACTCACTGGAGTAAACGTTGAGGTCCGCGGGACTAACGCAAGCTCAGTAAAATTTCATCATTCCAAAACTATGAAGGACAAAGTCATTTTGTGAAATTGTGCTGAAAAGCTAAAATATCAGTGCGCACATTATAGCCAAAAGAAATCCACGAAAATGCTTCCATATGTCCCCGACGTCGGACCGGAGTGACTGGCTGCAGACCAAAGTTGTGGAATGGGAAATGCATCACTGTCAGATGGGGAGCAACAAGGTGACAGCTTCCAGCCATGAGCTGTCCCTATTAGTTAAAAATGAAAAGTGAATGGAGACTGCCACGAGCCCTCTTTTAGAATGCCACTGAAGATGATAACACCATACGTCAATTCCATGAAATAGGTATTACGGTGACAGACATCTGATAATAGGGGAGTGCAAATAAAGCATGCATCACACGGTATCCTGTGCCCTATCAATGTATCGCCGAATCACATCGCAACTGTCGGTATATTTTTCGCACTTAAGTCCTGAGGCCAGCCTTTTGTCACCAAATACAAGTCTGACACAAACAGGCCTATTTATCTCGTACTGTTCTATACCACTTTCTGCTGCAAAGCCTGACAGATCTCTTTGAAGCCCAAAGTTCAGCCTGATTGTTTGATGTGTCATATGTGAGAATAGGAGTGGGTGGACCTGACTGATGTTGAGCTCCCAGCACTGTGCTGTGTGATTGAGACCAGAATAACAGGCAAAAGAACATGTGCTCCTTTTTGACTGATGTGCTTTGTCTGGGCACCATTTTTAGGCATGGGCAGTTTATATGCACAGGTTCTACAAAAAACTGAGGCTTACCATACTACTGCATATCGGCAGTATTGTATGCAGGTCTGATGCTAGATACTTCTGCAGATTATACGTGTTATACTGTACTGGAGCTATGTCAAAGATTCTAAATCAAAATATACATTTCTCACTTATGATGCATACGAATGCTGAGCCATGCTTTTCCTGAGCTGAAATGCTTCGAAGGGCATTAGTTTAGGAATATTTTATATGGATAATCTCATTTTTTTTGTGTGACTCTGAGGATTGGGAATATAATCTGTTTGAGGTGAAAGCATGTTACATCCGAGCTATAATAATAATAATAGTAAAAATAATAATAACAATACTTTGGGGTCTCAGATTAAATAGATAATTGCAATTTATTACAGTCATATCGACATTATTAATTTTTAATTGTGTTAATCTGATTTTCTACAATAAGTGGTAGATCTCTGCAATAAGTGGGAGACAGAACAGAACAATGCAATGTATCTTTAAAAACATGGTTGGGAGGTTTTCTCACAAATTTTAATGTATGATTTTTGAGATATTAGATGAATTACAAATTTAATTTAATCCCTTAAAATTTTAATATTTTGACAGCACTAATAATATAAATCTGATTATCATCACCTTGAAGATTTTTTTTGGGCTCATACCCATAAGAGCATCACTCAGCATTCGGAATCGAGTGGCCAGAATCTCAAGTACGACATTAACACACACTGACGGGAGGTCCTCAGTGTGTCGTGGCCTTAATGTGCTAATGAGTTCAAACATGCAGTTTAACACAAGACTGTTAATCAAGCCTTTGGCATTTTGGCATCTGACAGTCAGGTCATTTCTTCCTCTGAGGGAGATGGGAACTTTGTCCACATTAAAATTGCTCACAGATTGTCTTTGACCCTAAACTTAACAGCCATTAAAGAGACAAAGGAATGATTGTCACATCACTGATTTACTTTTTATCAATATACATTATTTGGTTTCTTTTGTCAGCAAGCCGTGATTATCATTTCAAATGACCTGAAACTAGTAATCAGTTACCATGTTATAATGTTGCCCAAAAAAATGTCCAAAATAAATTTGGGCAATGGCAGTTTGGCATAAAATTGCTTGACTTTTCTCTGCCTCAGATGCAGACATCTCAAATGTAACTTCCCCTACATAGTTGGAGGGCTCTTCATATTTAATGAACAACTTTCAGTCATAGGGACTTACGTGTTTATTACTAGCAGGCCACTACATACTATCGAAAACATTCCACAATCTAAGCATATGCACACAATTTATAACTGTGATGAACAGGAACCTAATAGTCCTATGTGGAATGAAGATGGCCTTGAGCTGGCTGTTGAACTAGATCCTACCATCTTTAAGAAAACCTCCTGGACATGGTGATTGAGAGAATGTATGAGGAGAAACAGTGGAGATGGATGAATTGAAGATTAGAGAGGCGTAATAATTTACTTGGCTTCAATACCATTGTACATACTACTTACATTGACAAAATGGACCAATACCTGCTGGAGTGGCAGTACTTGAACCACCCCTCCTATAACCTCCCCATCCCTCTAGAATAGCCTTTCATAGCGAGTGTACTGGTGCATAAAGTCTTCCATGGCTGAAAAGTGACAGCCGCACATGCCAAAAATCCATCTTCCAATGCAATTTAGCGCGGAGGGAGCTCAGAAGATGGGGAATTATATAAGACTTCAGTCGGAGTTTTTGAAATGATGGCAGGTTGCAAAAAATCAGACAAGTCAAAAGGTAGCCATTTTTACAATACCTTTGTGGTTTTGTAGGCGTTGCGTATCTGTTTTGACAAGGTAATATTAAACTCGGACTATCATTACAACTTGAGTTGACTGAGTTTGGTTCAAAATAAATCAGACTTATCATCCTTATCCAACCTCTTCAAAGTGATGTGATGAACTTGTTATAGCAATATTCCCTAGTGAGGGTAACCTAGCCTAGGCTAGCTTAGTCTTCTTCATCTTTCTTGATTATCTCCACCTTCATTTCCATCCTAATCATCTTCTTGCTTTTCTCTTTAACATAACTAGCAACATTGGGACGCATGGTTAACCCACCAAATAAAATGTACAATAAATAAAATATTGAAAGCACTTTCACACAGAATAAAGTCTTTAGGCAGCCATCTTTGTGACCCTGTGCGCCAACCAATAGCAGACCAGCATCTTAGTGACCCGTGACGCTGACCAATAGTAGTGAGTCTCCCGAGATTTCCCATTTTCCTTAATTATTGTGCTTGGGTTGCCTTTTTTCTCTTGTCCTTTAAAGGTTGTCAAAAAATTCCATCAGGACATGTTGTGCTGCGTCAGTGAAAAACAACTCATGACACTTTACATTTTGCAATCTATGATTTTGTGCATCTATTTGAGGATGCCGTGAATGCGCACACATCAAAACTCTCGACACCCAGCTGAACGGACATGTCTAAAATGGACAAAGAGGGTTGGCCTCTAAATCCAAAATTTCGCAACATTTTCTCAGCGTTGACAACCCTCATTTTTAATGGACTCTTTTTTTCTTTTGTTCGATTTGAATGTTTGTCAAACCTTTGTGGGTAACTGTAATCGAATAATACAAAAGAACAAACCAAGGAGCTCTTCTTGCTGTATTCACTAATTTGCATAACAGTCATTGTTTGATTAGTCGAGGAGGCTGTTCTTTCAGCCACATTCAGAGAGGCCACAGCTACATGATGAGAATCCTGCTGTGCGCCCAGGGGGCACCAGGTCGTTTTGCCCTTGTATGTGTATACGGAACCCAGAGCTCAGTCAGGGTTCACAATGTACAAACACAACGAACAGATGTTTGGGGTTGTGAGACATGTTGTTGCATGCGCTTTTGTTCAGTGTTCCCAATTGCAGTGGTGTGCTCCTTGGTCCAAAAATAAATGATCAAAGAAACAACCAATCTGAAAGTTTGAAACACAGACCAAGCATCTGAGTGAAGCCTCCAGCAATGGGCCATCGAACTGCATTCCGGTTTGGTTTTGGTTCTAATTTTTGCAAAAATATTCATTAAAAATAATTTGTATTATTTAACAACAAATATGGACAAAAGCACATATTTACAGAAAAAGAAAAAGTGCAAAACCATTTACAAATTCATCCATTATCTTCTGCTCATTCGGGATCGGGTTGCAGGGGAAGCCCGGACTTCTCTCTAACCGGCCACTTTGTCTAGCTTCTCCGGGAAGATGCCTATGTGGTCCCAGGCCGGTCGAGAGACATAGTCCCTCCAGTGTGTCCTGAGTCGACCCCCCCAGGCCTCTTCTCGATGGGACAAGTCCGGAACACCTCCAAGGCGTCTGGGAGAAATCCTAACCAGATGCCCAAACCACCTGGCTCCTTACAACACGGAGGAGCAGTGGCTCGACACCGAGTCCCTCCCGGATGTCAGAGGCTTTCACCCTATCTCTAAGGGAGAGCCTGGACACCCTGCGGATGAAACACATTTTGGCCTCTTGTATAAGGGATCCTGTTCTTGTGTGTGAAGTGACTGTGAGTACGACTATGAATTGGGCAGCATTTTAGTGACTGCTGTTGCTCATGTCACATGTCATTCAAAATTGCATCACTACTCATTAGTCCCAATGTGTCTCAGTGAGTCTTTACTGTTTTAACCTGATCTGGATTTCTACTCGACCACACTTACTTTTTCAGTGTGAGGTAACCATCTAATCTGCAAGAATTACTTAATAATGTCATATCTGTTAGGGGAACCAAATTGCTATAGTAAAACACACACACTGCACAGCAATCCTGCAGTAGAGAGAAGATCAGATAAGAAGTGCAGCGAGTCGAGCATTGGCGAAATGTCTCTGTAGATAGCAGACTTTGGCAAAATCCTTTGTAGTCACATTGTTACTCAGGAACTACAATTAAATGGATGAGCACCTGTCAGTGAAAGAAAACTCTGCCCAGAAATTTCTGAACAAAACTGTACAAGTAGACACATGAACAAACAATAGATTTTCTCAATTGTTATGGTCTCGAGACAGTATAATTTGCAGATGTATTTTTTTAATTATCATAGCAATATGATTATTTAAAATTCAAACGAAATCCAATTGAATATGAACTCACCAGTCAATAAATTAAGCTACAATATGATAAATACCTAAACAAAAGCTACATCATTTTGTTTGACACATTAGAGATATTTGTAGTAATTATATAATTATATAGTTGTAATTAATAGTAAAGTAAATAATAACTTGCCATTGCAGAAGTACCTAATATATATATATATATATATATATATATATATATATATATATATATATATATATATATATATAATGTCCAAATAAAGACCTAAATTACTTGAGTTTTTCCAGTCTGGCCAATAGGTAAAAGGCAGTTCGGCCAGAAGGTATAAAGGACGACCGGCAGTATAGTGACAGGAAGGACAAGGATATGACAAGCAGATTGGCTTTTTGACTGGCAACAGAAAGTTATTATGGGCTAAGATGACAATTATGTATTTTTTTTCTTGCCATTTCCCGCTTGTCTCTTGATCTCAAACATGCAAATTATTCTTTCACACTATTAAAGTTGAGAGGAGCAAAAAGCGAGGGATTTGGCCTGTCATGGATGAGCGGCTGCGTGAGGCAGGCAGACAGAGTGACAAGGAGGGAATACAAACAAGATGCTTATGTTTCCAACATGATGACCAGCAAGTAATGGTTGTTAGTATTTGTGTCGACCGGCTCCGCGCCGCCTCAACCTAATGGAAATTGGCTGAGTGCAGAGACACAGTGACAAATTAAATGGGCCATCAAAAGCGCTGCTCCTGTTAGAAAGGCAGAGCAAGCATTTCCACACAGAATTAAAATCACCGCACTTAATCTTTAACTCCCTCTTAAACAGCAATTGTTGTCGGAAAACAATTGGGAATGAGCAATGTGGGTGGACTACAGATTTATTCAAAGGCCATTTTATTAGGTACGTCTTTCTTTTACAATAACATTTAAAGCTCACTTTGCTTCCAAAAAGCTTTGAAGGGCCCGAATCATGTGAATTCAACTTTTTGAAGATTTTAATCCTGTTCCAATGTTGAACCCTCACCCTAAACACCCCAAAGTGTTATTTCCATTCATTGATGCATTTCCTCGTATTCCTTGGTTATTCTGACCTCTCAGCACCGGCCCGACCATAACAGGCCTGATGACAATTGCAAGCCCTCGTACCATCTGTGCAAGAGTAAATATATGTCAACCTTATCCACGTCATCTAGTTTTGTGATTTCGTGAGGTTTTTTTCTTTTTTAGCTTTGTGAATTGGTGAAGAAAACGACACCTGTGGGCATAACTGCTGTTATGAATATTTGTTCCCCACTAGACTGATTGGATAGGAAGAACAGCTCTTAGTGAGCATGGTCACTTGACGGTGTTTTGCATTTTAACATCAGTAAAATGGCTGTTTTGGCTCCTTTATTCATTCAGGTGGGTTAGGCCAACTCGAGACCCTCATGAGAATAAGTCATCAAGATGAAGGGTGGATGGTTGTTTTGTGACTAACCGGCATTGAATGACATCATGAAGGGGGTGAGCCAGCCACAGGACGAGCAAACAAGACATTTCACTTCGAAATATTGAGATTGATACCATACAACTAACATTTAATAAGAAATTGAATCGCCAATGTGCCAATTATAATTTATGCTCTTATATGACTGTGGAACATGAAGCAAATATCATGTTCTAGGTCCTTTAATTCGACAAGAATCCAGGAACATTCCTCAAATTGTCATCCATGGTAGCATGATGACATCAAACCGTTCATATCTGCAATATGAAGTTTCAACAAATGCCAAAGGTGCAGTCTTGTTCTCCTCTTGCTTTCATTTTCTAATTATTACAATCTTCTGCGCGTCTTCTGATCCAGAATCTGCACTGACATATAGCATAATCCCCAGACTTCCAATATTAGTTTTTACAACACTGAGAAAGGTTGCGTGTATTGCGTGTATTTAGTTCCGCGGCTCTGTTAAGGCCCTGACACTACTTCTGAATGTAGAGTATCCTGGTCCATACTGAGGTGGAAAAAAAGTATCCTTTAACAGGCTGTGTTAAATACTATGCATGATTGAGGCCTTTTTGCAAGTGAGGAGCAACATTTCAACCCAGAAGCAGCAGGGCACAAAAGTGGAAGAATAAAAAGTCTTTGCTATGGGATTATTTTTAATAAGGAAGCGAGCTGACTGAACCAATGCCCGAGTCCATCCTTGTTCACACACGGGTATACTGTATTACTAAAATGGATAGGATTATGTAAATGTTATGAGGTGATTCAATTAATAGTGCACCGGTTAGAGAACATGGAAAGGTATTCCATTTGATCCGTCCATTAATTGTGGAGTCTTGGAATGTAAACACACAATTCTAAACTTAACAGGAGACAGATGGTGCGCAACTTTGGGTATTTATGGCCAAAAGAACTCAAGCCGCATCACGAGGAAAAGGAAAAACAACTGCTTTGAGAGCATTCAATATTACATTGGCGAGGCATTCACTGCTCACAATGTAGAAAATTTGAACACACTCAACCTGCAACTAATATATAACTTAGATATGAACAAGAACATATAAATGATTTAAATGAGATTTATTCTGTTGCTTGATTTATTCTCTTGCTACATTTTTTTTTTCTTTGTCACCAAACTGTTGCTGTGTCCTACACAGTACAATAGAAAATACATACGTAATATCAAGGATGCATCCTACATTTGGGAAATTAAGGTATTCCTTTTTGTTGTTTTTACTAAAACAAAAGTGCAAGGTTGAGAGGATTTGAGTGTTCACAGCACAGGGTGACTATTAAGTGCTTAGAGTAACTAAAAATGTGTATTTCCGTGAGAAAACATCAGTAGATCAGCAGTTTCTGAAAAAGTAAGTACAGCATGGCTGGCATCAACAATCTAGTTTTGTTCAAAGTCACTTAAATCACTTTTCTTGCATTTAAATAAGTGGTTCCTCCGTGGCTTTGAGTCAAGCAAACCTTCAGATGCTCTTTTTGGCAGGCCAACACTTGCATGACAGCTCTGCCAATACATTAATCTAAGAATCTGCAAGCTCTTGCTTACACCAGGAAGTCTTTTGGCCATTTATGTTTGTCATGCTATGAATTTATGTGTTCATTCGCACCACTAAAATCTCATAAACATCCTCTTGGGGTACTGTGCGTTTCACTTGCATTCACATTCCTGCTGTACTAGGACCCTGGGACTGTTGTTCTTCATGTGGGAAGACACTTGAGGAATTCTGATTCAGTAATTCAATCAAAACAAATGATTGACTTGATGAATAATTTGTGATTACGGTGGTTTTATATCAAACTCAGATACATTATTTCTTCATCAGATGAGAAAGATCTTAGAGAAGGCACTCTCATGGCCGTATGCAAGGGGAATGAATAGGCCGCAGAGGCGAAAAACAAGCTATATGTTCACACAAAGCTTTGCAATCCCTACCCACACACAGCAATAGCTACATACAAGGAAGGACAAAGTGGGAAATGGAAAACATTCATGATTCTGATGGGCTTAAGGCTTCAGCAAATGTTGAAATGGGAATTCTAGGTTTTCTCAAAAATGATTTACCACTGGGCGGCATGATGGCAAACTACTTAGCGCGTCCCCAATCAGAGGTTAAGTGTCTGCATCTGGCTCTGACCTTCTTGTTTGGAGTTTTCATGTTCTCCCTGTGTCTGTGTGGGTTTTGTCCGGGTGCTGGTTTTTCCCCAAAAACATGCAGGTTATGAATGTTGAGCACTCTAAATTGTCCCCAGGTGTGTTTTTGTGTGCAAATGGTTGGTCTTCTTTTATAGGTTGGAAAGAGTTGTAAGAATAAGTGGTTAAGATAATGGATGAATTAGCTTCTGAAACCATCACAGTTACGGACTGAATCTCTTTCAATTGTCAACAAATAACCCCAAATGTTTTACTTTATTTGAATTAGCAACAACAACAGGTTCTGCTACACAAATTCTGACAATCTGTAAAAATATGAAAAAGCTGATTTACAATGTCAATGTTTCTGGATCTCTAAAAGGATTTACTGCATTTTCATTCATTTCAATTGTAAACTTTGACTCACTTCTCTAACCCATATTTGTATTAATGGAACAGTTTAATTTCTGAACTTAATCTTCCTCCGTACGTAAAACTCTATTTGATCACCCATGTTATTTAGTACGCGCAGTACAAACCAACAGGGAAAACACCCACACAGAGTCCGGGAAAAAAGGGTTACATCACTGAAGCGCGAAAATCTTCCAACATGGAAAATGTCTTTTAAGTTGAAGTTCCAGCAACAAATTAATTTTGCAACGTAAACCCCAAAAGAGAAATGAGCTGTTCTTTTATTTGAAGGGGAAACAGCTACTCTGGCGGCGGAATATGCATCGCTCTGCAACACTCCCCTGAGGACTCATTTTGTAAGACCCCAAAAATGAGATTTGTGTGGTTTTAAGTAATGGCATCATGAGTTCTAAGGATGTATATGGAAATACATAGATCATGGAGTGATTTGGATTTAATGGTGTCTTAAAATACGATTCAATCATGCAGGACCGCATTGGCTACGTTTTACTGCTATCTCTATTGTCACACACTGTGTGGCATAATCCATAAATTTTCAATCTTTTACAGAGTAAGAGTGGTTTGATGTGTCTTATTTAATGCTATAGTGTATGGTTGAATGGATGGATGGAGGAGATGGATTGGTGGGTGGACAGTTGGGATGGCACACTACACTTCACCAGTTACTCTTATTTGGCTATTTTTACCGTGGTATGTCAAGAAAGTGAAAGGTTAAAAAATATAAAGACAGCAACAGATATCAACCCGCCTCTCTTCCAGTATATGTTTTCTGAACAATGAATGAACCTGAAGTAGATCGGCGTTGACAGCTTAGAAATGACCTCTCAAATCAAATTTCGGGGGAGGCGGCAGCATACTTATGAGTCATGAGTCAGTCCTAACCAGGAGCCACCTTCACCTAAGTAACTGCAGTAGATGCAAAATATCTCATTCTTTCTCACACTTGAGATGGAATTAATGCATTGCAACTGGCTGGTGGTCCCAAAGTAACCAAACCCATCGAGGGGACTTCAAATGAAGATGCTAAGGGCTGTTGTCCAACTGACAGCAGCTTTTAGCTTAATCAGATAGCATAAGCACCATAAAAATGGATTGCAAATAACCTGGCTGGTAATAAATTATTGATGTTGTCTGGACTTGACATGTAAACAGCACAATAACTCATATACGCAGCAAAGTGCTGACATTACTCCACATCTCACAGCTATGTGTCAACCTGAGATCGACTTTGTACTACTTATTTTTACTTATTACAAACCTGGATTCTTGGGAAGTAGGGATGCAAAAGTTGAGCAAAAAGGGAATATATATATATATATATATATATATATATATATATATATATATATATATATATATATATATATATATATATATATATATAAAACACTAACTGTTCAATGTTTTTTTAATGCTATTCATTTGTGGTTTAAAAAAAAATCTGTACATATGCATGAAGACCATTAACCTTACCTAAAAAGATTTACAATTCGTTAACATAATGGAAAACATAACCTGCGAAGTAGGTTGTGTGATCATCTGGGTCCTGTCTGCATACGTTTCTTACTCTATCAATTCCTAATTATCAGCGCCAGAGAGCTATTCATTTTCCAGATTGGTAAATGGACAGTGAAGAGAGCTTGACAATCAATTTGTGCTGAATTGTTCTCACTTGACACTTAACTTGCTGATTGATGAGAAATATTACAGCCTGTAGGAGGAGGAAGGTGGAAGATCAGAGAGTCTAATGATCACACACTCAGAAGCACACCTTCAGAAACACAAACATTTATTAAGATTTTGTTTGGATCTCTATATAATAATCCTTGTTTATGTTACAAAAAACTCTTCAAAACAATGTGGATGGGAAAATGACTGACAACTTATGTCATTTAAAGGTAGCCCCAACACTACCTTCTCTAGTCTAGTTCTATCCTGCTATACTGGTTGAACATTTCCATACATTTTTCTGCTAGTTCCTTTTATATTTAATGCTCCCTTCATATCATCAACCAGAAGAAAACTGGATTTGCCCATTTCGACTATTTAATGATGCCAAGAAGTTTGGCACACAGACCCTTGCAACCTAATGAGCCATACAGGTGCAAAAGAAGGTCTAATGTCTCCAAAATGATGATTGCAGCTCTAATTCTCTTGTAGCCGCCAAGACAGAGGAAAGCGGCATAACCTTGGAACTATGTGCACAATTTCAGTCTTAACATCTTGAAGATCTGTATCCATATACATGAATTGAGCTTGGACAATATATACGCTATATGGGCATTAGGAAATAAAACAACCTATAAAGTCAATAACAAAAATGCATCATGTTGTCATAGAAGGCCAAAGAAACCCTGGTGTGAGCAGGTAAAGCTGTAATTTTGGGTGACACACTAAATATGGCAGAAAATCGGTGGCAGCAAATTCATCTTATAATGGCTGTTGTTTAGTTCCAGTAGTGGTATTGTAGTTTTGCCTGAAGAGGTGGAATAGCTAAAAAAAAACAGCATGGAATGTTAATAGAACAGCATGCTGATGTACATACAGGATTGTTGGAAGAGAACTAAACCCCTTTTAATCAAAAGGTGCCTCATTTATGTTTGTGCTCTCTCTGTCGCTCTCTCTCTCATATCTATCTATCTATCTTATATATATATATATATATATATATATATATATATATATATATATATATATATATATATATATATATATATATATATATTCTCTTAATTTTCTCAGGAGAGCAGGGGAAAGAGAGAAATTGAGCCAAATTCCATTATGAATATATTGATACAGAGAAAACTGATTTGTGCTCTTACTCTGTGAATCACAGGTCAGAGTGACATCCAAGTAATTTTCTCATCCGAATGACTAGATGGAAGAGAGCTGACAGCCAAGTTCGCATCCAATGTTTTTGCTTGTCCCTTTACTCACCCGAGTAAAGCTCGACAATTTCAAACTTTACTTTTGGTAACAAAGTGTGTACTGCGCTGTGCAACAGGAGAGCATCATCATTTTTGTGGCGACACAGGTCCAGTCTAGCATTTTTGTGATTTTGGCAGACAAGGCAATGTCGCAACAGACATTCCAATATAATTATATCGCTTACCCATGGTGCATTTAGCAATTTGTGACAAAATAAATTTTGGATCGCCTAAAAGCACGTCTATTATCAGACAAAAGTGGCGTAATGTAATTGTGGTGAATATGATCAAGGCGTACAGGCAGACAGCGTCAAGGGTCGCGTGTAGTGGATTTAATTGTATTTCAATTATAAATATAAAAACGGGATGTGATCATTCCTTTAAGTCAATCAATCATTTGTGAAGCAATTTGTGAAGCGCTTACTTCACATACAGCCTTCGTGTGTCCTAGATGCACAACTCTGACACTTCTCGGGTGAAGTTGGGTGTCCTCCTATCTTCTGCCACTTCTTGAATTTGCATGTGAGACAGGTGCACCACGTGGAAAAGAACGGAGGAGGTTTGATTCTATTGCACGATTGAAGCAGGCTGCACTGACACCCAAATGGTGCAGACTCTGAATACCCACGCAAAACTGCATTGATCTACGGCTACGAAATAGCCAAATCTCTGTCTAGCCTCACTGCTAGTGCATCTGTGCCACGCCGTGCTTCTGACTTGTCCATGAGAATGAAAACAGAGTCCTTGATACGATTTTTTTTTTTTTTTAATTGGCAACAAAACAAAACACACTGTTTATATTTATCTGATCAAATGGCTTCATAAAAATAATTAACTTTCCACTCTTTGTGTTTTGTTTGTGATTTGCCCATTTATGGACATTTAACGATAGAAAATCCTTCAAGTAATGTTTCCTGCATGAGTAGAAGTTCATTTAAAAAAAAAAAAGTATCAGGCCTTTGTTGAATATCTCAAGCTTGGAATCCTGAGATGAGTTGAGATGAACATTGAAACACCACAAAACATTTTTAGCACACTCTTTCCTCATTATATATTTAGAGTGCCAGGACTTTCATTACAACATGGCCAGAGGCACACAGCAAGGTACCAAACAGCTTTCTTATTTTATGTCCTTCAAGCGAATGCACAGTAGGGTTGGATTTTTTTCTCCCTGCTGCCTTCCGTTTTATCACTAAGAATAAATAATTTATCAATGCATCGGCTCGTTATCTCAAAGGAATCATTACTGTGATGAATTACATACCATGTGACTGCATGTGCACAATGGTTGTGTCGAGCTTTGACCTTGTAAGACATGCCGGTGTTAATGCTTTGACATTTTTTCAACCTTCCACGAATAAAACAAATTAACTAAATTGTTTCAACTAATAACTACACACAACTTTGTGACTCAGTGGTGAAGGCCTGCACTCATGGGGCGAGCCTAGGCACAAACGGAGTTCTGTGTGACTACCAAGGAAACGAACATCATGTCACATGCCAACATTGTGCTACGAAGGCCAACTTAAAAAAAAAATAAAAATAAAATAATACATGGATCCCAACGCAAGCCCGTAGAGGTCTTTTATGATGAAGTTAGCCTTCACGGTGGTTGATACCAACTAAAATTACTCCTCCTCACCACGCTGTTTTTATTGACATAATATCAATTCTCTTCAAACATAACACACTGCCATTTATAAAAAAAAGACATCACTTTGCTTTATTTGTAAAACAACTATATTTTGTTTTGTCTCATTGCACACATAATCTCATTCACAATAACAGATTCTTGCTGAAATAAAATTAAAATTAACAGATAACTAACATATGATTGCATACGCTGGTACTCTACTTGTACAATACAACAGTTACATATTCGATTTGTCTGATTCTGTAAAGCTTTTAAAATGTCCAAATATGATTTCACTAAATATGTACAGAATCTTCATCAATTCAATGTCAGAACAAGGCAGGATCGCTGAATTTCCCTTTATGGCATCGTCACTATCAAAAGATTATGAATCGTTGGATTGTCTCACTTTGTTATAAAGCAAGTCGCTCCTCTAAATTCTCACCGAATGGCTGATTTGTCCTGGATGAGACCAAGATGACAGCTCTACAATTGCTCCGAGCGCAGCAATCACGACTTGGCCTGAATGCACAGGAAGCCACGCCACCATGAGTATGGTCCAAGCAACCCTATTCAAATAACTATAGCCATTTCTCCCTTGAGAGATGACTCAAATGAGCCTGTTAGCCTTTGAACGAGTCAGAGAGGGAAACAGGACATGTCAACCAAGGAAAAATCAACAAGGGCAAAAAAGTAAGGAGCATTTGTTCTGCCCCGGGGAGTTGTACTCGCTGGTTTTATTGTCTCTATGCTGCAGTGATTTGACAGCACCTCCCCAGCCCCCACCCACCCCAAAAACAAAAAAAAAAGAAAAGCACTTTTACTTTTAATGAATGGAAGGCAACTCTGATAGTTTTATGTCAAAATTGTTGAATGCTTCAGAACTTTACTGTGGTTGGTTAGACTTCCCCTAACACACATCGTCAAAAAGCCACAGCGTGCTGCATCGCAATCACATAGTGTTTACAAATGAAACATATCAAAGAAGGTGTCAATAAAACAAAGTTAAGCCACTACACAGTTTTCTATTTCCATCTGTTTTTGTTTTTTTTGGACATTGTGCCACTGCCAGTGTGAAATAAACAACCCACTGAATAAAAACAATTTGTGTTTCAGATTCACGGCAACCACTGAGTCTGGTGTAAAGCTTGTTTCTTGGCAAATGTCTTAGAAGTAAGGCTGCTCTGTTGGCTCCTCTCCCAACCACAATCTGTTTGAATGCTTTAGGATCACTTGAGGTGTTGTCACTGCTCAGTGAGCAGATTTGAGAAAAATCAAACGCATGAAACTCCTGTACTTATTTTGCCACAGCACGTAAATGCAACCGGTTTTCTTCTATTGCACATTTTCTCTTCTTCTACCAGTGACATTTTCACACTATTGAACTTGAGTGATTCATGCTATTTTCCCAAAATTTAGAATGTCACAACAAGTACTCCTCATAATTAGTAGCAGAAGTAGCAAAAGAAGGAAGCAGACTGAACCAGCATCTCTTGTTAAAACATTTCTCATAAAATAGTTCCCTTCTTGTAAGGTTAATAGAAAAATTAATTTGAATATTCTACAGATCACCAAACTGTCAAATATCTACTATTGTATTTACATCAAGAGCAGAACTAACAGTGCACCATACCCAAACAAATCCAATGCACAGAACCACATTCTCTATTGAGTGCATTTTGGGGGGAATAAATGTTGACGTGCAAAATACCACGTGCGTAGGCATGCCGGAGAATTACTTCCCCTCATGCTGCCACACGCACACTTGCTACATAGTTTGTGACACTTAACAAGCTAGTATGCTGGTGAATGTATGTGTAGTAAACCCTTCAGCCCAAGATACACTTATCTCCTCTACACCGAGAGAGAACCACCACTTATCTGCAGCTATAGTCTTCAGTTTAAGGGTGTGTTGCAGTGTTTTGATGCATATACCGATTAGGAGCATTGCATATGTGTGCATGTATGAACATGAACTCACTTTGAGATCGACAAGTGATCAGTTTATAAAGACAGCAACACTAGCATAGATATATTTCCATTCTACAGTGAAATCAAATCTGAGATGTTGTGAAGGTTTAGCCTTTGGCCAAAAAGTTTGTCTAATTTGCTCAGGCAGTTGAGTAACTTCACAAACAGGAGGCTTGCTTCAGGCAAAGAAAAAAAAATCAGCATCTTGGGTATTATGCTAAATCTATGGATGTATCTTTTTTCCAAACTTAAAAACTGAACTGTCAAAACTGACAAGTTAATGCCACACCAATATTAAAATATAGAGTGATGCCTTAAAGTGATACTGTGTAAGATTTGGACGTTTTTTTTTCATCAAAAAGGAATGAATTAAATAATTAGAAATTTCCAAACCTTGAAAATAAATGTGTTCATAACGACCAACAGGTGTATAAAAAAAATTGTTTTTACACATACTCCCTTTAAGATGCGGGTTAATCTGTTCACTGATCACCCTTGTAAACTCAAAACATTCATAGCTGTCTCTCAAAATATCTCACTCCATTAAAATGTGTGAAAATGTGTTTTCGCATTTATTATGGCTCAGAATCAATATAAGTTGTCCCAAAATGGATTTTAAAAATGTAAAGTAATAAATAAAGCAAATCTGCTTGCATGTAGGTACGCCAGATGTGTGCTGCCAGGTGAGAGCCAACAAACATCACATCACACTCCAATGGTATGCTGCAAAGAGATTTAGATTATGACAATGTTATGCTATTCGATAGCTTGAAGCAGAAATGATTGCCAAACACATTGTATTGAAACATTCATTCTGAATTGAATTTTAGACCCCAAAGTGAGAATTGGATAAAACTGCCAGAGATTCAAAGATTTCCACTACTAAAATATATATGTAATACATTATAACAATATAATGATGAAAATCATGATCGGTCCTGTGTGGTAACTGCCTCCGGCTGTAAATCCGATGGGGTAATATCAATCTTCCTAGTAACACTAAATACATGATATGAAAAATAGATATATGAAAGTTCCATAAAACGTAATTCACCCAAGATTATATTGTCATCTCATCATAAACAGCAATAATTGTAAATTAACTTTCTTCTTTTCCTGCCATTATACTGTACTGCAGCTTGTCAGTTTTTGCATCTGGATTAAGCATGGCTGTTAGAACTGCTGCAGTACATCCCGAAGGAGTGGATTTCATCAACATGTCCTGCAGTAAATCCTTAGCTCAGCAGAGGCTGCAGTTTATCACAAGCACAAATCCGCTCCTCTTTCTTAGTTGATCCATTCACTGATAGGCAACGGAATTCAATCAGTCCAACCCTCTTGACATAAAAAGGATTTTTCTTTTCTCCCTTATAGTGTTCAAGCGACTTCAAAAGCAGACATTCAGGGACTTTTTTTTTTTTTCCCACCACATTAAAGGTGACCCCACACCTTTGTCATAATGCTGGTGTTCATCATACGGTAGCTCTAAACTACAGGATTGCTCTGTGATGTTGATTGCATCTCGCTGTCTTTTTAGCTTCCGATACGATTGCATTGTGGCAGTTTTCATTTTGAATGTATGAAGTTGCTAGACTTGTTGGGAAGTGAACAGGTTTACTTGCGTCAGCTGGATTTCATCGTGCTTCAACAGAATTTGTTGAGCTTTATTAAAAATGTAAGTGTAGCACTGTGGGCATCTTCCTTTTTTCCACACCTTTGGGAAATATAGAGTACCTTATGTTAACAATACAAAAACCTAGAAGCAACTGGACCTTGTTTACAGTGAAATTTTTCACATTCGGTCGACAATGCTGTCAAAACAGTCTCGTGGTTTCCTCAGACTTAGAAAATCAACACAAAAAATGATGTAGATCGTCCCCTTTGCTGTAGTATCACTCTATTTCACATAGGTATTTTTGAAGAAAGTATCTTAAAGCAATATGTCAAACCCAGTTTTATGTTCTCTGTCTTCTGCTACTACCATGGGAATCAAAATGTTGTTCTGACCTAAGGGTGTCATGTCTGTATATACAGTATTTAACAATTTGTTTCTTTCCACACAAGACCATGCAGCCCACTCAGTAAACAATACCTCCTGGTTATACCGACAGCCTTGATTAAAAAAAAAAAAAAAATATCCCGCATACTTGAATGCCATAGGTATAACACAACATAAAAAACAACATAGTGTATCAATTCTGTAGTTATGTCTGTGAAGCCATGAATGTATATTGACTGGATTGGAGAGCCAAGGGGGATTGCAAGCATAAAGAGAGGTACCCTGCATAAAGTATGTGTTAATATTTTTCTATTCATGTTCCTAATTTTAGAGAAAATATTACAGAAAAAAATGTCCTTACCAGCATCCTATATGATAAGAGTATTTGTGTACATTTTTGCTTTTCTTTCAATGACCGATGCTTCAGATATTTTTTTTTTCTATTATAGTCAAGGGCATCCAGCCAAGATTCAGGCAGCCATTTGTTACGTCTAAAACATACTGAACACATTTTTATAGTCAGAGGGACATGTATCAAAAGCCACTTTTCTAGACTTCCTTTTTAATTAACACACATAGATAGTTTCCTATTCAAATTCACTCTACAGCGTCCAATCTTTACAGGCAATTTTACAAGCTTTTGCGCTCTAAAAGCAAACTTTACCATGCACTTAATTCATTTATTTTACATACATGTTTTGGAGTATAGAAATAAACCATGGAAACACTGGGAGAATCCTTTCAACGTTGCAGCAGATGTGCTAACCACAATTGCACCATGCCACCCGTTTAACAATCCAATGGGAGGATTTAAAAATGAACATACTACATTATACTGCACCATTAATTTTGCAATATTGGCAACAATTTAAGGCCAAAGCCAAACTGCACCACCATGTATTGTAGATCCCCCACCAATGGCACTGTTGAGGTTTGCAAATGTGCACATGCATTACAAGGAACTAGTGCTCTTTTTTGCCCTATCACTTTGCACAAGCGTATTTGTAAAATGCTTGAAAGCATTGTGCTTGGGTAGCCTTTACTTTATTTGGGAAAATAGCTGCTCAGATGAGAATTCACAGACCCACAAGTATATAGTGCGGACACCTGCCTCTTTGGGAAATTCAGCAATGATACATATCTTGTATGATAGAGACACAGTTTTGAAAAAATCTACCGACATCCTCCTTGAACTGTGAATGATATGAATTTGACATTCACTATGTGATGTATCGAGAATTTGTGTATGTGGCTCAAGAATCAAATTTTAAAAAACTATATTTGCACCCTCAAACTGCCTCATTCATTAACTGTTGCAGTTAGTCCAGTCCAGTCCAATTACCTCATTCTCTGCCTCACCACACCTGCTCAACCTCTCTGCCAATCAGCACTAAACACCAACAGCTGCTGCTAATCACATGCTCAGTATATAACCCGGTCTCTTCCTTCCAGGACTCGCCAGATTGTCTTGATGCATTACGCCAAGCTTTCCAGCAGTCTACCTTGCCAGCTTGCCCTTGTTCTGACCCAGCCTGTCCTCGACAATGCGCTAGCCTGTCGACTAACCTTGCTTGCCTGTGTTGTGACCCAGCCTGTCCTCGACCATCTGCCAGTCTCCGACTATACCAGATTTCCCCTGTTCTGACCCAGCCTGGACCTGACCACTCGGCAGTCTGTCAAACTCTATTGCCTGCCAGTGTACCGACCCGGCATGCACTGGACCACCCGACTGCCTGCCGTAGACTCTCACTAGCCCACGTACCGACTTCGGCTGGCCCTGACGGGTCCACCTCAGCAGCTCACCTCCCTCAGCTGTCAAGCCAGCAAGTATTTGCTAGTAAATACGAGACTGTAACTCAGCTTACTTCATGTTTTTTGTGTGTTCTTAGGTACGTCCTCCTTACCTGTGTCAATTAACAGCAAGTATGAGCACTTTTAGTGCTTAAATTACGTGTGCATTTGATTTACAAATCCATTATTCATCAATATGTCTCCATATACATCAAATTTATTATTATTAAATGTTAGGGATGGGACGAGACCTTATATGTTAAGATCTCGCCAGACTAGTTTTCTTGTCCTTGCACATGACAATAAAACACCGGCCAAATGTGGTTACAAGGCCAATGTCTATATGTAAATGTATGGTTTTTGGGGGGGTTGTTTTTTAGTAAGAGGAAATGTCTCAGCTGCAGATGAAAAAAGACTCCAACTCTCCTTTTATGTTTACCTTTGCCCCTAGTTTATTCATTTTCTTGCAGTCTGCTCAGTAAAAGTAATGTCTTTTCAAACTGGAAAATGTATATAAGGCATTATTTATTATTACAAATTTTACACAAATCTCATTTTGTTTGTTCTCGTGAGACATCCTGTGTCATCTGTTTTGTATATTTTCCTGTCCCTTTCATATAAATTATTATTTCAAAATTGATGAGAACATGGTCCATTAAGCATTTTGCATAAACATGACAGTGATATTTTTTTTCTTTTTTTTGTTTGTGCTCCATTTGTGTGAATAAGAACATTTGTAGGGGTCCATTAGTGACTGAGGACCATTGTGACTGGAAACAGCTGCAACACAGACCCTTTGGTGACAAACATATTACTCTTGACTACTGTACACATCTGTTGTTGTTATCCGATAATAACAGTTCACACATCTGCTATTAACAATTGTTTGCACACATATGGTTTAGTATGTGATTTTAGCATGACATATAGGAGTCATAAAGTAAACTCTTCCATTTACGTTGATGATTAAAGACATGTTCTGTGGAACCAAGCACGCCTGTGTCTATTGCAACCTCTAACTCAAGCCTTTATTGGGACCATTTATTCCCCCATTGCCTTTGCTGATGGTATTGAGCAGTAACTGTCCTGGATTTATAACGGCTGCCCTGCACTCTGTTTCTGTCCTTCGCTTATGTCCTCACGAGGAAAAAAAAAGATTAATAGCACACTATTATTTTTTTATCATGTTCCAATCTGTGAAAGCATCTGAATATTTTTGTGACATCGGCTATGAAGATATACAGTTGTAAATGAATATTTTGCGGTGCTTTGATTATACTTATTACTTTGACATTTAAACATTTTATAGTGACAATATGTCTAAATAAAATCCATAACAACTGTGGTGAAATCACTTTACATATCCAAGCTGTGCAAAACCAATCAATATATTTTGTCTTCAAACCTCATGATGAAACCTCAGGTTTCAGGATGTTGTGAAGCATGGGAGGGGTTTTTTTATATGGTGCGTTGTTGATTATCATTTGGTGAAAATGCCACACATTATGCCCTGCAAAGTGTCATTATGTTCAATTACCGTTGAGGTAATTGCGCAATACAAAAACAAACACAGATGACCAACAATATCCTCGTGACATTTAGAAACATCGTACAGAAAAAGGATGAAATTGCTTTGAAATTACATTGGCATATAATTTTACAGTGTCCCTTTTAGTCTGGCACATTAATCAGATTTATGATGTCTCAAATGCATTGTCATTCAGAAAGCCACAAATAACTCTTTTAGCCTCTGCCAGATGGCCGCTGTGTTCCAACACTGCTTGTTTATTTATGACCAACGACGCACAGACACACGAAAAAAAAAAAGTCCTGTCACTTCTGGGCATTGTTTAATCATATTCTTTTATGATTTAAGTCCTGAAGTCTTAAGAGGACTGCATCTAAATCTGATTTTCTGGTCCTGCTCTATATTTGTGTTTGTTAGATTAAAAAATGGCCACAGAATAACAATTCAGAGGAGCTAAGATAGAAAAGATACATATAATAAAATCTTAAAATTGAATTGCTTTAGATGTCTAGACAATGAATAATGTGTTATTGCATTGTAGGTGGTGGTTGAGCATGCAGCTGGGCTTTAGTCTCGGTTGCGAGCTATTTTAGTGTCTACCGACTTTATGTTCTACCAAATAAACAAAGGTTAATTACTGGGAATATAAAACAAGGTGGTTGCTTTGTTGCAGACGATGATGATGCCTGGCTCATCTTCTGTTCTTTGATGCAAACGTATAAGACAATTACAACAAAGCATGCTGTCAGATGTGTAAATTGATTATACTCATTATAATTCCTCGAGGGGAAATTCATCTAACACTCTGTGCTGAACACAACACGATGAACCAGATCACAGAAGTAAGCTAGCAAGAAGAGATGTCAAAATAAAAGCTAGCAGTTGTGCTTGATTGGTCGGCGCCTTGTGTAAAGGTAGCCTAAAATCATCAGGACAGATTTTCCCCCACAATTTTATTTAATTTTTAATATCCATGCAGTCTCACTATTTCGTCTATGAAACAAATGCATTTGTTTCAATGTTACTTATAAAGGATATATAAACAAAGTTTGTCAAAAAGGATGAAACTCAAGAGTCAGTGCGTGATATTTCGTGTTTCCGTGAGGAGTTTGACGTTCTCCCCATGCTTATGTGGGTTTTATATGCCAGCTCATTTGTTTCCCAGCATTACTAAAAGATCTAACTAACTCGGTGCTTCTGAATTATTTTTTTCAAAAGCCCCCAGGAAAGACCCCCCCCCACACACACAAAAACACACTCGTGGTAGTGGCAATAAGATCATTATCTCTCAAAATTGTATAATTAAACCTAAAATAGTACCCTTTTGACATTAACTAAATAAATACTAGAATTTGTAAGTCAACCTTCAACAAATCTTCAGCTAATCTGAAACTGAAAATAAACTAAAAGTAATGAAGTGCTTGAAATAAAAAAATACGTAAAAATCTTGTTTAAACTACACATTTTTGACCAACTGGTTTGATGCTGAAAAAAAATTAAATCAATAAATACGAAATGCAATTTGAATTAAAACAAAAATGTTGTTGAAAGTAGTGTGAAAATTTTATCACTGCCTCACACACATTCACAATGAGAGTGGCAGTCACATGGCACAAGTGAATTGCATTTGATTGCTAGTTGATAATTTATTTGTGTTTGTCTTTTTGTTTTTTCTTTGGAACAAACAAGGCCAGCACAATAAGCACGGAAGCGCTACAACGCAACAAAAGCAAAGGCAAGCTAAAAATCTGATTTTTTTTTTTTTTCAGCACGGTATGCAGATGACAATTTTGTCTCTTTCAAGAGTACAATTTTTTTCTTATTTGATTTATTTTTAGATAAACAAAATGAATAAATGCATAATAAACAAACAAACAAATACAACTTTAAATACAAGCACCACTTTGAATCCATGTGCAGATTTGAACACAATTTCAAATTGAATGGTTATTTGCTTCATTAAAATAATGTGCAAGAACACTAAGAAACCAGGCAATTTATTTGTTGAATGTTAGTTAGTCAGAACAGTTTTGCACCCTTAAAATACTGCAATTGTGCTGTCAGATTAAGCATTCTAGGTTATTCAGAAATACTCTTTATTAATAGAAGTTATTACTACAAAATGCATTTTTTTAAACATATAATTAAAACATATCTGTCCTGGGTACTATGGTTCAAATACAGGACAATTCACTGATGCATTATTGAGTAATGTTATATCCTCCGCATGTAACATAGAATAATATGAAGCTCAAGGGAAGGTCTAAAGGATGAAGGGCTTCCATCAGCACTTATGTGTGAAAACATTGGTTCATCTCCTGTGCTGAAGATTCACTACGATGCTTGAGAAAATAAAGTTGCGATAACATCCCCGGTGGCAGCGCACTTGTTTCTTCGAGAATGCCAGAACATCTGCATCGCCTGAAAACTCCTCAAAAGAACTGAGGATTGTCTCAGGGCAATAGAGTATCACAAAGAACAATCGGTGGCTCAGGCTTTCTTCAAACCCGGAGTGATGCGCAATGTGCGGCCTCGCCTCTGAGCTTATGCGAATCCATGTCACACACAGTCAGACACACTATCCTCAAAGCCCTAATTGGGACATAGGGAAATTAATTTTACAAGAATGACCTGTCGAGAATGTGCAGCCCAGAGAAAATGACAACAGTCCTCATTACGTGTAGAATGTTCTCCTCTTTCTTATCACAGAGGCCTTCCCACAATGTACCCATTTCCTTTTCATTTCAACCATCTATTATTTAATTTCTATCATTTATTCTGATTGAATAACTATGCAGAACATGCAACATCCCCTCTTCAACATTACACTTTCGATGAGCTGCCATTATGAATTCCGTCTTATCGGGGAATAGATGATGAAGACGACGAGACGCGTACGCGCACAGTAAACTATACCCAAAATAGCCATTCCCTCTTCTCTTCGCCGGATCATCAAAGAATTTCCGTAAAAACAAAAAAACGTCACGTGGCGGGGTTCTCTATTGTTCTCCTCTCGGTCAATCATACTTACACGATACTGTTGGAAGATAATGAGTCATTACATTGTAATTTCCGTGTGCCATAATGTAACGCATGGTGTTTGTAGGGACTTGATTCATGATAGCCTCCATATAACAGCAGCCAGTCTCTGCTCTTCTTTCTCCTTTATCTGACAGCATAAAGCAACAGAGTAAAAATCCAACAGAGAAGCATTAAATATAAATCAACCGGAGCGCATTCAGGAGGATTTCGTCTTACTCCTTTTCTTTTCTCATTTTCCTTCGTAACATTCACCCTGGCACAGGCTTAACCGTAAGAAGTATTATTTATGAAATACACACAGACAACACACCCTTTCCTGCAGCTGTGCAGGACTCGCTGTCATCAAATTAACAGGAGCATGAGACAGTGAACTAAAAATGCTTGCTGCCATGGACTATCACAGTCACTGGCTGCAAATGTTCTAGGCGCTCTCATGCAGATAATCAGCACTCTGCAGCGGGGAATCAGAGGCCTACATGGTGGCCGGTGTCGTTGGGGAGCGGGATGGTCGGGTGGGTCGAATTTACTCCCACCTCTTTTTGTCCTTCGCTCCCACCAGGTCGGTCAGAGGACCTGATGCGAACCCACGGCGCCGCTGTGACCAGAGTAACCTCGAGCGTACGACACCTCCCCCTATCGTCAGCCCTCAGTGATCATAATCCGAAAACGCATCTCATCTCTGGTGCTAGGCTTCAGTGCCGCTAAATGGGACTCCCAGTCCGGACGGGTCATTAATGCAGACCACATCAAAAAAGCTCCTATTACTTTATTCACTTGATCATGATGGTGGGTAAGGGTCTAATGATGGACTAACTGTGACTCGGCAGTAACTTTGAACATCTAATTTGTGATATACGCATAATCATTACGTCAAGTATGGTAATGATGAATTGATGAGGTGGGAGGCTCACGTTATTTTTTTACAATGAAGAAGAAGTTGACTCTTTGCCTTAGAAGCACCACCCACTTCCCAATATTAAACATGTATTTCAAAGAGTTGCAAAACCCGCAAAAGTATTTTTTTTTTAATCCATCAACCCTCCCTTCTACGTTTTATCATCTCTTCTCCTTTATGCGTTTTAAAAAGCATGACGTTGGATGGATTTAGTAAGTAATGGTTAATAACTAATTTATTAGTCCTCTCCCTTTTTTCAGAACTCTGTGGTTTCCATCTTATTTCCCACTTTGGATGATTCAATCTTAATATTTTACATCGTCTGGTTGCCGAGTTCAATGTTGAGTGTTTTTTATTGTTTCAACGATAAAGCTGCCTTGAAGATGTAAATTGTTGTTGTTTCTGAATGTCTCAAGACTTGATTCGATTATAGTTTTTATATATACCATTCAGAACTGTATTTCAATTCAAAACAGTAGTTGATTCAAAATCTCTCTCTATTTTTTTTAATTGATTAAGTTTTGAGTTGGAAGGACAGTGCCTTTCAACACAAAAACAGCATGTGGACCCTAATTGCTACTCTCCTCTTATTGTTTTGATTCATTGCCATACCAACCTGAAGATTTGGCCTCATTAGATTAGGTATGTAAACATATGTGAAGGAATGGAGCGTTTTGTAATCAAGCAAAACATTTGACTTTGTGATCATATCTTAAAATACACTCCAATAATACTCCCATTTAGCCATATAAATGGACCATCATGACCCATACAGTTCCTGGGTATGTTCCTGTGTAGCCTATGACTAGGTGCATTAGCCCTCAGAAGAACTTTCATTATCCCCAGTGATGGCAAATCAGTATTCAGTTAGCTTCCTGCACCATTCACAAAATCGGGAAAAAGGCCAAGCAAAAAAAAAAAGTGTTTCAGCTGTAGGAAAAATGACTAAATATATTATGAAGGATATTATTTAGTTTCAAAAAACTGTGGGTGGCTGAAATGATCATTGCTGTGTGCCACTGTAGAACAAATGTTTCTAAATTCTTTATATTTCCATCATCTACTTGATTTTAGTTTTGTTATATATTTATTTACAATGATTACGACTTAAAGTGATAATATGTGAGATTTAGACATTTGTTTTTACTAATAAAGAATAAATGTGTATGTCTAGGTCTAGTTTTAATTATTTGTCATAGAAGTTGAAGTAGATTCTAACGGGATATGAAAAGGAAAACACGGCTTGACTTTTTTCTTCAGCCTTTGGATGTGTGCTTGAAAAAGTCGGCAGGTTTTCGTGTTACAGTTATATTACTGTGTTGTGTTTCATTTACAGTGTAACTGTAGAAGCACATACATGGTGTTGACCTCAAGTGCATGTACTAGAATGTCGGACCAGTAAAAAAATATAAGTTGCCCACCTCTGGCTATAACATAAAACATTGAAATACAGAAATACTGTGAATACTTTCCGGTTGCACCGAAGCATGTTTTAGAGGAGAGTGTCTCTGCTGCGGCAGAAAAAAAAAAGAAAAATCCAATTCAAATGATAGAGACACATTAATTTATAAATGTGCTAATGGGTGCCAAGCAATGTGAAATAAACTATTGCCCTCTGTTGGGCGATGGTACTATCTGCATTGGTCCTGCTGCAGCAAGTAGAGGTTATCTTCTGAGACAGACACTGAGTGTTTTGTCAACCTGAAGGGCAAAAATTGTGCATTTCGGATAAGGGAGAAAAAAAAAAGAGCCGTAAGCATTAACTGTGCATATTTGGTGAATTTTCTGTTGAAAGCATCTAATGTTGCAAGGACTCCATACCTTGCGCCTATTTAATGTCATTTAGGTGGATAATTGGATAACACAGGTTTATCCTCAGCAAGCACTTTGTATGAGCAATCCAATTTCACATCCTCCTGAAGGGAAACCATTATTCTTAACCAGGGCTTGATACTTCCATCACCCTTGTGCAGAAATGCGGCACAAGGTTCTCCTCAAATCCTATCAGCTTTTAACCTTGTTACCAGCCAATCTGTATTATAGTGCTATAATTCCATATTTTGCCCCCTCTTCACCCTGGCACCAGTATTGGAAAAGATAAAGTGTTTGCGGTTGTTTTGTTGACAACAATACCTTGGTGGTCTGTTTGTCTTCTATCTGTAGACACTGGCACGTTTAATCTCCCTGTTCAAACTAACCCCTTGGGTGAACGTTTAACCCATTCATGTTTGGCATCCTAAAAAACTCTGAGGAGCGTTTCGAAAAAACAGCATTTCATAAAATATTCAACCCACACCAATAATCGATGGTACTGTAAACGCATTATGAGTTTTCTAGTTATATTCCATACTGCACATTTGAGGTACACAGAAAATACAAACCAAAGAATGAAAGCCAACACCAGAAACGGTTTCCGTCTTGGCAAACAACGCAAGCCGAGAAACATTTTCAAAAGCCCAGTAATTGTTCGGATGATAATTCTTCTTTGGTATATCTCTGTGCACAATTGGAATGTAAATGGAAACTTCTCTTTGGAGGTTACTTCTTGTAATGTCGGAATTTCCTAACAAACCCATTCAAATAATGTATTCCCAGCAAAATGAAGATTTTTCTTGACACTGAATGAATGCTGCTTTTCTATTCAGTATTTCTATTTTCCATTCATTAGATTTTCATTCATTCACCTCTATTGCAGCTCATTAAATGAGTCCTATTTACAAAAGTGAACATAAATCATAGACTCCCCTTCAAAAGCACTTGAAAAATGGGGCAGTGAAGACATTTTGCCGGACAATAATTTAATTTAAATTACACTCTTTTAACTGTATAGAAATACTTGTTTTCATGGCTTGCAATCATCTGACATTCCCTTTTTGAGCAACTGGTTGATCCCGATGTCTGTAATGGGCACCCCTGAAGTTGTTTATTGAAGAATATTATTCCTTTTAAGCTCTGGCGGACCACATCAAATGAAATGTTGGGCCACATTTGGCACACGAGCATTGAGTTGGACACGATATACAGTAAATGTAGATGGTTGGTGCATTGTGGGAGTAGCAGACTATGCTATAAGGTAAATCTATCCAACTATTCAAAGCTATAAAAAAGACTAAAAAAAAATTCTCTCTGTGAATGCTTGGGTGCTTCTTTTCACAATCGGCTTAACTCCCACCAGTAACCCTGGCTTGAGGTAAACAAGTCCAATTTCAGTCCTTTGAGCAAGATCAAGTATGTCACAGACAAACACTACATTATGCGAAGTGTGGTGGAACACTGACATTTTTTCTGAAATTCTAATGGATTTCTAACCATGAATTGGAGTTGCCAGCAAAGCGAAAGATGTTTTTAGAGTTAAGACCTGTTACTGCAACACTGTAACACCCGTTCTTCCTTATAAATTGATCTCCTGGCAAACAACAGTTCCAAGTGAATTATGTACTACAATGTTGATTGTACGGCTGTATGTTCCCAACCGTGAAACGTTGCTGTTTAGTTATGCAACTTAATGTCAACTATCTCCTGCCCAATGTAATAAGGAAATGTGTTTTATACAAGGCAAGGGCTTGGTAATGCCTTTTACACGATGCAGTCAAATGTATCAGTACATACAGATTTGAGAAAAGAACTGGAGGGGTTTGGTAGCATGAGACCTTACTCTACTGCAAAGTATCCTTCCTTCCCTGTTCCTTGCCTTTTAAACGTTTCCTGACATCTTACACATACACCCATAGGCACACATATATTCTGTGTAAAGGTTGGGCTGCATCTGAAACTGCAAACAAGCAGCTGTTCTTGTATTGGTTCATAAGGTCCCCTAGGGCTTCATCTCCACAATGTATCTAGAACTCTGAGGGATCACAGCTCAGGCAAGCCTGACGATTCCATAAGCAACACTACATTAACATACAAAACAATGACTTCTACTATTACAGAGGAAGAAGTAACAAGGCTCAGTGCAGATCATGAAAGACTGGAGACATCTGCACCCCTCTGAGATTTAAAGATGTGCTGCAAAGCCTTTTATATTTAGACCCACACCTCCCAGTGGGGGTTGTAAACATGTATTACTTTGTTTTTGTATACCTGCATCTAAATAACTCACTGTCAAGTACAAGCACTCTGCACTTGAGCAGAATCAACCTCACATCTAATTGTATATATTTTTAAAAACACTAGCCCGTTTAGGCAAAGGCAGATTCCCCGAGGACTTGTTACACTGCTGCCTCATCGCAAAATATTCAGAAAATTAAGGCATTTCAGAGAACAAAGCACCATGATTTGTTTACAAGTTGCATTGTCCTATATGTGCACTACAAACAAATCCCACCATATGTGGCACAGACTGCACCATTTGGTTTAAAAGGGCTGTTTTTTTAAGGATTTTGCAGAGTAGAAATGCTTGTTGTGTTGTTCACAGCAGTAAAGATTTTGCTCAGTTGATGGATGTATTTCTTTCATAAAAATTGTAAGATGGGTTGACCCAAATGACCTATCGACAGTTGGTGCAAATTAAAATGCAGATTTTAATTAATGTTTTTCTTGCGTCCATTTTTAGTTAGAGTAAAACATTTTTAGCATTCTTACCTGCCTTGCTTTTTAGGCAGTGCTGCTGACAGAATGCTGTATTGATCTATTTGTCCAGTAGTTCTGAAATGTGTGAACATTTACCCCTAGAGGTATGTGAAAGCACTTCAGGGGGTAGGTGATATTTTAAAAGGATTTGGATGTGTAGGATGTGACGTTCATGAACAAACAGTCATGAAAGGGACTCCACAGTGAGCGATGTGATTCGAGCAAGAAGCCGTTCATAACCCCTCCCACCATTCATCTGCACCCACCCAAACCCCACCCCCTCCACTGCCCCACGCAGCTTGTATCTCAGATGCACCATACTGTTTTCTGCATGTTTATGTTTCCTTACTTCTAAAGAGAATATGAAGTTTTTGATTTTCTTTTTTAGACTTTTTCATATTTGCAAATGAAGCTATACTTGCGAATTTGGCAGAGAGCAACACAAATTTAAAATACCGAAAAGAAAAAAAATCCACGCCTTACTATGTGATAAAATAAAGCACTAACAGCATCAAGGATGCAACCAGCCTCAACATTGAAAATATGAGCATGATAACAGATCATTAGCTTGTCATTTATTTTAACAGCATTACATTATTTTGGTACAGCAAAACTTGGTTTCAATATATTGACTTCACGTAATTAAATGTCATAAAACCAGAGGATCATCCAAGATCTTGTTTTCGTAAATACTATCCAAGTTGACATCAAAATGTCATGAGCCTTACTATATATATAGAGTCATATGAAGACGTCAAAATGTCAAATTGAATTTTTCCATCATGCTAACAAGAACTGCAATGGTTGCATACTCCATCAGCTCTTCCCCCATAATATATATTCAACCATGATTTGTCATCCGTAAGCCCAGTGTGATTGTGCGACGCCATCTATTACAGAGATGCCTCACCCCCACATATTTCATGCACATTCTGCTCCAATTAATATCCTGCAAAGCTGCAGTCATTCTCATATCTGATGAAAACTTGGGGTGGTTACCAATTAGTCTGCTGTTAATTATCCCCTACTCCTTTTGATCTGCAGGATGGCTGTTCCGTCAGACGTTCTCATTTATTCATTGCTCCCACTCGGTAGATGGACTTTTCCGGATATTGCGCAGATTGATGTGCATTAAAAATGGCTTCAGAAGCAAGCTTGAGTCTTGCGAGAGTTCATGCATGGTGGTTGCACTTTCTTTGTATGTCTGTACAGCTTCTTGCATCTGCAGCTCCCTGCTGCGTTACAACCCATATAATCAGAGGAGCGTTTATACTTTTATGCCTTTGAATGCTGTTGCTTTTAAAGACCTCTTACAATGGCAGTAATATTTGAATATTTAAAATTAAGGCTCTCAGAAAATGAAATGACCATGGATGAACAAAAGTTTAACTCCCACAAATTTGGCCTGTACAGTAAACAAAGTGAGAGGCTATAACATGCAGTTTACTGATGGCTTTCTCCTGATTGGCTAGTGGCTAATTGCACAATATCAGCTAATTTACACGTGGTTTCAGACATCTTCTATTTATATTCATTAATTATATCATGAAATAAGAATATCACACCCCAGTAGGTCAGCATATTTGCAATTCATAACGAGTGGATGACATCATGTTGCTCCAGCACCCTCTAGGTCCCATTACACTGCTATCTAAATGAATAGGCATATTGGATTAGTTAAATAAACACTTGCATTTTTATTTTTTCCTCAAGATGTTTTTCATACTAAGTTCTACTTTTGATCACTGATATAAGACTCCTACAGGTTTGATAATTAGTTTACTGTGTGATCCTAATTAAAGGAAAATTACAGCAGGAAGTTGTTTTCACATTGTCAAGCACGTCACAGCTTTGTTGAAGTAAAATTAAGGGGAAACGGTGGATCTTTCTGCTGATGAAAAGTGTGAAATTGTGCAATGCCTTTTGGAACATCATGGGAACACTTAGACATTTCCAAAAAGTATTGGTAAAAACATCCTGCTGTTAAGTACACTTTCTGCAAGGCTGTCCCGGCGGCAAGCTTTTCATCCCTGACAATCTACGTTCTTGGTTCTGCAGCGGGCCCACAACTCCAAGATTGCCTGGCATCCAGGTAACCACAGAACCTATTTTCTTACCAATGAATGATTCTGGTGGTCTAAAATATGCAGACATTAAGGACTTTGTTGCAGGCTGCCACAGTCACCGGCTGCACACCTGTTGGCAATCTGCCATCTACGTGCCATTTAAGAACAGCTGAAGCATGGGAACGTTGTCAGATTATTCTCTGCACTTGTTAACATTTTGCTCCAATTTGCCTCAGAGTTCCAAGCGCTATTTTATATTGTCTTGTGGTTTGTTCTTCAAGTAACTAAGTGTTTTCCTTACTGTTGTGAATTTTCTGAGTCGACTGAAGACTTTCCCATGTTGAGTCCTCGCCCTAGTGAAATTTAATTCACGTGTATAGTTTGCATTTTTTCCTTTGTTGTTCCTTTTGTTACTTTGCCTAAGAGAATAACCATTGGGTTTTTGTAGTTAACTTTGTTCATTTGTTTCTCTTCATATGTTACGTGCTCTGTGTTCAGTCTCTTTTTGGGTGCATTTTTGCTTTCAACCATCACAAACTCCTACCATAAATGGCAAAAAAAAAAAAAAATCACCATGATCAACTCAAATTGTGCAAAAAATATTACAGTGCATGTTAATGCTTGACTTAAAAGTATATATATATATATATATATATATATATATATATATATATATATATATAATTTTATTTTGCGTAAATCTGCGATATATTGGAGTTTAAGAAGCAACTGCATACCATTTTACCACTGCAAACCAATATATGGTTGAGTTCAAATTTTGAAAGTTATAATCATTTCAACACAACAGCCATCTTTTCATATTCAATGAATCCTGTTTCAAGGACATAATGCGTCACTTTTTTATTAGTTCTTCTATATCGTTTCACTACAAAAGCATGTTCTTTTGGTTAAAACAACTTGAGAAAGTGGAGGGGGGGAAGCTATCCAGGGGAAAACTGAAACAATATTGGTATTAACTGCATAGTATTAGTAATATCAGTAGTATTAACTGCTTTAGTTATTTTGAATTTCAACTGTTAAATAAATTTAGAATTAAACATTTTCACTACAACAATCAAACAAAGGTAGTTTCTAACAGGCGTGTTTTGGTAGCTTTGGTAAAGCTGCTGTATTTAACAAAGAAACAAAACTCTAATTGGCATGCCAATCAGTTCAGATTTAAGAAGCCCAGTAAGAAATGGCTAAATCCAAAGTCACTGTTTCAATAAGGAACACTGTGTCAAAGAAAATTAAGAACATAAATTAATAGTTGGAATAGCACTAATCCGCATTTCCATTTTCTTGCAGTGGAACAATTAGAGTTTGCTTCACCCATCAGTCAATAATACCTTTCAGATGTTTATTTTGAATGTAGATTTTCCTCAATATAAGGCTGACAAGAGTCCAAGTTTCAAGTTCCAAGTCATTTTATTGGCTTGTTTTGTTCAAATTCTGTTCATTAACTTGTCATGTTTTAGAGAAATTACTTGCTCTCTTCTGCATAGAATGACATTGCTAATGTTAAGTCTCGACTGAACAGACCCACAATGCATCCTCCTAGGACACTACTAATTATGTGTTCAGCATCTGCAGCATGGCTCTCTGGGCTTTTATGCCTCTGTCACTTCCCATCCACTCGATTGGATTGGATACATCCCAAGAACAACCTAAAGCCTCAATTCTCTTTGCAAAAAAAGAAAAAAAATAAGGTCACATTGAGTTTGCTGGGTGTAGATTGAGTCTAATTATTGGTTAACCAATGAGTCCAGAATGCGTAATGGAGGAAAGGTGTTTCACCACCGCTTTGCCGACATAGATCGTGTTAGGTAATGTGGCTTTCCCACCGGTTTCCCACCTATTGCAAACCTGGATTAATAATACTTGTGAGAAAAGGGAAGATGTTGGGGACTACTGATTTGACAAGTCATCTTGTTTAATTGTTGGGAATCTTCATTTTGATGCGGTTTACCTTTTTAGGGGACAACGAAATAATTGAAATTATAATAAAAGGGTGTTTTGTTGCCATCTGGCAACCCAGTCAGCATTGTGACTCTTGTGTGAAGTGGCTACACTAAATATCAACAGTGACAGAAGGAGCCCTAAGGGTTATTCATACTTGGATTCATGTATTATTTTGTTGATTAAGTTTGTAAAAATAATATGGAAAAAATTATGATTTGTATCTCAAAGCTTAAAACCACAAGAATTAGAAGTTCAATTTTTATTCGTCACTACGAAAACCCACAAAGGCAGGTAAAAACTAACACATAATTTAGCTAGTGTACCAATATGGGTTTGGACCATTTAAACAATGTGATCGTGACCATGTAAATAAAGCCAAGTAAAACAATTAGAGGTAGAATGGCTTATGAAAACTGTCTAAGCTGTTCGTTTTCATCGTTGCAGTTCAATTCGAATAGTTGCGCAGGAAACCCCCCATGGTGTTCAAAACACATTGAAATTTTCTTGCGATGAAAAGCAATGCCTGGCGACCTCTGGCAAGCTCTGGCTTTGAAGCTAGTATACCACAGAGGGACGAATGTTGGCAAGTGTCCATAAAGGTAGCACCTCATTTGATCTCTTCCAGACTACGTTGACTTATTTATGGCTTACTTCTATCCCTGCAAAGTTGTTGCTGTTAGTTTCCATCCATCCAATCGTTTTTAGCTTGTCACCAGTTTGATGCTGGACATCATCAGAGAAGGTCATTGTTTAAATTCATCAACCATGCGAAATAAATATAATACATGAATTTCCTTTTGTCTCAAACAAAACAGAATGTACAGTGGGTTGGTTCATGTCGTTCTTTTCATCTTGGAAAAGTAAACTATCGTTCTCAAGAAAGAGAAAGCAAAGCCATTGACAACCTTGCAAAGCTCAAGGGATCCACTTGAACGCATGCTTGCTTTGTTGGATTCACATGTAGACCTTCCCAATTCCCTTGTCTGTATGTGTCTCTGTCTTCTGTCGAAGGGGCAGTGGATCAGAACCCCCTTTTACATACACTACACACTTAACAGGTCATTCTTCTGCAGCCCTACATCAATGTCAGTGAGCCGGATATGCCAAATTTATCATGGGCTCTGAATTTCTCGTGTTTTAGGCTTGTGAGGGTGAAAGTGGATGCCTCGTTCTGAGTGACAAGCTGCTTTACTGGACGGAAATTCCAACTGGACTCTTCCATATTCATGAGCTGCTTTAAATTCTGGCACTGTACACTGTTCTTGAGATATATCAGAAAAGACAGTCTATCTATCCTATTCAAATCTCATACTGCTGTCTGAGCTAAATATTGTGGTGTTCAACTGAGTAGTATGTGTGTCCGAGCATCAATGCTGATTTAAAATAAATAAATACATAAATAACAATAAAATAAATAATTGTTTTTTTTCTGGAAGGGGCTAGCGGTGGCAGAATATGATTTTTCTTTTTTTTTTTGTCATGGTAGTTTTACTTCAAAACTAGTGCCAGAATAATACACCATTGCCAGAAAACAGCCGTAAAGGTCTTTTGTGATTCTTCTTTTTATACTGTTACCGTATTTTTAATCAAAACTCCTGGTTTCATTTATTTTATTTAAAGTTTTTATGCTTTGTAATTATTGATTGTGAACTCATCTATTTGTAAAAGCTTGGACTTCTTAGGTAATACAAGAATTTAACAGTTTTCTGCTTTAGTAGGATTGGTAAACCTGCTAAATATGTGCCTATGTCTCTCTGTAATACGTCACAGTTATAATGTGTTATGTATCAATTTGCAAAATGATAGTAGTGGTGCTATTCAAGGATAGATAGGGGCACTCAAGCCTCTATTCAACACAAGCGCCCCAAAAGTTCCAGCCACTGCATATTGTGTATAAAAACCGACGCCAGAACCGTCGAGGTTGTGGTTCAACATATACTGTAGATCTCCTCAAATCCTTCAATAAAGGATGTTATGCTGCTGCACAACAGGTTATGCCTACAGTTAGGCGATCAATGTTTACCAAAGCATTTGTTCGGCATGCTGTACATTGTGTTGTTAAAGCCAGAGGAGCAATAATCAGAGCAAAGACCTGTTGTTTGTATGTTTTATTGACTTGCTCCAGAGGCTTCAGCCAGTTCACACCCGGGCTTCTCCAGGCCTAATCGTAGACCGCTCCCAAGCTTGTAAGACAGGAGCACACAGGGCCACATCATAAACAACTTCAAAGCATAGCTCTCTATGAAAGATGAACACATGTCACTTCCCGAGGCCAAACACAGTGTATGCAGCTGCAAGTATTTCATTACAGCAATCTGGGGTATGATGCTTCATTGTGCTCTGAGGATTTATTGAGTGGTCAAATAGAGAGAACACTTCTTTCTGCACGTCAAAAGCAGAGCTTCATCATATTCTTATTGAACAAGACTGTCAACATATTAATGGCCAAAGTTGATGTTCACATTTATTGTAAACTAATGCAGTGCAGTGTGAATGTCAGTACTCAGTAAGAGCAAATGAGGTAAATGTGAAGCCTCCGTTGGATTTTTACGGCTAGTGTCGTGGCTGCAGTATAAATTTGTGCCGCATGATACCCAAGTCACGATGCAGAAAGGAGAAAACACATTTTCACTATGGTCAACTCGATTCCTCATGCATCTTAAAAATACTTTAATCAAAGTGAATTTTAATTGTCTTTCTTCTTTTTTTAATTTAATTTAAAATCTATGACACTACAACCAGATAGCTGCTAGTGGTTCTTTTTTAGCTAATTCTTTTCTGCTTCAAAAACGGTGTAGACACCGTATACCTACATTCATTGCCGTAACATTCCCATTGGATCTTTTTGTAAGCTGTTAAATGACATAAGGTCGATCTTATATTTAGAAATATGAATTTTCTCTGAAGACGAGACTTGTTTTGCTATTTTTCCCCCTGCCAGATTGATCTTTGACATCCAGTGGAACAAACAGGTTAAAATGTGCTTGGATGCTGTGACTAAATCATTCCCTTTAAAACACGCGTGATCTTGCATAATCGGGAGCTCAGCAAGACCATTTACAATCTGACAAGCAATAATGAATACCAGTAGACTTATTGCCCTGAAAGATAAACTTTAATCAAGCTTCCTGTGCTTCCTTCTGTTTGAGCATGGCTTGGCATATCCTGTAGTAGTCACCACACCAAGGGCAAATAGCGAAGGGGAAGTTATTTAAGATTGTTCATTTAAATGTGAAGGCTTCTGCTAATATAATCACCTGTGAAAGTGGCAGGGGTGACCCTCCAATCAATCTTTGTTTGATTCATTCGAACCGCAACGTGATTCCCTTTAAACAGAAGCACAGGTGCCACGCTTGTAAAATTGAAGGATTATGATTCTATTTGCAAACAAGTGCAGAGACAAATACATTTATTAATGCTATTCATAACGTTACTTTTATTTCTTTATGTTGAGAATATGTTTCCACTAGTAATGTATAACCCTGCATATTTGTGTCTTAACACCTGTGGAGTCATGTCGTTTTTTTTTGTTGTTTTTTTGGGGGGGTGGTTACAAAAAAGATAAATGCAACAAATGTTAAAATACAAATAACTTTAACAGGTTTCAATTATGTGCAGAGTTTTAGTATTTGTAAACCGGCCTGTTCCCAATCCTTCACCAATATCAGGATTAGCTTTGAGAAATAATATCATCATTCATCAATAAGTGGTAGTAACTTGTGCTTTTCTTATGGTGCTCTATACTACATGAGTAATCTATAATTTGGATTTGAAACTGCACAAAATGAGAATTTACTCACAGTTGATTTTGTCTTGGCTAGATTTGTGCCATTTTTTAATCAGGGTTTTCTGAATGTGAGCCCTTTGGCATTAGGGGAAAACACAATCACAATATAGGCTTTTTTGTGGTTGTTTTAACCCTTTGCTGTTAAAAGCTGGATATTTTATACATCTACTGAGAGCTGTGTTGTAAAAATAAAATACATTTAAGATAAAGTGTACAGTGGTTCATAAATAAATAAACACATGTATTTTGTGTGATATATATATATAAAGCACTGCCCTAAGTAACGGAACCAATACAACTGCACATTCAGTTCCAACAGTATTTCTAAACTGTCTGTGCAGAAGACATGCATCTGTAAACTAATGGATGATTTTGAATTGAGTCAAGCAATTCTTTGGAGAGCTCAATTCATTTGTCTTTTTAATAATGCAAAATTTAATAATGGATACAATTTGCTCCTTCTCGGTGGCCTCCGGGATTATGAGGATGCAAAATGCCATCCTGGCATCTAAATGTCTTCCATATAAGATTAACAAATGACAAAGGGTCGTGGTTTGCGGGGTGATTATTGGCTGAAGGCACAGATTAAAGCAAGGCACAAATGCAGCTGACAGTTTGGTTATCTGTTTTGGACTAAATGAAAATCATGGCCTGAATGCATCAAAGGAGATTAGGAAAATGGGAGCCCATTACTGACGTCCTCTCAGGTTGGCGAGCGTGTAAACATCCATCTTTTCTCCTGCCTGATTGAAAGCTGAATCTTTCACTTCACCCCTGTCACTCAGTAAAGACATCTCTTTCAACTTTTGTTGAAAGTTTGTTCTTTTCCCCATGCGTATGTTTTGATCTAATATACGATGCCACTAATGATATTCATCAGTAATACAAGGGGACTGATTTGTAGGTTGATTACTTTTGTATCACAGGTGATTGAAAAGTAAAAATACAAATATCAGGAGACTTTATCCAAGAAGTCTCGCAGCACCACTATGCATTTTGCCCATTGAGTGACGAGATCACTTTTGACGTCGCAACTGTCAAGGGCACACTTCCCACAACTCAAGGGGAGATCCACTGGGAGAAACAAGCAAGAGGATGTCAGGGAACACGACAGTATTTCATGAATTTATTGGCCACGCGCATTTTTCGGTAATAGTCGGTCCCTCATCGCCCTTCGCCACACGTTGTCCTCTATGACTGCCGGCAGGGAGGAGGACCTGTTATTTGTATTATATGTTAAATCTACGGTCTTCAGGCAAGGCAAATCTAAAGGAAAAAGTGTTGTCAAAACCAATTTGTATATCACAAAGGGTTGCCGTGTGTTATCATAACTTGAGCTCTGCAACTATTGCTTGAAATTGATATAAAGAAATAAAGGCTGGACACATTATTCCTAGGTTGCCATTTGTATGCTATATGAATAAATGCAAACAGACAGAGGGAATTCAACTTAATTGAGTTCAACACAATTGATATATTTGTCATTTTAGGTGAAGATTGATGGCAAAATACATATACTGTACAGTAGGGATACATTAAAAACACTGTATATTTAATATGCATGCAGTGTAAAATAATATAGAGTGTATAAGCTTGGATACTCAATAAGCAGCCTCTGGGCCCAGCAGTTGTGGCCCCTGAACTGTTGTGGCCCATTCCAAGGTCCAAGCAGACGTTATCAAAACAATTTTATGGTTGTAAATCACATTTCACCTCACACAGCACATTGTGCTTTTTTATTGTGTATTGGAGTCGAGCTGCACATAAGGCAGGTGCAACAAATTGAAAGTCGGTTGTGTCAGAACATGTCAATTGAGGCTTATCTCAATACCAACGATATACTGACGCACTCTGAGAGTGTTGTAGTTCTGGAGGTCTCGAGACCATTTTTTTGAGGTACTCATCACTGAAACATAATTGTCGATGGGGATGAATCTTTGCACTTGGAATGACCAGGATTGAATTCAGTAGTCTTCTAGACTACCTGGACCTGAAACTAATTTATATTGAATTTGATAATACCGATGTTAAGGGTTAAGTTGTTCAAAAATAGACTAAAATGACAAAAATAGAGCTTAAATGCATTTTACGAAATTCTATTACCGATCGTAAAGCTAAGGTGAATATAGTATTTCAATCAATACGGAACAGAACAAAACCATGCAATCAACCAAGTTATGATTACCTTCTTCCCTCTCATCAAAGAAATACAATCTCAATTAAAACCTTTAATCAAGGCTGATAACTACATGTTTGCCAAGTATTTAATGATTAGGCAAGATTTAATCAACATAATAAATCAGCAGTCATCATTAACTGACATAAAGCATAACTCGAACCCTGGGTTGCTTTACAATCAATAATAAAATTGGACCATCATTGTTAAAGTCATTCAACTGTTGATTAACAAAGTATGACTATGAATAGCAAAATGTGAAAAGTAAAAGTATAAGTTGCAAAGCAGCAGCCCTTAAAATATTAAATCATTACCAAAATACAAGTTAATTTGATCAGAATTAACCTTTATAAACTCATATGATTATTGACAAAAATAGATTGGACTTCGAAGGATTTAATTAAAATGACTTCTCACCATGTCCAGATGTGTTCCTTCTTCAACTAAAATCATCAGAAGTTCTTTTAAGAAGTGCTCAATTAGTGAGAAAAGTACTCTTCTTCAACTTGGCGTCTAACGCCTAAATTTGGAAAAGCTACTTCACTCTGCATTAACAGCACACAAGGCAAGAAGAAAAGCACTAGTCTTTCATCTGCAAGCCTTTTATACTTTTACTATTATTGCAAAATGCATCATTGTTATTAATCAATTGTTCCATTTTAAGTGTTTTAGCATCAGCTCGGAGATGTTTTCATACTCCTTACAGGAACAGCTACCAAGTGCTTCTCACTTTTTCTATATATTAATTGTATCACCTAATTTTATGTCTGATAAACAATATTTTAACTGTAATTGGCTACCAATTCCTAAATGTAGACCATTAGCAACTGTAGAAGTCTTTTTTTTTTTTTTTTACATCTCCAAACAGTTGAGATCAGCAAAATAATAAGGGCTTCCAACCAAGCGACGTAGGCTCTTGCGGAAGCACTCACACATCTTCTCAGAAGCATGCTGAGCTGCTCCATCAACTTCCACCAGGGTATTCCACCTTCCAACCTGCAGTGATAACAGACACTGCACTCATTAATGACAGTGAGCACACTTGTTAGCAAGGTATCCTCTCAGGCCAGACTGCACAATTACCAGTGTAAAGTGAGATGATACAAGAAGAATTCCCTGAGAAACAAATAATAATGGGGCCAAATGTAAAGTAATATTCAAACAAAGCATATTTGTGTTTGAGTTGTGTGCATCCAACTCCCTAATCAATGCAACTATTTCAGGTGCACTATATAGAAGAATCATCATGACCCTCGTAAGGATAAGCGGCTCTCGAAAATGGATGGATGGGTGGATGGATGGATGGATGGATCACTCAAATAGAATATGGGTAAGGATTATTTTTGTCTGATAATGTTCTTATCAAATAATTATTATCCTTGGGTACATGGATCATTGAAAAATAAGATTCTTTTAATCAACACAAAATCTATCTTTCAGTGGTTGCTGGATATGTTTGACCCGTTGTCAAAATATTTGAATTATTGTTTTGTATTGTACAAGAAATAAGGCTCTTGCAGAAAACAAACTATGGCTGGTAATATAGATAACATTTTACAAGATGATGTATTAAGGAAATTGAATAAATAGAACGACATTGCTGTTCCTATCCAACACCTTAAATAAGTATTACAGCATTCAGTCAACTGTGTCCGGAGTCAGTAATTTTTATTGTATCCATAGACTACCTACAAGAACTGTCAATTAAAAAAAAAAAAAAAAATGTAGATGTAGATATTTATGGTATAATGTAATCTGATTGATAGAGACATATTAAAATCATGGGTTAAACCATCCATTAGCTGTTGAATTATGTAGATTAATCCATCTATTTGCGACCATTTATTCTTTGCAGGGTCATGAGCAAGCTGGAGGTGACTTTATGTGAGCCCCGGAACGGTCATCGGTCCAAATACATATACACTATAAACAAATGACCAATAAATTTACATGCATAATTTGTGATAAAGGAAGAAGCCAAAGTATGCAAAGAAAATCCATACACACACAGAGATGTGATCGCAAGATGCTAACCCAGCTGAAAAAGCACATTGCTCACCATGCAACCATTTATGCCGATCATTATGAATTATTAATAGTGACAATGTTAGGTTTGTGGAAACATGTAGTGTTAAACTGATACCTATTGTCATGAGATGCAAAGAACATAAACAAGAAGCTCTCAAGTCAAAACTATGAATCAGAATCCTGTTGTGATTAGAAAAAATATAAATGTTATAACCATTCAAAAAATACAGAACTTAAACCTCAAACACAGTGAAGACAAAAATAACATACATTTATTATTTTGGATAAATGCAACGTTATACCGAATGTATTGTGCAATAAATTGAGAAAAGATTGCCTGAACAATAAAAAGCCAATGACTACAAAATGGGCAAAGTCTTGAAGTCTATGAAAATGAAGCCAATGAAAATGTGCCCAGGTGATGTACCTCTGCAATTCCCTCAAACCGTGGGGGTCTGAAATAATGGGTCCTTGGCAGTGTGCACTCCATCTTTGTTCTCCAGCGGATCGACACATAAATGCCATTGGACAGCTCATACTTATTATGCTCAGATGGTTTTGGAAATGAGACCCTGGCTGTTTTCTCAATTTGAAGCCCTAAGGCAGTGATTTAAAGAGATAAAAGGGGCTAAATTCAGGCACAAAAGCGTAGTCCAATTTATCATTGACATGACCTTGACTCGCTCGGGAGAATGAATCTTGAGAAGCTGATGATATAAAGGTAGAGTGCCACAGGTCCTTCGTCTCAGCCAAGGTATCCTTTGTAATAACCGGGCAATCTTAAAGGTTAACAGGGTCGCACTCGCTTACATGACAATGTTAAGCCATAACCTCAAACACAGACTCGTTGAATGCAGCCGGTCAGTGTTACTATTAGAGATGAAGCAAACTGCAAGACTAAAATCCCCACTCAAGAAAGCTCATAAATTATTTGGTGACCTGTACGGCATTAACACTGACTTATGTTAATTTGGGCTGTAAAAACTCTGAGATGTCACGTAAATAACTTTATTACTGGATTTGTCAGACTATCCAGCACACTACAAATATTTTAATTTTCTCAAACATCGACATTGCACCTTATCAGGCTCACCTTATGCAGGAATGAATGAAATCTATTCCTGTTTACTCTCATCTTATAGTTTGAGAAATAAGGTTCTCTTCCTCTGTCTACAAATGTTTACAAATACATCCCCAATAGGAAAATGGCCAGGTTTTTCTTTTATTAATCACAGACCCTATAACGATGAGTTTTAAAAGACAAATTTTGATGGTCTTGGCGTCAACTTGAGCATATCTTCCTTTAATGGTCTTCCAACGTCTTGACATTTGGAGAATGGATCACTTCCAAAGAAAATAAGAATATAGACGTAAATCCCATACATCATGGAGCATTCACACAAAAACTGGGAAAACTATTACGACATAAGTTCTAAGCATTTAAAGCCGTGAATTATTCTTTAATAAGTCCTTACAGCATTCTTACGCCTCTTCATGAACAAATTACCTGCATACATATTTACATTAGAATATGCCAAAACCCATTCAAAACGACTGGCACCAGAAATCGCACACCTGCTCAGCCTCTGAGCTAGGAAACGTAGATCCATGAATATTTTTCATCCTTAGGTATAATTTTCTCCTTGTTTTGTTAGGTCCCTCATCTAGAAACAGTTTGCCCTGAATGGCCTTATCAGGGGTAAAAAGCCCTAGACGACTTAACTCCCGGGATCGTTGTGACTCACGAACACTTCCATCACAATAAGGTGACGGCTCAAGGAGGCACTACTACAGTATATGTAAATCTATAAGTATCCATTCATTCATCCACTTTCTGTGACCGCTTATCCTCACTAGGGTCAGGGGCCTGCTGGTGCCTAGCCCAACTGTCTAGGGGCAGTAGGTGGGGAGCACCAGAAACTGCTTGCCAGCCAATTGCAGAGCAAACAACCATTCACACACCCAATCACACCTAAGGAAAACTGAGTGTCCAAATCACCTGCCATGCATGTTTTTGGAGGAAGCCGAATTGCCCGGAGAGAACCCATGCGGGCTCCAGGAGAACATGCAAACTCCACACAAGTAGGCCGGAGCGAGGTTGGTTTCAACTAGGGTCCCTGAACTGTGAGGCGGATGTGCTAGCCACATTTAGTCATGGATATATGCATCATTACAAATAATACTTTAAAAGTTGTACCCTGTAGGTAAGTTACAGTAATAAAAAATGAAATGTTTACACCCCACTTTTCTGACTTTCCATAACCAAAAAAAAAAGAAAAAATGCAATATAAAAGTCAGCATTTCCTTATTCTCAATCCTACAAAATGTTGACATAAGGCCTCTGAGATTTTATGCACCTTCTTCAATTGGCCTCTGTGTCCCAGACAGCTGTCCTTTCCTTGACATCGGTGAAAGCCATCTAATCTCACTATGATCTGATTAGACAGCGTGTGCCAAATTAAAGAGCAACAACCTTGGGCGGGCTGTCAGGCAAACATGCGGCAAGACGCTTTTAGATAAATATTATAATGTGCTTCAAATCAGGTTAAAATACTATCTGCAAAAGGTTCTGACTTTTTAGGTCTGTGTCTACACAGTGCGGCCTTAAAGACAAATGCACATAAAGCTGCACAATTCAGACCTCCAACAAAATCTCAGATACTGTACAAATGGGCCTCTATCGTTGCACCAAATGCCAATTGGGACCCAGGGAAAAAGAACTCCATCCCTGTTTTTTTGTTTTGTTCGTTTTGTATTTGGCTTTTTACCAGCATTGTGCAGAATGGTTTAGAATTTAAAATGTATAGGTATATGCATCAACCTGACAATCCTGAGAACACTGTTGTTTTTTTATTCTGTACATTATTATATTATCTGTGTTATTTTAATTTGGCAATTGCTAAGTGAAATTACGCATAAGTTACATTAGGATACACAACCTGGATATAGTTGGTGTGGCTTGATAGTATTTGCAGCCAGGGAAAACATCCCCTCTCTCGGTTTGCTTGTCACTCTGAAGGCCAGGTAAAGTTTGCACAATTTGGTCAAACAGGAAAACTGCCCTTGTCATGGACCCACTTCTACAGTGTATTCTATGTGTTGAGAATTTCAGATGTTTAGAAAGAACCGACCTCTTCATGTACACTATCCACGCCTTGAATAGTGCATATAGTGTATTGCTGAGAACCCTGCTGGAGCCATTTCCCTTTTGTTCATCAATAATAATTCAAAAAAATAATACATGATTGGAAAAAAAAATATGTATTATAATTATGATAATCATGTCAGGTTATGTTAGGCCAGCAAAGAAAGCCTTATATGTATATGATTGATCGCCCGTCAGAGCTGGCCAATAGTAATCATGGGATGAGTGCTATGATGTGTAACTGCACAAATATATTTGGTTTTTATTTACTTGCATTGGCCTCGTCTGCTGTCAAGGCATCTTTGCAGTGGACGCTTCCTGCCTAAGATGGCACAATGTGTTATTTTCAGCACTTGGCATCTAGTGCAATCTGTTGAGCCTTTTAGGGGACTTCCCTCACCTGCTGAATGTTTCTTATTTTCCCCAAATTTTGAGTTTTGGGAGTTTGATGTTCTTCTCGACTTATTGTTCACTATGAAGCCCTTTGAGACTGTGGTGAGTCAGGGCTTAACAAATAAACTTGACTTGACTTTAAATTACAAAGACTGATGTGTTTCTCCGATGGTCACAGAAAAGCTTTTCAAGTAGGTATTTTGGGAAAAAAAATACCACATATTGTGAACTTTCCAAGTGAAAATAAGTGGTTGTGTGTCAGAAACTGTTTTCTGCACAGGAAGGCATTTTACAGATTTTTGCTGGCATGACCGAGTCCAAAAAAAGAGCAAAGTTTTGCTGAGAATTTACGTGATAAAACCTTTTTTCCTTTCCATTTCTTATCATGTAGCTCAAGCACTAATTTTCATTTCCTGGCCAACAGCCAACCAGAGTCAATCTTAATGTGATTTTACGTACAGAGATCTTTGGCTCATACATTCACATCAAATCATGTCAAATCAACCAAATCATATCTGAAAAGTAATGCAACATATTTAACCATTCCTAACACAAACGTCTCCAGTACACTATTTCAAAGTTGTAGATTGTCTGAAGTACAATTCAAATTTTCAGCTTGTTAATTTGTCAGCTGGACCGTTTTACTAAAACATAAACTCATTTATTTCAGTATTGGTATGAACATTTGACAAAAGGCATGGTGTGCAGCTGTCTCATTGTATCATTGGTACAATACAGTATTTATTTATTTTCACACTTCAAAAGAAGATTACATGAGCAAGACTCTTCGTACCACTGTCATCCATCAGTGCAATTGTGGTGCTTCAGAAACCAGCTGGAAAGCAGAACAGTAGGGCATACCTGCTACAATGCATTGCCAAGCATCTACATCCATCTACTTCAGAAAACAGCTGTTGTGATTCCAAGCGTATTTGCGCTTTAGGAAATTCCCAAATGGTCAATCAATCAAATGTTCTCTTCACTTTAAAATTGTAAGATCACCCAAAAAAAGTATCTCTTTCTGAGTCTGATCAACTATGGACTCAATGGTAGATATAGACCACAAAATCTGCCACCGATGGTCAGTATACGAGGATGCATAAATGCGTGTGTGGAGGTGGATAAAATGATAGATATCTGATATAATCAAATCAGGAGAGATGGCAAGGAGAGAAAATGTTAAATTGCCCTTTTTGTCATTATTAGAAACATGTAGAAGAAAGAATGGGAGCATTAAAACCATGGTGTGAATTGTTTACATTTCATGTTCGGCAACACATAATAACCACTCTCTATTTTATGTGATCACAATGAAATTGCATTTTTTTGTTTTGTTTTGTTATTTTGCAAGGGCTTTTCTGGTATTTCCTGTTGCAGTCCGTGTGTGCGGATGCAAATAAGAACCGTAGCTAAATATATTTTTTGTTGTGTATGATCATTAATTTTAGAAGTGTCAGTTACTGAGACTTTTTTTTTTTAAAAATTGCTTATACCATTCAAAAGCTGAACTAGAAATAAAATGTTTGATTATGTCCTTGGGAGAAGTCAGCTTCCTCTTCAAATCTCTTTCACTGATACTCATTATTCAGGATATGGATGATTCATCAAGTTAGAAAGTAAAGTAAATCCAAAAGTGGAACAACCTTTGACTCAAACAATTTGAGCGCTTCAAGAGCCACAAAAAAAAGTGTGTGTTTTGTGTTTCAACAGCAGTTGTGTGGCCTTGTGCTAGCATGCCCCCCAACATGAGTTGGTCGACTCTATTACTAAAATTGGTCCCTGAAGCACCAGTGTTTGGAAACACCATGCATGAAGAATGTGCAAACAACAGCTCACTTGGCTGAAAGCCTGTAGTCATTGTGGCCTAACTGGAGCATGGGCGAATGTGAGCTGGTCTCCTCCAGTACATTACAAGAGCATAGAACAAATTGAGGCTGCAGAGATAAAATTGAGCTTGGGTAAAACCTGACATTTTTGATACGATGTTCAACTCTCTATGACAAATTCGTGTGCATCTGGATACATTGCAAAGTAGTCATTTTGTCCTCCTTTCTATCCCTTCTTTGAACTGTAAGTATATAGAATTAAGACTGTCTAGTTGTGGCCATATAGTTTATCAGTGTAAGAAAGACTGTAAAATTGGGTGTGTTTAGTTTTATTTTAATGCAGTGGGAGGCAGTGCAATCCTCCTGTCCAGACATAATAAATAACCCATACACTTGAGTTGTAAAGTGATATCGTAAAACAACTCGAATTAGCACTATCCCATAGTGTGTACAGTTCTTCCTTTTTAAAACGTCAGCAAATACAAAGACGTACATTAACGGCATTGTTTGACTTCTATTGAACAAACAGTGTAGTTTAATGGTTTTGTGATTTAGTTTCTTTGACAGTTCGCAAAAATCTTGACATGCCTCGAACATTCCAAAAATGAACTTCTTTGGTTGTTGGTTCCAGTTGTGCAATTACGATAGCTACAACAACCAATGATTGTAACTTTATCTGATCTGCACAGTCAGGCAGATAATTGACCTCACAGGCAAGAAGCTTCATTAAAACTGTTACTAATTTCCCAGAAATGAACTTGAGATCAAGAAGCTGATGTGAGCCGATATCTTGACACTAGAGTGCAGAAAGGGTCAGGAACTGTAAGCTGCACTACACCATCACGTTCAATATCACTATGCTAATGTTCTGAGACCGTCGCTAATGTGAAAGATGTGTATGTCGGTTAATTTTTAATGCTACTTTTAACATAATTCTGAAGTTATCATCATCATCAAACTCTGGCACCATTAAGCTCTTTGCAAAAACATGCAGGGTCATTTGAAATTTATTGATATTAATGTTGATGTCTCACCCCGCTATTATTTTCCCCCCTCATTACGTTTCACACATTGTGCAAAATAAAGAGTACAGCAAATGTCAATGTATTACACAGAAAATAGCACTGTGAAAATTCTCAAAACATGTAAAAATGTATTATATATATGCTCTCTATTTCCCTGTTTCCATTTGTAATGGTGCACAAGCTTTGATAAGGAGATAAGATATGCACTGCTCTTGAAAACATGATAAAGACAAAATGCAAAAGTGAATCAGGTCAAGTCAAGGTAAGTAAAGTTTATTTGTGTAGTCCTTATTAGAAAAAAAAAAATGTCTCCAGGAGCTTCAAAAGTGCACAGTTGATAAATATTAGTCATCCCCTAGTCCAACACCCTAACGAGGCAAGGAAAAACTCAAATATTCATACGGGGGAAAAAAAGATGACCAGGCCAGGCAACATTTAACACTCAATGTGGTGCTTCACAACATTATCTAGGACAATGTGAGAGTCCACTTAATAAGGTAATCGATGCAGAATTCTCCATAGCAACGCCTCTAGGGAAGTGGCACACCTCAGATGTTGTCCTCGGTGCAGAACCCGTACGGCAACAACATCTGTGTTTGTCATCGTTACATGGTCCCCTTGACTGAGGGAACAGCTCTGATTTCCATGGCTAGAGCTGGATTTTGAATAGAAACTGCCACAGGTATGCAACAAGGTTATCTGGTATAAATTATAATTTTGTAGCGTATTCTTCATAATTTTTGTATTGCGGAATATTATGCGCCGCGTCCTGGAATGATTCAACAACTTTCTCATTCGAGCAAAATCTGACTCATGTGATCTCCCCATTTTCATGAATGGAAGTACACGAATATTCAAGGCCTTTGCAATTAATACATTTTTACTTTCTTTATACAGTTCATTTGCGCCATACGTAATTTGTGTCGAAGAGAGAAAGAAGCATTCAAATAATATTTTGCGGCAATGAAGAGAGAAAGATGCATTTAATTTTTTTTAATTTTTTTTTGCGGCAGAAACTCCAGTATTAGCACAAAGGAAATCACAGAAAAGTCAATGTCAGTAATTTAAGGCCTCCATTTGCATGCTTTTTCTAATTCAAATCAAAACACATTTAAATCACATTCAATATATATTCTTAATGTTTTGAAATGATCTTATTTATTTATTGGCGTATTTCCAGCTTACTATAAATTTAACCTGACATCTGGCTTAATAACAGCAACACATTTGACAAAGTTAAAACCAAAATATAATGTGGCAAAAACGCTAAAGGGGATAAAGAAGCCCATGCTGAGGCATGCTTATTGACTTCATTTCAATTAATGAATAATTCAATCAGATGAGTTTGCACATTGTTGCATCAGAAATATCGTAATAGAGTGAATCCTTGAAGTAGAAATAACTATGCATTAATGTTTTATTGGATTCTGGGCACTATAAGTTTCCATATTCAGACAGACTTGCCATGGACGTTGGGGAGGGTCTCGGTCTCACTCTAATATCAAACTCTAAAAAATATTTTAATAATAGAAGAAACAGTGCTTTGCTTTCAAATAGTCAGAGCGGGTATCTATCAAGGGGTACGCCAGAGAAAGCCCGTAAGTGCGAGACAGATGGACAACTTTGGTCAGTATCAAGCCTGCCAGGGCTGACATTTCTCCTCTTGTTTGCTTGACAGACACCTATTGTTACTGGCGCTTCTTGCTGCTTAATTCACAGCGTTCCACTGGAAGACCAGAGCATTAGCTTGATTTTTATATCAGTCAATGTCACTTGCCGTTCTAAAGTAAAATCCTCATTCAGCTATGCAGGACCGTGTCCTGTGTTCAAACTGACGGGTGGCCTGCAGTGCAGAAAATTTGAATCTGGAGATCCACTGTCAGCCCTGCAGTGGGGATAAAAGTGGTCATATGGATACGGTTCTCATATTTTCCCCAGAGTGCAAAATACTCAATGTAAGTGGCAAAAGGTAGAATGGAAAAGGATAGCTAATGGAAACGCTGTTTCTTAACATATTCATCTTTGAAGAGAGAGATTGGCCATGTAGACTGAAGTACTGCTGCGGCACAGCCATGCCGTCTGAAAGCCATTACAATAATGTTACATTTATGCAGATTATTTATTAATCTGACAATGAAAGGTGCAAGAAGCCGCGGTGGAGGAGACATGCTGTCTTCTGGAAGTAGAGGTATAAACCTGCAAAGACTATTTTCACCCTGAATCTATTCAGGTTGGCTTTCATTGTTGCCACTGTCAAAAGCTGTCAGGCCTGAAACATTCCTGACAACAGCATCCTCCAGATATGTGCCTGCTCTAGTTTTGGTGAGCTTGGAGAGACTTTAACAGATGAGAAACAAACTGTATGTCCTTGGTATAGGACTTGAAGGGATAGAGTTGCACGTTTGAATGACTTTTGAGAAGTGTTTATCTGTCCAAGTGTTTATTTTTGTGTGGTTTGAAAGGGATACATGAGCAAGAGCTCACATTTACATACATCTCGGCAGCTTTTAGACCAAAATGTTGGGATTTGAAGACAGACTTGGATTCTGAATACAAGCTTCTGTATGCGACAAAGGAAAAAAAATAAGACTTTCAAAAAGAATATGTAACATTAAGTCAAATTAAGTGTTGTGGAGTAGCCAAACACAATAGGGCTCTTTCTCAAAAGAATACTTTCAATATTCAGCAATTTTCAACAGTAAAAAGTGTTTTGTCTATAAATAATTTGAACACTAAATTATTTTTACGTACAAAAATAACTTTAAACCTATAATATGGTACTCACTCACTCGGTCTCTCTCTCTCTCTCTCTTTCTCTTTCTCTTTCTCTTTCTCTTCTCTCTCTCTCTCTCTCTCTCTCTCTCTCTCTCTCTCTCTCTTTATATATATATACATATATATATATATATATATATATATATATATATATATATATATACACCTATTGCAACAATGTTCATATGCACCTTTATTTTCTAGCCTTTCACCTGCTCCTGAACTTGGTTCTTGACAAAATGCTAATAAAACAGCAAACATCACAGTGTGCACATTTGCACAATCCAGAGAGATGTTGGCAATATGTTGGACTAAGAATTTTTTTTTTTTTTTATAAGGGGTTGTGGGTGAAGAAGTCAAAGCTTTTATGAAATTTCTTTCTAATCTTTCTCCTCTGCTTAGTAACTGTGGTATGAATTTGACTCATAATTATGAGCAAATCATTGACCAGTGGACTGACCCACACTGCTTCATTAAAGAGTTATATTAAGATGTGACAAACTAATAGATCAGTCTGCCAGTAAACTGTTAAATTAGCTGATTATTTACAGCATACACATATCGCCACACATACCAGTTATTTTTTCTGGAAGTTTTTTTTTTTTTTTTTGCGACCTTAAGAACCTTAAAATAAATATGCAAAGTAGGATGGATATCTCAAAACATGTATATTCATTATGCATTAAACAAAATATCGCCATAGATCAAAGCAGATGAAAATTTGATCGTTCAAGATGTTCTTAGCCAACAACTGTTTCCGTGCACACGCTATGTACTTGCAGTTGGGCTGTTGACAAAAGTCAAATCATTTGCCTTTGTAAAAGAATGCACACACGCGCACTGTGTAGATAAAGGACTTCAAGCCATGTGGGAAACATTTCTAATCATTGGCATTCTGAAACAAATTCCGCAATTTACATATCCTGTGCTGCTCTCTGAGCTATAAGGCAAATATTACACTAGAACAGCGGCCATGACGGCGACAGAATTAATAGACTTCTGCTGTTGTCGCTTTTGTTGCGTTTCCACCAGCTTATGCGGCTTGTGAGGGAAGCTGAAGCAGATTAAATTTGATAGAGGAAAGAAAGGGAATATGCACACGGAGGCACAAAGAGAAATTATCTGCAGCGGAGTTGTCAGCAAATGGAATCGCCGTATGTTGCTCAAAGTGATTTTGTTTCAAGTAATCTGAGAAATGCAGAAAGTCTCACTGGGCTTTGATATGAACGGATGCATTCGCATTGTCTATGCATGTGTTAGGAATTTGAATATTAGTATATTTTATTCAAAAATAAAAAAAAAAAGATGTGAGGAGCGGCTAGCCTGCTTTCACTGCTTAATGTGTTTTGTGTATTTACACTGAATACTTCATCTCCTTTATGCCCCATTTGTCAGCGAATCAGGATTCTCACAGAGATCCAATAAACAACACCAGTCCATCATTGAAGAGATTAGGTGTCAGCTAACTTCCGCTCCGCCCCACGTGCCGTGTAGAAGCCTCGGGGGTCCTGTGTCCCGGGAATGATGGGTAATAAAAATGAATCATAGATGAAGGCCAGAGACAGGGTGCTACAGGAGGAGTCTTGATGCATTAAACAGGAACAGTCGATATGTCCTCTTGTGATAATAGAGCATACAGGAGCTGCCGCCAAGCTATTTAACGCTTGTCAATCTAAACCATAAAGGGTAGCGGGCTTGCAGAAGCAACACTGAAAATGGTTCATTTGGGAAGTTGGGAATGGAAGTTTTGCTCTCTTTAAATCTAAAAGTAGACTAAAAGTGTCAAAAGTTGTTTGTTGTTTGCTCAGCTTTCTCGGGGAAACTAGTAATGACACTGGATATAGTGTTGCCTGGCTCTGACACCGCAGACAAAGAAAGCACATATTTTCTTGTTAACTTTGGAATCCAATTAGCTAAAAACAACCCATAATAGTGCTATGTGATAGTGGTCATCACTGCGAGGAGCACGCTTGAAAAATGTCATCTTGTTTCTCCACCTCTTAGGAATAATTCCAATTCATATACACACTATGAACAACCTGCAAGGGGTGCTCATTCTCGGGGCTCTTTTTTCCGATGTCACTTGAAGTGTCTTATATTGGTTCGCAGTGATGACATCTTTTGCAAAATGTGTCTCTTCTGAGGGAGCCACATAAAATTGGTTATTTCAATCAAGAATGTCGGATCCTGGAATTAACATGGTGCACGCTTGCTCAATCTTGCGCCAAAAATCTGAGGCTGATGAAACAACGAGACAGCCCATACTCGTCACTGTCAAAGAAAGTCAGCTGACCTATAAAATAAAGAGTGATATGTGAGATGTGAACTCAGGGTGCCCCCTGTCATACTTGCACCCAGCAACAATTATTGACGTGCTGCCATTAAAAATGCACGGACGAGGCGAATGCATTCAGGGAGAAAGCATGAGAGCCAAGTATACAGTAAGTGAAATCACTGTGAGAGGCTTCAGTTTTAGAACATATGAAGGTGTACATATAACATTACAACTTAATATGTTGCACAAACAAGCAGCCTACAATGTCAATGCATGTAATGCATAAAATAATTATGTTAACAAAAAACTACCTCCATGGATACGACCGATATATTTTGTTGAAGTTTAAAATGCCTGCTCTGACAATTGAACTCACGGTGAGTTGTGATGTAGAACAGAATTCAGAATGCACTAGACATTGAGCGAAACGTCCTTGCACTGGTGACCATGACATGCAGCAATCTAAAAACACGACTTGAGAAACCAGAGATGATGTCTCATTTCCAAAATTACATCAAAATGGTCCCACGAGTCAGAATCCTTTCTTCTTCTTTCGGGATCTCTATCATACAGCCTTGAAGGAAACAATTGTGATTAAGCAAAGACAGACCTGCCCATAGGGGCGCTTTTTTTTTTTTAAGTGTGGTACTCCGGTTACAGGTACCAATTGAGCAACACAGCGGCTGTATAGGTCACGTGATCCAATACAATCAGCTGTAGATAGATAGATAGATAGATAGATAGATAGATAGATAGATAGATAGATAGATAGATAGATAGATAGATAGATAGATAGATAGATAGATAGATGTGTGTTGTTAAAAATAATCTGCGTGACCGCCTTTCCTTGAGGGGTATCTTTCCACTCAAGAAGCACCAAAAAATTGATCCAAAATGTGCATGTTTATCAGACACTTTCTCAGTTGTGTCAAGAAGTGATGATAAAACACAATCTTTCTGTAGAGGGCAGTTGTGTAAGCCACAAGGAGCAAACAAATAAATTCATGAATACAATGCATACTCAAACAAATAGCATCATCTCCGGCATTCCAAAAGCAGTATCTTGGTTTGATTTAGTATCACCACATTCATTTTAATCCTTAGAATTCTGCTTTTGTTTTAAAATATGTTGGCCAGTTTTCTTCGTGAATGGCTGATCCACACAGCTGTGCTTAAATGGCGGGGAAACAATTCCACCCAGGGAGCATTTTACAGTGCATAGCAATATTTAGAAGCATATTCTTTTCCACCGGCATATTTTTGTCTTGCTACCTGTTGTTTTGAGCCCTTGGATTATGATTCTATTGCATGAAATGACACGACTGATTCTTGCTGTACGCACAGGGTTCTGATGCAAGGGTAAGATAGGAAAGGTCCCACAGCCACACTAATTACTGAAGAGTATTATCGGGGTTATGACAAAGGATCATTTACATGCTTTTTTTTTCACGTATCTGGGTGGATAAGTACAGTAAAGGCCTTTTTCACTCAAGCACCATCTGCTGGAGTTGGCGATGCACTACATATTTTCCCACCAAGGACCCTCTTTCCCTTTCTTCCAAAATTGCTGCTATTTGTAGTAAAAACAGTCTGTGAGTGCATTATATGGCTGTGTATTCAGTTTTACTGTAACTTCTAGCTTAATGCTATTTTGACCATGTGTACATTATAGAGGTACATATTTTATTATACTTATAGAAATGAAATGAAAAAGATGAGACATATTTTACTTTCATGTCATGAACCTATTGAACTTCAGCCACATAATCTGTTTATGTTGAAGCAATGATTGATCATATATTTTTCGTTTCTGCCACACATACACAGTTATTTTATTCATTCTTGCCGCCGCTTTCATCACCAGGGAGCCACAGCCTCCCCTCTGTGATGGGCTGTGGCTGCATTGCTGTCATGGTGTCCCTCCCCTTAGTTCTCTCCGTGGCGCTTCAGCCGCAGCTGATGTAGCCGGACACAGTGCCTTTAGGCAACCATCCGCCTCCAAATCTGAAGGGATAAAGCACATGTTGCCACAGATAAACTACCATGATCAATCTCGTGGATGCGCAGCGAATCGGTGGAGCGAAAGGCTTTGAAAATCAAGCCTTGTCCCCAATGTGCCCAGCAATGATGGTTTGGTCAGTGGAGCCCACGGCAACCAGCAAACATCAAGGAAGTTGGACCAGCAGGGCTGTCAGTTCTCAACACTAATTAAACATACACAAGCAGACCCAGTGATATGATGCCAGCAGGGCAAGGCTCACATCCTTTGGTCTAAATAAAAGCTTTCTCTGCCAGTGAGATTATTTGTCACCGATATCATGTGCAATTTTGGAGGTTGTTGTCTGACAAAACATACTGCGGTAACTCCTAAATTATCAGGTTGCTGATATTTATTTACAAATTCTAGGCTGAAAGTAACGAGGCTGCATGAGTGTTATATATTTATTTTTCTCTTTCCCTGATTAGAAAGTTATTTCTCATATATATATATATATATATATATATATATATATATATATATATATATATATATATATATATATATATATATATATATATATATATATATATATATATTTATTTATTTTTTGAATGAAAATCAGTTGTGGGTCATTGTGGCTTTAGATGGGGTTATACCAAACCAATAAAATAACCCAAAGTCCCATTTGGCTTTCACATTAGCATGTAACATCATGATTCCAGAGTTATTATTCATCCAAACATTTTTTGTATGGATTATCATTGTCAGGGTCAGGCTTTTGTTGGACCCAAGCTAATTTCGAGATTACACAACTGTCTTTAAACACACACACACACACACACACACACACACACACACGCGCACACACATGCACGGACAAATACTCAAAGGTAGAGAGGATCTAGTCCAAGAAGTGAAATTCTTTGAATATACGCTGATGGCTGCCTCGCTTTTCATTCTCTGTGAAAGCTAAAGAAAAAAATCTTGCGTTGACTGACGACCTTGTATGTGTGAATGAGAAACAGAAACAGCCAATTGTCGGAGTGCTTAATAATATATAGACCCATTATGGCAGTATGTATGTAAAGTGCAAAATATTTTTCTATAAATGCAACTTTCAACAAATGTAGGTCCACACAAAAGCCTCTTTAATAAACCTGACATAATTTATATGGTGAAAATCATAACATTTACATCATACATAATACAGTATGCAGTACCATACATTATCTTTTCCTAATTATGGTTACTGTATGTGTGCAGGTTTTGATTCATGAGAAGTGTACATTCCGTTCTCTTCCGTTGTCACATGAATGGAAAGTAAGTTGCCTTCAAAATAGAACATACTATATGTTACAGCCTAACTAAAAAAAAAAAAAAAAAAAAAAGAAACAACCTGGGCAAGGCTCCTGCAAGGGAGTGTGATATCATGAGCAAAGAGGAGAGTGACAGTTTGGCTGAGTTTGAGTGACATCCGTTTTGGTTCAAGTAACTGTTCTTATATGATGTCAACAGTTCAAGTGGTTTCCTTGCTCGGGATGAATTAATAAAAGGGATTGGCTCCTCGCTCCACTCCAGCCCACATATACTGTATGCTCTGTTGACCGATGCAGTCTACTTCCTCTGCAGCTCCTCATTTCTATCCAAAAGCAGAGAAAAAGTATTCATATATGCTGATATGTGTAAGAACTTCTTTCTGGAAGTTTTCTAGCATGGAATATTGCGATTCATAATCGGCAAATCTAACATAGCACAAACTTAAAACATGATTACAAAAAAGAGTACATTTTAAAATAAACAAAATTCCATTACTGATTAATTTAGTTAAATTAAGAAAAAAAAAAGTGGACACACAATTTGTCATACATTATGATGCCATATTTTCATGCTCAGTACATTACTAGTGAGAAGCGCCATGAAACCTGTGCGCAAGTGTTCTTTCTTTTGCTATTTTGGTATAAACATTTATTTTCATATGAAAGAGTGAAGCTGATGAGATTTGTTTGCTATTTGTTTCTTCTTACAGGGTAATGATGAATTAGATCACCATTTTTTCAATGAATTGGTACTTGGTGATTAGCGGAAGGAGGAAATTGTTACGCTCTTGGTGTGGACCTATTGAACGTGTATGTGGATCCAGATAGGACCATAACCCATGTTCCCACCTTTACTATGGATATTATTATTGTTTATGGAAAGCAATCGTTATTTTTAGAGTTGTCTGACATACAAGAGGGCCTATTCTCATCATTAATGAGTTGTTATTATTTTGCTGTAGAGTGGCATCTTACTCCGCGTAATGTAATGCTATTGATTCACAGTCAATTGACCTGATGTGAAAAATGAGTGCCAAATTTGTTTGTTTTCTTTTGTTGAAGAAACCTTATTCAAGAGCACAATCCGTGCCTGGAATGAAGGAAGCTTTAGGAGAAATGTCACAATTTATATATTAAATGTGTTCAAGGCCCAGAATACATTCACAACGAGTTGAATATAAATGTGTCCTAAAGACTGTCAGTTGCTTACAAATGCCTGGGGCTTTTTATGATTTCACCTTTTCAGAAAATGAGCAGAATTTGGTTTGCATATTTATTGTAATGTGAAATGGCAGTCCTAATATTAGGGTAGGATCAAATTGGACCTCTAGGTCAGCATTTATTCAGTCAGATACATCTAAAATTCATCTTTGCCTCCCAGAACATGTACTCTTAATTAGTGCAACATTCAGATGATCTCTCATTCTCTTACATGTCCAGATTTGAAGTTCTCAATGTGGTATGAAACGATAACTGTCAGCACTTAATGATTGTAAAACAGATGCTTGAGTCGTAAAACCATAAAAACAAAATGGTATATTTTACTGCTGGTATGTTGCCTCATACCGCCATAGTGAATCTCATTATCTCTGTGCATGGATGTGACTATAGTCCATAAATTTCCATGAAAATTAAAATAGTTGAATTCGAAGAGGGTTTGCAGTTCAAAACTGCTAGCAAAATTTTAATGTAACCTGATTTCACTAAGCCACAGGTGTCAAACTCAAGGCCCGGGGTCCAGATCCGGCCCGCCACATCATTTTATGTGGCCTGTGAAATCCTGATTTAACTTCAAGTTTCAGGCTAAAATACCACACTTGCAAGTTGTCTTCAACTTTTAAAATATTTTGGGAAAAAAAAAAAAACTAAACTATTTTTGATCTGTGTTTACCAGCCTCATATTTCAAAACTGGCTCTGTAACGAACACACTTCAAACTTATTTGATTGACAGTCATTCCGGCCCTCTGACAAAAACTACAACGACTACAAAAACGACTCCAAGAACTACAATGTGGCCCATCATAAAAATGACTTTCCATACAACAATATCATGGACGAAAGGACCGCCCCTTCATTGATGTGCACTTCACAAAAGATTGTTTACCAAACTGCATTATTGTAATAGTTAAATATAACATAGTTAATTAAAAAATCACCACTGCACTAACTTTAGCACTGTGAACAAGCCGTCGTCTTTTTTTTTTCTTCTTTCCCGGCTTCTGAATGTTGATATGCTGTTTGATTTGATTAGAATTGTATTCAACGGGACTGGCAGACATCCAGCCCAATCACATTGATTTTCCATAACAATATGAAGAACACTGTTCAATGCTGAGAATTAATGAATTGCATCTTCAGAGTCACTTTGGCATTCCTAATAAAGGTAGATGAAATTCCCTGAACAGGCCAGCTGTGTTTGAATTGGTGCTCACTGTGCCAGGGTACACGCTGTTGAAGTGAGGGGGAGAGAAAAGAAAATGCAAACAATCCACAGTCATGAATCTTCCTTTGGTCTGTCAGATAGTTTTAGTAAAAACATATGATTCAAAGTGTGACATTTATCATCATCAGAACCAGAGCGTTTTCACTCTCCTTTGTTAGCTCTTCTATATTTTATAATTTGAATAACGTTTATTGTCCGTAAAACAACAGTAGGGGGTACTCCAGATTTTAAATAAAACAAAGAAACAGTATTCATACCGGTAATTATAAAATGATCTGTGAAACGGCTGGTTAGAGGAAAAGATGAACCAAATCTTAATCATTGACACAGGGAATATTCATTATTGTTCAAGAAGAAATGAAATCACCCACATAGTGTGCTTTTGCATGTGAAACAGTACAACAAAACATTTATGAATTTGTATGTAAGTCCTATCACTTCATTTCCATACATATATTCAAAACGTATGTGCAGGTCAGTGTTGTTTATACACTAATCAGTGATTCAAAATCAGTAAGGATCTTAAAACGGATGCTAAAGGTAAGTTTTCCTTTATCTACGTAAAGTAACATAGGTAAAATATTCACAAAGGCAAATCTTATATGCCCTGATACAGCACACTCTTCTCTTAAGTATCACATTGTAACGTTCTTTTCAGCAGCACATCTTCTCTCTTCATTCCCAAGGCAACGGTTTCAAGACATTTAACAGAACAACTTATCACCAAGGGGTTCATGCATTTTTCTTTGTGATGAATAGATTAATGAAATGGAAACAAGAAAAACTTGCCATGATACAAGTCCCCTAATAGACCTGACTAGAAGTGGAAAATAACTATTTTCTGTGTCGGTATGAAAATACTTCCCGTGTCAGATTTTACTGCCTCGGTGGAAAATGCAAAGAGCCAAAGGCAGACAGACCTGTTTCTCATCTCATTTGCCCATGAAACTGTTAGAATATATTTTAGAATGTGTGCCACAATGTACAAGTAGCGAACCGAGGAGGGACCTGATTTCCCCAATCACCCGCACCCCAGATTTGTTCGAAGTGTGTTGTCACATATCGAGGTCCCTCTGGGGTAAACTCCCTACCGTCTGTTGCTGTTTTTCTGATAACAATTAATTCACTGAATCAGAACCGCTGCCTGTCACCCATTCCCATTTCGGACCACTAGTTATGTGAGCATTGACTCTGGAATAACCATTTGTTGAATGCTCACGTCAGTTGTCTTGATAAGCAAGCCTTTGAATTATTTTTCTGCTTGGCTGTACCTGTGAAATAGCTCTGGGCTAATGTAAACCTGCTTTCTGATAGTGAGCTAGATCTGCAGCTACGCGAGAAAGACCCCTTTTGCCTACAAGTATTTGTGGGCGGGAAAAGTCATGTCCAATTGACATTTTAATCAACGTATATCATAAGTCATGATAGCGTTTTTAACACATTGTTTTACATTAAGAAAGCTGCACAGTACTACAAACAACATTTTGCTTTGACGTAATAATTTGCTTATGATTTTTTTATGCTGCTTGCAGTGAAATGTCATTCAACCAATCATTTTCTCTATATGTGCTTCAGTAAAAAGGAATAGCCATAACAATGCGCATCATTCCTGCTAATACCTTACCCCAGTGCTTCTCAAAAAGTGGGGCGGCCTCCCCCTCAGGGTGATGCCAGAGAACCCCAGGGAAAGTGCAATTGCAATAAAATAGGAATTTTCATCAATTTTGTTTTACTTTCAGGCACTATGATGTATGTGGTTACTTTTTTCAGTTTTAGACTAAGCTGTAACCCGTATGAACGCTATAAAAATAATTATCAGTTGTTGAAAGTTGTTTTAAATTGCTTTTTCTTTTGTTAATACTAAAAAGGATACATGTGTAGGTTAGATATTATTATATCTTTATAGATAAAAATCTCATTTATGGTCAGCACGTGGAGTTGGGGTGTGGAAAGTTTTCTATTTCCTTGGGAGGGCTTGGCAAAATATAACTGAGATGCACTCCCCTAACTAAACATTCTCTTTCTCTTCGTTGTAATCATCACAATCTATCATGCTGAACATTAATTAATGCTATCATCTTTGCTCTCTTAACCCAACCAGCTCACTGCATGGCATTGTCGCTTTCATCAATGATAATGATAACAAAGATGTCATTTTTTTGGCAGAACACATTTATTCCAATTAATACATGACTTTTTGATGAGACAATTTAATTGACAATTTTATCATACCGAACCACAGTTTTCATTTTAGGTATATATATATTGGTGAATGCACTGTAGGCCAACGTAATAAATAGGAATTCAATCTCCTTTTCGCTCACTGACGTTCATTTGAAGGTGCGTTTCGAGTCGATCAAAAAATCACAACAAAATGCAATCAAATTTGTGATTGTAAGATCACACATGTGAAAAGGTTAGATTCAGTCAGGTTACGGATACATTTTCAAGTCACTGTAAAATGATGGTGCCTTTGTCATTTGCAAGAGGATTACTGAAAGAAACACACTTTTGCAGTGCTGATGGTAATTGGAAATGAATAGACACTAGGGACATGACAAGTGTGCTGAAAATGAAATTAATTCTCACCGGGAACTATTGAAATCAAATTGAATCACTAGCCAATCTGGTGACGGGTAGTTGTGTTATGACTTTGGCTAATCCTCTGCTGTCTTGGATGACAGCTCAGCAGCGCTAAATTTGTCTATGCACTCACCATGATTCAACCTTGTTTATTTGGTCGCAGAGTTTTTTCAAATGTAAAAAAAAAAAAAAATGTAACTCCTGCTCCTGCAAATCTCGTTGATATGCTGCTATTCTGATTTTGGTTTGTCAAATGTATAATAAAATACTTGCACAATGTGCTCACAGATTAGTCATGTTAGTGCATTGATTTAGTACTTTTATTGATGTTTTGATCATTGAATGCATTAATTGGTTTATCGTAAAACATCGCTATGACAACTGTGCGATTGACATATGCATACGAACAACTGACTTTGAAGGATTAAAAAAAAAGTGGACGTCGGGATGTGACTTATGAAAAATAGCGACATAAAATGGTATAAATGAAGTCGCTATGAGGCTTTTGTAAAGTTTGCTGGTGACCTCGTCATTTTAATCATTAATGTTGGCTGTAGGGAAACATAGAAAAATGGCAGGACTGTGGCTCTCGAGGATCATATCAAACCATATCAAAAGCAGTTTCATAACACAGTGCAACATAAAGAAATTCACCTCACGCATAATGTCACCTAATCTTTGTATGTTCTTGTTCAGCGTATAATAAGATGACAGAAGCACAGAGAAGGTTACATTTCTCACATAGGTTGCATAAATCCATCTCTCTCACGATATAAGTCCTCACTTTTATCACACATACAATCCCTGCTGACATTTTTCCAATATTTTCGCGGAACATTTTAAAAGCTTTCCAAAAAGAGTGTACAGCCATAAATCCAATTTAAAGTGTAAGAGGGAAAAAAAAGCTTTTTAAACAGAAAGCAGACAACATGGACTGGAGTGGCCTGCTAGAGCGTGTCTGTAATTTAACTCCTAACAAGCATAACATCACTTGCAACAGCAACAAAATAATATTGAGGCGACCTACATGGAAGCTTCAGCCTTAGTGGGCCAAACTGTCTGCAATCAGCATGAAACCTGGCTCACAGGCAGACAGGCCAAAGCGTGGTTTGAATTGAAGGCAAACAAATCAACTTTCCACGCTTGCATATGTCGCGTGTTCCACTCGACCACACACACACGCGCGCACACAAGGATTCCCGTGCCAGGTTGAAAAATGTCTCACATTCGGGTTAGAGAAGGGAAGTGATCTACTGTTCTTTGCTGTGTCAAGATGGATTGGCTGGTCCTGTTAAAATGTGGTTGCCAGGTGACAGAACGCCATTAATAAGGAGATTGCTGGACCTCTCTCTGGGCCGTCATCATGAGATGCTCTTCTTTGTTATTTCCTAGCCATGGATAATAAATACTCATAAACCTAATGGCGCTTGATTACAGCTGCAATCTTTGGCTCATTAGGTTGATTAGCTGCAACTGTGCGGCTGCTGGATGTTTAAAAATACACTCCCGGTGCGCTGGGTCTATGTATGTTGCGATTAAATTGACAGATTTACTGCTGGAAGCTTTACACGTAAACGTGGAATTAGAGAGCATGTTTGAGTTAAGCAAAACGTGATGAAAAAACTAACAGTGGTTTTGCCTCCTGTGCTGTTGGAGAGTCGGCTTGTTATTTAATTTACAGTCTCTGTTGGTGAGGAATGTCCTTCAACGTCAACAGGAGTGTTGTGTGTCCACAGACAAATCAACAGAGCAGGTAGAGTCAGTGACCCCAATAATTTAGTGTGTTACTGTGGATGTTTTGAGATGCTGAGGAAAATGCCCATTTTCCCCAAAACGCTCCTTGGCCCATCCTTTTTATTACATGTGTGTGACCTGTGCGGGGCCCTGTTGAGCAGGGCTGGAGGAGGATGGTGGTGTTACAGCAAACAGGGGTCATACCAATGACACTGTGCAACTCTCGCATCAAGCACAACACGGTAAGTCAGTCAGCAGGAAAGGAGAAACACACTTGAGGAACTCTGCTCAGTCTACACATTTAAATGTAAAAATGCAAATGTGTAGTGTATTGTTGGTATGCTTCTACAGAAAATAAATGGCCAAATGCATATTGATAGTGCTGTACTTGTTGCCAGACAATTGCAGGGTACTTTCCTAATTTTGCCAATTTTTTCAAAAGATTTTTTTTACATAGCTGTTATATTTTTCACGTACAACAAATACCTTCCAAATTTTCCCACTTGCCGTCAACTGAAAACATCAGGTAAAAACCAACCACGAATCAACTAGTGATGTAACGTTCACAAACAAACTGAGTCTTTTGACCGGCTTGTCAATGAATGATATAGGACTTGACTCTCTTGACTTGACCCTCTCCCCCTCCTTTTTTAAACTCTGAAGCAATGCTTTTAAAGTGTTCCGCATTGAACGCTCATACTGTATCTATTTATGTTATAAAATGAAGATCCTGAATTTTTATTCATTTATTTATTTTTTTACTTTTCAACCTCTAAATAACATCATGTTCAGCACAATTCCGAACATACATAGAAAATGTGCTTTTAATAGGATTAAATTAACATATAATATAGTTTAGCAATCAAATCAGAGAAGAGCCCCTGAGCTGTGTTTGGTAGTCACTTGCGCTCTAAGCAGTGCATGTCATTTTCAATTGACAGCAAGCAAAAAAAATGTCATTTTAACAGTAGTAATTTTGCATTACAATAAGGTTACCTAATAAATTATAACTATCGTATAAATTTCCACAAATGGTTAAAAAAAATTTAGAATCCCTTTAAAATCAGAAAGGGTTCCACTCTATTCCAGAAGACTTCTTCAGATAGACGATGAGTCCCCCCATTTTATGTCTGGTGAGTATCTCCCCTTGAGGATGGTCTCAAGACAGTAACAAGACCCTTCTACGTTAATGGCCATTCACCAAAAACACCTGGCAACAATCCTCATGTAACCACCAACTCGAATAGTGTGGCTTTACATCTAAAATTTCAAACTAAAGAAGCCTAATTGAGAATCTACACAGACATGGACGAGGCTTATGTTGTGTTCTCTGCTTGCTTTGCTCCATCTGGTATACCCGTAGTGTGTCTTGAATCAGTGCAGGGTACAATAAAGGAATTCTGCAATTGACTACCCTTCGACTAGGAAAAGTGGTTATTACACAACAGCATATCATAGCAATCCCCAGGCACCATTCAATTCCCCAGGAGCAGTTCGCAAGATAGGCAATGACCTCACTCTGATTGGATCTGCCGCGGCATTCCAGAGTGCCACAAAGTAGGAAATGTTCCACTTGAAGCAACGGAGGACTCGCCTCAAAGTGTTTTAGTTGCAAGTAAATCAACAGCATGTCTGACAAATTTGGCAAGCGTGTTGTTTAGCATCAGATAAAATACATACGAGTTGGTATGCTGAAAACTAGGATACTTATCCCTGTTATTATTTTTTTCCTTGGTAGAAATTACTTTCCACAGCAATTTACTTGTTTGTAGCACAACTGTTTCTATCATGACAATCTTCTTGTTGCATGAATAATATGCTATAAAAATAGTTTACGCTGTAAATTGACAACTTCCTCGTGTCTTATTCCAAAAAAACATCTGCATGATCGTTTCCTTTACCCTCCAAAATATGTGCCAGGGAATGAGAGTTTTCACCACTTAACATCTCACACTGTCAAATGCATGCAGTCTAATAAAAAAAAAGCCTAAAACTGACAGTGTGATGTGTTTTATGTCACCTTTTGGCACGGAGATTGATTTTGAGTTGCAAGTTAATTGGACACAGCAAATTTATTCATCTCCTGTCATTACTGCCTGCAGAAACGTCTGTAACTCTTCAACACACACAAAGAACCAGTTCAACAGCCACCCTACAGTATATTTGTCCATGAGAAGAAATTACAATGAATATTTAATTGCACATTTTTCACATTTTTCATAGCAACTCATAATAAACAGAGGAACAAAAATACCAATGGCTTTAGTAGTAATTCCATTATAAGCATGTAGGCTAAACAGTATGTAATATCATTTAAATTGCTGTTGTGCCTTTTAGGTTTGTGACTGAAATTGACTGACCAAAACAAAAGAGACAGGTTAACAGGGAATATAACATAATTGTGGCCTAAGTGTCGGTGCGTCTAATAATCGGTAACATAAAAAATACCAGAATTTGACCCTAAAATGAAGGGTGCATCATATACACAGGTGTGTCTCATATTTGGGGAAATACGAATGGTTCCATCAGGAATGGTTAAATACCAACAAGATGAAAATGTGGTTTACATAATATAAAAACTGCACTACAATGTTTCTTCAATCTCGCTGACCAAAACTCGACATTACAGAAATGCTAGTTATGTGACGATGTAATATTTTTGATGAATGATTAAGATGATGATGATGAATACATTCATTGGTTCCATAAATTTTGAATGGTTGGTATTCATTCAAATAATAAACATTATTATGTTATATAATATTACACCCAAAAATTTCAATACGATAACAATCCAATTTTTTGGTCATCAAAATTACCTCCAAAAAATTCAAACAGTGCATCATTTACCCTAGACTGCCTTGTATCTTGAACATCATTTACACATTTTCAAAAACACCATGGACCCACTTACAGAAACAAAGCGATCTCTAGAGAAAGCTTTAATTCACCCACTTTTCAACTGAATCATTTACATTTTGGAATATTTACATTTTAATAGCTCCTCTGTTCCACAACAGTCCCATTGATTAACCTTATTATCTGATGATATACATATTATGAATGGCGGGACGAGGACGAGCGGCATGAGCATCACTCTGTCACCATTGGCTGGTCTCAATTAGTCAGTGATACCAAATCGTAGTAACAGCTGGCAGCTTCTGTCTTGTCTAATCTCTGAATACAGCTGTGCTGGAACAGGCAACATGCTAGCCTAATTAGCCATGCTGTCTCCATGGGAAAATAAAGCCTTAGGGTCCGAGATCAATGTTGATCCCTCTTATTCACTCTCCTGCCATACAAAAACAATAAGCCTGCTTCTCAACACAAAAACCTATAAAATTCACTCAGTGTTTTCAAGCTGTCCCTCCTTTATGTAAGTAAAAAGAAAAAGTTGTAGCTATATGACAGGCATAAGGAACATGATATCAATTTTGCTATATTTGTTGATATGTAATATTAAAATGCCTGTCCAGTTTATGTTAAATTAATTCATTTTAACTCCCTCTGGAAGGTTAGATAGAACAGAAACTACGGAAACAACAACAACACACATACGCATTCAACCGCTGTCTTACACTCGGCCCGGTTAATAAATGGCACAGGTTCGACAGGTGGCATTAGCAGTATTTGTAGAAGATTTAATCGGAACATTAGATTGTTATAGTGTTAGACTAAATTGTTATAGGGTTAGGTCGTAAACTGTCAAGGCATCCCGGTTCTAACATTCAATCACAGCTGGATGCGGATGCACTGATATAGCGCCCCACCCACCCAGTATGCACAAAAATCATTTAGAATCAAACTTACCGATAATCACAATACATAAACTTATTAGAGTTAATTGTCTTGACTAACAAATGAACAGAAATGGAAAAAAATAACGCAGTCTCCGGAAAAATTATATAGTGACTTAGCCCAAAAGCTTTGCTGTTCTTTTTATACTTGCACCACAAACATATTTTTAGATTATTAGCCTCATAAATACGAGTTGGAGAATTGAAGAACGTGGTGGAGAATTGTTTGAGTGAAACATAGGAGCAAAGTATTTATCACATTCAGTTATATACCTGACTTGCTTGTGGGTCGTAAGTTTGAATTGCGAATTGAATTAGAATGAAACTATCATTATTTTCATTACTTGAGTGTGATGCAACAAGACAAGCACAAAACATACGCTGTGGGGACTAATTCATGTCCTATGTGCTGAGGTCTTTTTGGGGGCTCTACAGCTTTTTCCATCAATGAAATTGTGCCACTTGTGTGCACCTCTCATGAGGTGTTCTCTTTCTGGGTAGGGCAACCTTCAAATCACAAAGGCTTTTAAATCAGACCTTACTCATATAGCTCTTGGAACAGGGCTCAATACTGTACATCCAGTCTCTACTGTTCAATCCATGATCGTACCAACCTCACTCTCGTGTTCTGAAGTTGTTGTCTCTGTATTAGCAAAACCAATATCGCTTCGTGTCTTTCCTCAACTGCCAGTGTCTGCTTGTACAAGTTCAAACTTCCTCAGTCAGTGATGGTATAATATTAGGCATCGCTTTCTCTTTGACAGTGCTATATGCGTGTGGTTCTCCAGATATTATCTTGCTCGTGTTTTATGTTCACTCCAAAAATAGTAAACGAAAGTGAGAAAATCTTATGACTTGGTGCTGCATAAATGATAAGTATGGATTACATGTATATGACTGAGCAGGCCACTCATACAACTGTCTTAATGTCATTGCAGAGTTTCTGTCAATGTCGCTCTGACTTGCAGGTTTGACAGGGCTGGAATTGAGGGCTCCACGAAATGAAGCAACTACAATATATCAATGTCATATTTTGTTTTAGCCAACCAAAATGAAGTTATTTAGTACAGTATTTCATTTCTTTATGTATTAATTTTTCATTGCTAAACCACATTGAAACATGCTTAAATCTTATAATTTAGATGAATTCAAAACAGCACAAGTAACCATATTCCATAATACTAATTTGGACACAGTATTTAGAGGTTTTTCGAAATCAAAGAGGGTCTTTGAGAGGCACACATAATTTTAAAAAGATACAAACTAATAAAAAACAATTGTGTGTCTCTAAAAGGTGTTCACTTATGGAATCAATCTGAAACAAAGTGAAATTGTGTTAGAGAGGTTTAAAATAAAATGTTAGCAAAAAAGATGTGTATGGATGCATGACTTGAGATCTTGCAGAAATTTGGGTAATAATGTGTGTGTATATCTGTTTTGCTTCATTATGATGTGAATAATAACACAGAGAACAAGGAGGAGGTCTCTATAAGTCATTGTACTTCTTCCTGCTCCTTTTTTAACATGTAGAATGTGTTAAACTGCGATATGAATGGTCCTTTTCTTTTTTTAACCTTCACTTTTATTTATTGATTTCTTTTTGTATTGTGTTTACACGTTCAATAAATCAAAACAAAAATCAAACTTGTTACCAATCAATCACAAGGTACATTGAAGCAGACACAAAATCATTCACATTCACAATGTCACCGAGCAGAAACCTGCATTACTTCAGATGCGTGAACCACGACACCTTATAGCCAAGCATAAAATATATGTTTACTGATAAAATCCATACATTCATAATATCCCAAACCACTTGCACTCCTCTGTGCACTTATCCATCGCTTGACAAACCATCGCGCATGATCCAGCTCCTGTACAGTGCTGTCAGCCATATTAATCTCCTCCGCAAAGAATTTAACTGCGTACCTTCTGGCACAGTGCGGCAATGCAATTTAATGCCTCCTGTGATAACTGAATGGAAGAAACTCTTGAAACTTCAGAGCTTATAATAAGCTTGTCAGCTTATCATATTAGGCATGTGAGCTTATAACATTAGCATTTAAATGCTCTCCGATGTACAGTAATGTCATTGGAGAGTGTTGCCATTTTGACTGAGCCGCTGAGGAGATGAACGGACAGAGAAAAGTCAATGATTTTGTTGCGATGCGGCTTTCATATCCATTGGTTGATGATTATTTTTGGAATGATTTGTGAGCTTGGTTAGATTTACTGGAAATGGACTTCAACCAATCCTACACCCCTTTGTGGTTGAAATGGGAACAGCAGGAGAATATCTTGGGTGTTATTATTACTCCAAAACCATTATTTCTTTGGAGGCCTTGGAACTGGCAACAAATATTAACTTTACATTGTAAAAGTTAGCAAGACATTTTCACAATTGTGTTGTGTAATTTGAAAAAATAAAATGCATGCATTGCCGGCTGACCAATGATTATAATACAGCTAGTGGTTGAGAATATGGATGAATGGGGCAGCATGAATAATTTCAGTCAAATCAGCATTGTGGCTTAACTGCACATACATTACAACCAAATCCTGTATAGACTCAATGCGTGCTTCGTATTTTTACATACTACACGGATCAACCCTCTTTGCTTAAGGCCATTTTGGTTTATCTGTTATAGGTTTTTATCTGTATTAGTTTATCTGGTATAGGCTATGAAAGGTGAACAACAGACATTCATTCTTCTTTTGACCTGTCGACAATACATGCCATGAATAGTTGTCCAATATCCTATGAGTAATTTATCTATTGATTTAATCATGCTTCTCCATTCGTTGTTTTACTTGAGTATTTTTTCGATCTTTATATCAACAGTACGAATACGAATCACCAGCATTGTGTGGTGATGGAGAGATATTATTAAACAAAACTAATAATAGTCATTGGTACCGAACAATCATATCCTGCACATTAAAGTATTAATGTCGGGGATTTAAATAGGACTATCCATTAAAAGACGCAATATTTCATTCTATCAACAAGGAGGAAATAAGTTTAATAGTCCTTTATATCAGAGAGGAAATGGGCAGCAGTAGAGGTACATCAATTAATTATTGAAGATGCTTTATCAGAACACTGGCTGTGACCTGTGTTTGCACACTTTACAGCTGACAAGCACATAAAAGGACATTTCAAAAAATACAAAGCAGTTTTAGATGCTTCAATAATAATACCACAGTAGGACAGTACCACACAATATTAAATGGTAAATGCAGATGTGTGTGATAGTAATGTGTGTTGGAGTGGGAGTACACACTGCTTTTGCTAATGAGAGGATGACACTTTTTGCTTGCACTAAATCCTCCCAAAAAAGTCTTCTGTTCGCTATTTGGGTCATCTTCAACACTCATTAATTTAATGAGTGCACAATTAAGATGAAAAATCACTTACTTAATATAATTTAAAATTCATTGTTATTGGAGCACATTAATCTCCTTTTTCTTTAAAGTGTTAATTTAATGCCCCTGTTCTGTCTTGGAGTTATTTTCTGTTGGAAACATGCAGTAAATACCACATTGGGCACAAAATTACCTGAACATAATGAGTATTAATGTGCACTTATTGCACAAAAAAGATAAACATGTAATTTGTATTCCTGTCTAGATTATCAGCATGTTTTTTTCAAGTTGTAAGACCTAATTAATTTTCTTTTACATCAATAACAGTAGTTTTGCCTTCACTCCATTATGTCCCAATATAATCTTAATGTAACCAAAGACTTTTTCTTAACTCAAACAGAAAGGGAAACACTTGTTTCCATATTTCGCACAGTAACTTTTGATTTAATTACAAAATAAGCTCTCTGACCCAATAAAATGTAGAACCCCCGGCACGGCAGTCAACCAATGACAGCAATATATATTCCATACATCTTTAACGTACTATTTGCGGTCAATATTAATGATACAATATCAGAACAGGAATGACTTAATTATAAATATATCAATGGGCTTAGTTTGTCAATAATTAATGAAGGACAAAACATACCTTCAGTATGACCAGTACGTCTAAATGGAACCTACCACATAAGGAGTTACTTGGGATTTCTCCTACATCGTGCATGTCTTATGGCCCCATAACAATACTGTATGGATGTAGTAGAGCAAATACAGGAGGACAAAGCACAGTGCTGTTGTAATAAATTGTAATTTCGAGTGTAAACTCTGCTTCCCTGACGTTTTTGGTCAGCTACAGGTTCCACTCCAGGTCAATGTCGGAGGAGTGCCAGTGGCATCGTTACATTAAGTCTGTTTGGCATGCAGGAAACATTCACTGCATGGTTTTCCACAACAAAGCTTTTATTTTTGAAAGGGACACTGTGTGAAATGTGACAGTTTCTCACTACGGACAGCAGGAGGTGCTGCATTTCCCATTGTCTGTAGCTATAACAAACACGGCTGCCACCGTAGAAGTGCCACCCCCCCATGTAATATAATTTAATGATCACTTAACCCACAATTGTATTTAAAACATACTGTTGACCATTAAGAACACATTCATTTGCAAGTTTTTGAAATTCAGAAATCATTTAATTAATTACTTTTTAATGAAAAAAACACTCTAAATCTTACGCATGATTACTTTAATGGAAAAAAAAAAAAAACTCTCGAATTGGGACACGAGAGGTACGCTATAACTTCCTTTAATTTTCTCTAAAATCAGTGTGTTATAATCAGGTGTGCCTTATGTATGGATGCCACGTGTTTCAACATGTCCTGTGTCTCAGTAGGGCTAAATCTAAAATTTAACTTTGACAGATTTGCAGTGCTGTTCTGTTTGCCTTAATGTGAAGTAATGAACCTTACAACCCAATGTGCCCTTTGATATGGAAATGTCCAAATACAGCCCTGTTCATTGAGACTACACTTTATAAACCAGTGCATCTTTTAATATTCCAAAATATAAAGTATGTATTTCCTCAACTGGAATAGAACAAAATGAATTTTAATAAACAGAATACATTTTAATATGTAATGCCTTATTTGTTATTGTACACACACACACACACAATGAAACTGGGTGCATGTCATTAACATGAACAATAAATACAATGAAAATATGTATATAAATATGATTGCTTTCGCTAATATTGCTCTATATCTCTTTTTTATATCTAATATAAATACTTAATTTCTTTGTCTGCAACATCTTCGATACTCTCTTCTCTGCTGGCATTTACACACCTTTTCTGTAAATCTGTTTTGAACTGTTTTCAGCATTTTAGGCGTTTGCAAAAGCCCCAATTTTACAGGAGAAAATGAGTGCTCGTGCTTTAGACTTTGGCCACGTTGGAATGGAATTTTGTTCAAGTTAGTATGTGGCGCTCAATACTGAAACGATACAATTCACAACATTAGAAATGTTTTGACAGCTTTGCGTCATTCGAGACCGTAACCTGCACACTCAAAGCTCCAATACTCTGAGATGACCTTGCAACAGGAGACCTGCAGTGCTCAACTGCTTTATTGGCATGAAGCAATGGTATGTATTCAAAACCAAATGACAGACAGAAATATTAAAGCTCAATGACATTTACCTTTATTATGCTGCCGCGTTTTATGCATTCAGGCATTTTAAGTTAAACCTCCAGGGTATTTCAACCTCTCTGAGTCAGCATGCGCTCACGGCAGCAACTTCACCGGGTTCACTTGAACACTATTTTGTCATCAAATAGCTGCGGTAGGTCTGCAGTTGTGACAAAAATTGCGATCATTTCAAATAGTTTGAGCTATAATCTTAGTTCTGGTATGACAATTTGAATGATAGAGAATGAACTGAAAAGCTCACTTTCATGCATAAAGGTGTGTCTCTTCTTAAAATTTTGAGAAGATTCAAAATCTGCTCAAGAGAGCAAAAATTACAGGAATATTCTTGCAGATATTTTTGTTGTAAACCTGATACATGAGCTCTGTTAAAAAAAAAAAACAACTATTTACGTATGTTTTAAACAGAACTGGCATCTCTTCTGGAGACAATGTTTATCTGTAAGTACTGGCTTGAAGCATTCAGTGGTACACTAAATTACTAAAGCAAAAATAAAACAATCAAGTTATTCTGGAGTGGACTTAAGTAGAAGAAGAAAAGACAGAGAATGAAAGACTTTTTCTGTAAAGAGTTCAGAAAAGTGATCCGTGTTCAGTCAGGTGTGGAACCCCTTGGTGATGAGGCAACAGAGTAACACAGTGGCTCTGTCTGTTGGAAGCCATCCAGAACTAACAATAAGTCAGATCTCGATAGGCCAATTAGCCCTCAGAGTTCCCATGTAAAACCTTTCATAAGGATCCTGTGATTGGAGGCCATTACGGACAAAGAACTGTGCCAGGGGACACGTTGCATCCTCAGAGGGAGTCTTCTCTCTTGTCCAGTCAAGCTTGCACATGTGACAAGCGGACCCAAGCACCCAAAGTGACACTGTTCCTACTGGAAACCAATTACAGCTCTTATATCAAATTGACAGTGACCATTTCAGCAAGCAGCTATGGTTGATGGATTCTACTTCAAATCATAATTAAAGACAAAATCTGGCCATTAGACAAGAATTGTGATGATCATGCACTGAATCGTTATAGACTTTTCTTGGAAGATTTCAAAAAGGCCTAAATTGTAATCACCCAACCTCAATGTTTCTTTATTTGTTCATTTTTATTTTATTCTAAGATTCTTTAGATAGAATGTGTTGATATCAATCTGCAAAAGAAAAATACTGTATAATATTAGGCAGCATACTTAAATATGTATATCCAATGTGCCTTGTTTTTCATACAATAAGGCGAACTAGATTATAAATGCTCTCAATCCACTCATTCATAAAGTTAATTTTTGTTTTTTTATAAAGCTCATTACTGCATATTATTGGAACAAATCAGTACAGTACATGAGCCCAACTTCAAATCTGGATTTAACCCTATTAAGATTCTATTTTTGCCAATTAAATCACACTTCTTTGAAATTCAGCTATCCAATGTGGAAGCACTGCTCATTGACGATCAATTTCACATGCTGCTGTATAAATGGATTAGGCAACAGGTAGAAATTATAGGCATTTATCAAGACACACTCACTAAAGGAATAATTCTGCAGGAGGTGACCATGAACAATTTCTCACTCCGACCTACAGTATGCTTCCTGCCTGACGTTTTAGTCACTTTTGAATGTTGCTGGTGGTTTCACAGTGGTGAGACGGACGCTACAACTCACACAAGTGGCTCAGGGAGTGCAGCTCTTCCAGGCTGGCAAATCAAAGCGAGCCGCTGCAAGGTTTGCTGTTTCTGTCAGTGCCGTGTCCAGAGCCTGGAGGTGCTACCAGGAGGTAGGCCAGTACCCCAGAAGACGTGGAGGAGGCCGTAGGAGGGCAACAACTCAGCAGCAGGACTGCTACCCCCATCTTTGCGCAAGGAGGACCAGGAGTACCGCTAGATTCTTGCAAATTAACCTCCAGCAGGCCGCAAATGTTCATGTGTCTGCTCAAACGGTTAGAACATGACTCCATGAGGACAGTATGAGGACCCGACGACCACAAATGGGGGTTGTTCTCAGAGCCTAACATCGTGCCGAACGCTTGGCATTTGCCACAGAACTCCGGGATTGGCAAATTAGCCACTAGCGATCTTCTGAAAGCAAGTTCATTTTGAGCACATGTGACAGAGTTTGGAGATGCTGTAGCGTGTAAAAAGTATGGTCTAAATAAATTAGGAGGGAACTGAATTAAAGAGGACACAGTAAAAAAAAAAAAAAAAAGTAAAAAAAAAAACATCCATAAAAACATAAGGTACACCTGATCATAATGTGCTCCGATGTTTAAAAAAAAAAAAAAAAATTAGTGCGCCTAGAGTCTGAAAAGTGTTTTTACAGTCTCAATTATGCTCTAGCTATTGCCCTTTCTTTGTAGGATTTAGGCAGTTATAACTTCTGCTCATATGGTTCGAAGTATACTCTACGGAGGAAATTATAGGATGTGAAAGCCAACCATCCTCAGTCCACCACAGTCGGCATACTGTATGAGTGCTTTATTTCATTCAGGCTAAATGTCTCAAATTAGCTCCTCTATGTATCACGTAATACAGCATGCCCAACAATAATGGCTCAGCAATATCACAATTAGCATTGGCAGCTAGCTGGATGCAGTACATACAGTATGTTCCTACCATGCTATTAATCATCATGGAGACAAGAATGAGACATTTAATTAGACTGTTGATGTTCAGAATTAATCATTGTCAGTGGTTTTGCGAATGTGTGTGCGTACTGTATATGGCAGGTCACTGACAATTGCATGTATCTGAATTCCTCAGTTGTGTACAAAAGTGTCAGCATAGCTGTGCTATGGCCGTGCATTATGGCTTCAAACCAACTACACACTTCCCTGAGCACAGCAGAGGCTGTGGTCCTTGAAATCCCATGCTTCCTCTTGTGCGCCAATTCAAGGTTTGAGTCACTTTCATATTCAGAGGTGAGCATAAACTCCAGCTGCTCTGTGTTATTTATTTATTTTGAAAAACAAGAAGGCAACGTTTTTCCAGCACTTTGTTTTTCATATTTCTTTGCTCTCCTGAGGCACAGAACTCTAAAGAACAGTTGGGGTAACATCCTCAAAGCACAGTATTTCCAGTGAGGATTAAATGCTTGCATTTGAATTTGGTTGAAAATGAAAGGCTGCCTCGCCTGCATCAAAGAGCATCCTTGTCATTATTAACTGTAGGGGGAGGAATAAGCAACATGACAGAAGTGAATATTGTCCTGTGCTTTCTTTTTCAAGGTGTCCTCCTCCTCTTTACTGTCAAGCTGCTTATATCGTAGGAGTCTGAAAGTGCATTCATGTTACTGTACTAATTGGGACTTTGTTGGAGTTGATGGTCCATTAGCGCTGCAGGGAACAGACTCCATCGTTTGCTGGCAAAGCTGTTGTACAGGTTACTGTTTGCAGCAGTTAGTGAAACAGAACATACATGTGAGCATAAGGTATATGCTTTAGTATACTGTACCTATGCTTGCACTTTTTTTAGAATTTGATATGTGGTCTGCTCGGGAAGTAAACAGAATAAGCATTTCACTGTGTGGTATAGTACTCTGCATGCGACAGTAAATCTCTTTGAATCAAGTAACAGTGAGGATAATTTACAAGGCTTTCTGTTTTTCAGTCTTATGAACGTAATGAAGACAATGGTGCTTTAATAGCAGGGGTGTGCAATTAATTTTGCAAAGAGGCCACAGGAGAAACATAAAAGCTATTGCAACAAGCTGTCTTCAACTTTGTCTTTATTATGGTATTGTTAATGCATTCAGAACAAGCATATATATATATATATATATATATATATATATATATATATATATATATATATATATATATATATATAAAATACACCGTATGAATCGTATTTTCAATTTACAAAAATATCTATCATCTGTGGATGTTGTTATGTCCGCTATTGTTATCTCACAATCATTATTTGAAAAAAAAGAAAGAAATGTATCAAAAGTAGTTAATATAGGCAAGAATATTTTCAAGATACTCCTGTCTCTCAGTGCATTTTTTTTAAATGTGTTACAAGACGCTCTAGACATGAGTATGCATGCATCTTAAAATAAAACAGATAATCACGTCTTACTTATTTCAAACCGAGCATATAGAACCCTTTTCAAAACGCAAATCCTTTATTTCCACTACGGCGCATGCCGCGATCCAAAGGGACCAACTATATTTGATGGATCACTCGATAACTTTTTTGGTGTAGCATGAAAATTGCAGTCGTTCAACTTAAGCGATATCTGAGGGCTTTGATTTGCCGAGCGGGTACCACCCGCTTGCAATTCCTTCACTCCCCAAAAGCTGACAGGTATGGATAGGCTCTATTAACGTAGGTCTAGGTGGCCTGAGGCAGTGCTGTAACTAGTGTAATTAATCCATATAGTTGGTCTATCCCAAGGTGCTACCCTCTGTGCAGCTGCTGTCATACAAGCACGCCCTGACTTTAAAAAGATTGTTCCAAGTAATGAATACAGATCTGAGGGGAAGACGATGTCGACAGGACAATCTACAGCCGTTTTTGCCCTTTCTTATTTTGGGGTGAAATTATGATGATGCATGTGAGCAATATGTTACACATGAACAGCTACCGTATGTTTTAACAGTGAGGCTTGTCTGTCTTACTGATGGTTTGGAGAATACAAACGTGGGCACGTTAAAAAAAAAAAAAAAATATATATATATATATATATATATATATATATATATATATATATATATATATATATGGCAGCCAAAGTGATTCAACACATTTCAATGACACCTGTGTCTCTGGGGAGAAGTCGGTAGGCCCTTTGATGAGCACCAGCACCACCAGGTCCGTCTCCAAGATGTACCGCCTTGAAAGGGTGGCATGTAGATGATCAATCTGAAGAATATCGTGACGACATTTGCACCTCAAAGGTCTCATCTTAGTATTTGGAATTGGTCTGACGGTGCAGTAATTTATTAATTCAGCCAATATATTCATATGTGTGCATGCATTTTCTTTTTCCTTTTTTTTTTGAAGCCAAGCAAACTCATGGCATCTTTTACATTAGAACTAGGATAAAAACATAGTGTGCCGATACTATATCAAGTGGTGCACCGTTTCAGCATGACTTATTCAAAAGATTACACTGACATTCTTATTGATGTCAAACAAAAGCATGGAAATGTAATTTTCATATCATTGATATTGCTGCCATTTGATTGCAAAGCTTTTGTCTTGTCCTTGCTGGCCATTTGAACATCTAAATAATAACAAAAACATTGGGTGAAGGAATACTAATTCAAAGGGATCAGTTGCTTACAAATGAAAGTCTGCTTGAGGATCACATTTGCTGCTCTGCAAAACCGACAAAATACAATGGCTTGCACATTTGTTGGTGATTTCTCCAGGCAACTCCACAAGTTCCTCTGTCAGCTGGAAAATGTCTCCTGTAAAATGTGCTACTTTTATTGATTGTTCTAAATGTTAATGCCTTTTGAGCAAGATATTTCACCATTAAGGCAACAATAAAGCATGGACCATTGTAATGATATTTATCAACAGCTGTTCTGCCATTACTCCCTGGGGGGTCGAGGAAGGAATTTATGTAGCCTGGGTGGTTTTGTCCATTGATTTTGTGAAAAGAAGGTGGAGAAAAAAAACAGAAATGTCAAGAGAAATTTTCCTTAACTATGTTTTTATGCCTTTGGAAAGCGTCAGCATGTTGGCAATTTTACATGCTGAAACGAGTTTGGTAAAATTGTATTTGAACTACTATTCAGGAAAGAGCACTTTTTTCCAAATATCATCAGCATTAATGAGCTGAATCATTGTCTATTCCAGGGGATGGGGGCATGCTCAATGCATCACCTGCGGTCAAAAACAGGTGAAAAAAGTCAAGAAAAAAAAAGAGTCATTTATCCCTTGTTTTTTTTTTTGTGTGTGTGTTTTTTTTTTTTTTGTTTTTAATGCCCTAAAAGGACAATTGATGTTATTTCAGAGCAGCACCGTGTTCTTCACATTATAACCTGCTCACTCAGGGAACCAAAAATGATCAAGTTGGTTGAGCGTTGTTATGACTATGCTTCCGGGAGGAACTTCAAAATCAAAGCATCAAAAAGCTGTTTGTGTCATAGGTTACTTGTACCATAAATACAGTTTATTTTGAAGGATTCGTTGTCTTCCTCACAACGCTTGGCTTTTGTTATGCGACATTGGGTATTATGTTGTATTCAAATGATTGTGTGAAATGGTGGTGATGGATATTGTGACACTGCTCACAATGTGAAGAGTTTGATAAGGTGGTACAAATAATAAATAAATAAAAAAACAACAACTGCTTTATCTCAGGAAAGAGTTGCTGAAAAAATGTGAGCTGCGGCACAACGTACGGGAACAAGCTTCCCATAATTGCTTCGTTAAAAACCAGTTGCTTTGTGCGTCCTGGAGTAATTAAGCAGTTGGAATTTTACATTACACTAGTGAAAATTAACAAAGAGCACATCTGGGTGTCCCATAGGTTTAGTCATTAAAAAGCCCATTATTTTTCAAATTACTTTTTCAATCTTTCAGCTCCCCTAATCTGGAAGAATTTCCCAATAGACAAGTTCCTGTTCTTGTTTTGAATGACTCCTTTAGGAAAGTTAAACATTTAGAGTACGCGCTGAGCCAGTGGTGGCTGTGCCTTCCTCCTCAACTACACAGCACTGTAACGTAGCTCCAAGACAGCATGTGACAGGTCAGTGAGCATATGGACGAGCAACATTAAAATGGGGTCTCTACACACTGGTCCTTGGCACGGTTCCTCTATAACATATCTGTGTTTATGTGTGTGTTTTTCATAATGTCAGATACAACGATGTGGTTGGTTTAGTTTAGCTTGTGTTTTATTAAAGCAATTGCAGTCCAATAAAATTGCTTGGTCATTAACAATTGTATTAGCTATCATGGGTATTTTCTTGGATTAATTTAATAGTAATTTATTTTAATTGGATTAATTTACTACAACTACGTACATTTTTTTCATACTACTCAAAATATTGTGCTTCAGTACATATATGTATGAATTTAGAAAAACGAATGTTTCTCTCAGTCAACTTCACAGGATCTCTGTAGGTTTGAGATCATATATGTTTATAATTGTTTTTTTTGGTCCCTTTAAAGTCACTGTATCTCAAATTTCAATGTTGATTATTTTGCAGTGTCTTGTTTCTGAATTTTGACTGAAAAGGCATATTTTGTTGTTGTTTTTAGCCACTTCTGCTGACATCCCAGCTTTGTTGGAGCAGGATGACATCCACAATAGTCGAATCAATCCATCAGGGCCATCCAAAGTAGCATTTGACTCGTCTGTGAGTACTATATCAACATTTATATTTATACAGTATTTTTACACCCTGTCTATTTAAACTAAAAAATAGGTTTCTCCCAATGGACTCTCAAACTGTTGATTTTATGTCTCAAACGCGGCATTGTTGTCATATACTGGTGCTTTTGCATTGGTAAAATAGTTTCCACGCTGGACATTTACAGTGGAGCAGAATCATATACTCTCTCGGATGGGAAAAAAAAAAAAAAAAAAAAAAACTTCTTCTTATTATTGTCAATGGAAATGAATGAGTTAAATAATCGATAACTCCAGCCTCAATTATTTGTGTTGTGCTTGAAACTATGGGAAATTTAACCCATCTCAAAGCTTCCCTTTCCTTAGCAGCTCCACAAATTTGGAGTGTATACAACCATCCGTGAAAAGTCTTTGAACTGAAAAACAAAAATTCATGGCTGGCATATCAAAAAGGCCTTCCTCTTCAGGGGCCAGTGCTCTTCAAACATCACACACATTTTTACTTTGGTAGCGCAAAGCACATACATAGCATATATCCATGACCTGCTACTGTATGTATTTGATGTTGCTGCATGTGCCACATTAACGCTTGCGTTCAAATTAGAGCTCATTCTCAGCTGTTTCACTGTTGTTCGATGTTGGATGCTCTGGGCTGTCAAAACAAAGACCCAGTCATTGTTAATCTGACAGAATATATTTATGTTTTCGTGAAATAATTTCATTTGAATATATTAATGTCAATTGATGTACTCTCTGTCAAATAATAAAGGGTACGCAAAAATAAGAGCTGACAATATGCATTGAAGTGGAACTTCTAAAGTCGAACACAGGTTGTCGGCTGCTGCTTGTGTTCCAAATGTGTTTCCATTTGGAAGTTTTGGTCCGATCAAAATTGCATATCCATGAGGCAATTTGAAAGAAATTACTGTATTATGATATCACTCGTACTCACAATATGCAAACACCACAAAGCTTGCAAGCTTCCTTCCTTCTTACCTTTATTTATTTATGTGTTTGTTTGTTTGTTTGTAATTTTAAGTTGGAGAACAAAGGAGAAGTACTGCAAAAGTAAAATAAAAAAAAAAAAATCAATTATTTACAGTCATTTCAACATTTCTGGTGATTTTGCAACTGTGGTGAAGACAAGTCCAGCCTTTCATCCATGTGAGACCCCTGACAGATGCTGCTGCAGTAAAAGTCAAAGATGGAGATAAGAGGGCACTTTGACCAGCCTTGCCTCCTCATGATAAATCTTTATCATTGTTGGTGATGGTCTGACCTCTACAATGTGCATTGGGGTGGTAGCGGTGTTGCAGGGTGATGATGAAGCGCCTCGCTCATTAATACAACTTGAAATCCTGTAGGCTCATCCTGTCTATTTTCAAGATGTTTGTGACCTTTCCAGAATTGCCACTATCAAATGAAAACATTTTTGAAGCCAAGGACCCGGCTTGACCAAACAAAATAGGAAAGCAGCCTTTGTTTTTGTCTTTTCTTATACATCATTAACGTTACTAGCCACCAGATCAGTCAACATTAATCAACAACCTATCAAATATGAAATTAACTGTCAACTATTTTAATAATCCACTAATCCTTTCAAGCCAGTTTTGTATTTTATATGTGAGTGTGTGCTATCTTTTGGCCAGCCCTGCCCCTTTCCCATGTAAATAATGGTTGTCCACTGTATATTGGTAAATTGAATCAATTTGAAATTTTACTTTTAAACTGGTAATCGATGGTTGACTTTTTCATAGCCATTAACATTAATAATCGCAAAGCTCACCATCACATGCCTCTTCAACAGTTCAGCTTTCAGAATTTATTTCTATTAAATGACAGTAAGATTATTAATTTCTCTCGGAAGTTGAGGTTTTGTATCACAGTCAAGCCATTGACTCCAATTATAGTGGGATTAATGGTGTGGTAATTGCGACAGTTACTCAAACCACTCTGATGTGGTCAGAATGATTCATGATGAGTATAAACTGGAAATCCCGATGATGGATTGTCATTGTCAAAGGGGGAAAAGAACACTTGTTCTCTCAGAGCCACCATTCAAGCTCACAGCATATGCAATACAATACACTCAACTATCAGGACCGTTTCCATCCCATATATAAGACACAAATAAATCATAATCCTCTTCCATCCCATATAATGTATAACCCATATATTTAAAGTGAGTCGGTTCCTCATTGGAAAATGGCATTTTGTTGCTTTATAAAGAGGTGTTTGGTTTCTCTTTTGTCAATGAAATGTTTTGATTTCATCGTTGCATGTATTGTTATTGTACTAGAAAGCTTTAAGGTCTAACAGCCGAGACAAATTGACATTGAAAGACCTGAAGCAGTCAGACCCCTCAGATGTTTGTTTTCTTTCAGTGTTTATTCCAAAGCCCGGCACCGGTAATTTCTCCCATACGGTGCATAACTGAAATGTATGAAATGATTAAGACTATTCTCCCTGCATGATGTTAGTCTTCTCTTCCATTCTCCAGACGTTGCGTTTAATTAAATTGTCCATAGCATGAGTCAGCTTTACCTCCATGAAGAATTAAATAAGGGATTTTGTAGCCATCTTCACTTCTATCTGACAGAAAGCTAAAGCATTACTTCAATAAGTTAAGGTGAAATGTAATTCATTAAGGGACACTGTTTGACCTCATTTGTTTCTGGATTTCAAAGCAATATTCCCATAAGTATTGTGTTGCTGGGTTAAACTGCAGTTATCATAAAACCTCTATTAACCTCTGTTAATTCCTCATCGATTAACAGCGTTTTGAGAGTGGCAGTGTGTTGCAGCTAACTTTTTAGCTTTTCTTGTCTTTTTTCACTTGGTTCAGTAACATACTTGAGCAATTTTCAACCTCGTGTTTCTTCTGTTCCCTGGACTTGGAGGGTTTGTACTATGGTGGACCTTTGTCTTTGTTTACAGTCAGGAATCCCTGCTAACACTACGGCGGCTCCTGGAGCATTACTCAACATTCCCCTTGAGCTGAAGAGGAAGAGAAATGGGTGTTGTGTTAGAACAAAGCGTTGAGAAAGTGGCAGACATTATGAACCCATTCTGCTGTCTCTTAAAATGTAGAACGCTACCCCTAATGAGGATGGACAGGCTCAAGAAGCTTGCCATTCAAGGGACTTCCGGGAGGAAAGCCTGCTTGAGGAGGCTAACAGCGCTTTTACCACCAATACACTATATTTGAGGATTGTCATTTCCTGGCTGTGCTATTGAAGCTGAAACGCTAAAAATTGTCTTTCAGTATCCATAAAACAATTAAGGTGACAATGGCAAATGTTGAATTATAAATTGAATAGATCTTTCAGTATTCTTATAGGTTCCGATGTACGTATATTATGTTTGGATATCTCAGTGAAAATGTCTATTAAGGGAATTTGCATGTTGGGTTATAAGGAACATTAATGCACATTAAGCAAAGCAAACCAGTGCAGCAAATGAGTCAAAGTTAATTCAACTTAAGTTTATAGAATTCATGGTAGAGGAACATTATTGATTGTTGAGAAAATTCAAGGATTTTTAGTATTTCTTATTTTCCCAAAAATACAGCACTGTCACGTTGGTGACCCAGACAAACAAGAAGTGAATCAAGGAACACACTGAAGCCGGCTTTGGTTTGACAAACAATTTTATTAACAAAAAGTAACTAACCAGTACCAACTAAAAGGCTATCGGAAAAGCTGCAAAGGCAAGAAAGGAAAAAGTAACAATGAAACAACTTATGTACAAATTACCGCTTGTTTATTCCAATAATTTTGCATTTCTTTTTTTGCAGTTGTTTTTTAATCACTTGTTTGCCTCATTCGTGTTTTTTTTTTCTTTTTTTTTTTTTTTGCATTCTGCCGGTTACAGTGTGTTTGCACCAGTCAGCCACCGTAGAAAACAGTCTTGCCAGGACGTTTTACCACACGTTGCAAAATCTGAATGAACGAGTCTCACCTTTTTCTAAACCGCCATCTTTTGCCTCATCATTATGCGATGTGCCTAGAAAACGCACTAGTCTAACTTTGACTGGAACAGCTACATAACACGTGTTGCTGCCACACTTGAGCAGCCTCATTGTGCGTAAGCAACGGGACATAATGACATCTTATGCCACCGACAGCGCAGTCGGTCTTTGATATCAACTAACGCACAGCAAATTAAATTGCCAACTGAATGTGACAAATCGGAAGCAACAGCCTTGATCAGTAACCAGCTTTTCTGGCAGATGAGTGTCTCACTACACAATGGCCCCTCTGTCATCATCGTATATGTCAAAGACAGACACTCGCATGCAGCTTCAGAGTGGGAGGCTGCAAGGAAAACCAAAGAAATAAGCTTTTGTTTGATTGAGAAATATCTCAACCCAATTAAGTTTAATAAAGACAGTCAGGACAGGTGTACTTGTTCCATCGTGACTTAAACATTTGTGACAATACCCTCAAGCAAAGGCTTCAAGTGCTGAAAGGACACCCAAGTGTGTTAGGGTTAATTGGATGACCTAATCCATCCCAATTAAAGATTTTAAGGCACACATACACCCCTCCCCCCAAACCCTGGTGTGTGTGAGAGGAAATTGAAATCCGCTACAGATGGCTCTTCCTGTGGGGTTGCTCCAAATAATTGCTGGCAGATACGCGTGTGCTTACGTGCGTCTGTTTGTGTATTTTCCTACGGAATTTAAAAATAATTTAAAATATTTGGGTCAAATACAGTGCACATCATCACTTTTGCATTGCCACTGACAAGAGAGACTTAACACTTGACAGTCTTTCTTAAGAATATTCTCTGAACCGAAGTGAAAAATTCAGATGCACATGAGCCAATTCAAAACATGTCACTGATATGGAAAGTGCAGGATCTTGGATAATCCAGTCAGGCCAAGTACAATTCAACTGCTGTACTGCTGCGAGGGTGCTATTAAATTTTCATTTTTCAACATGCCCCCCTCCAAAAAAAATACAGTCATGCTGGTCATTCCTAAATTACTGTATAAAACGTAACGACTGCAGAAACATCTGCAATGTCTTTTGTGCAATTATATTATGAGGTCCATAATTAAGCGGTTCGCAAAATTATGATTGCATGAATTTACATATGCTGCTTAAGTTAATTGTTATTTTCACGATGACAAAATAGTTACAAATTATTTTGCTTTTCGAATGTGTAATTAATGGAAACATGAAATCTTGAGACTTGAAAATGTCACGTGTGAGGGCTTTACAAAAAGAATGGTTTTACTTCATAATGGGCGTCGCAGATTGTCGCAATTATGCACATTACCCTCATTTAATGAAAAATACAGTTTAAGAAGGCCCACGCGGCAGGAATCCTCAGCCCATCTGCAGTTTTTAGTGTCAAGCTGTGTGACTGGCCACAGTTCAAAATCTTCATGATTAGTCATTACAATCCTAGCATCATCACTGCAGATGAAACATTATATATATATATATATATATATATATATATATATATATATATATATATATATATATATATATATATATATATATATATATACATTGATTTTCAAAACACACCCATCACAGAGGTGACTGCTGCTTGCAACTTATTCTCGATAGAAAAAAAAAATTCTTGACAGTGTATTTCTTTGGTTCTTAAGCGATGCACCTGCCATGACATAGTTGAATCCCTCAGTGTGAGAAAGTCGCAAGACTGTTGAATGAGCTGCAGACTTTAAGCTCTGGGCTGAAATGGATCACTGGCGAAGAATTTAAAAATTCTTGCAAATGTGGTGCCATTGCTCCCGAAGGAAGACCCGCTGTGGACACCACTGAACGCTTCTGTGAAAGTATAAGAAAAGCAGCCAAAATGCTTAGAAAACTGACAAAAAAATCGAGGGATATATTTTTTTTTTTTTTTTATGAAACACCCAAAGTGTACGACACCCTCATGTCTTGAGAAGTCTGACTGCCTTTCCAGTAGAACAAAATACATGGAGGTATTGGCACCAAGTGAGTGTTGTTAAGCAACACATAAGAAACAAAATTGTTTTAATTATTTCCAATTCCTAATATTCAGTCAAAAGTGCCAATCATTGTGCAAAAGTGATGTAAATGAATCACTGCTGTAAAACATACAAATAGAAAAATGCTGAGTTTTGATTTTCCATGCAGGAGGCCTAAAGGAAGACCAAATATGAGTTTTTGGGAGGTAGTTGGTATGAGAGAAGAGGATGCAGGAGACTGGCTTAGATGGAGGCCATTGATCCGTGGTGGCAACTGTCATGTTTCTGTTGTGGTTTCGGGTTAGATTTTCTGTTTTGGGGGATTTTGGTATTTTCAAGTTGTGCGTTTCTTTTTCGTTCTTGTGTCTTGCTCTCATTTGGTTTCCCTTGCGTCGATCCTCATTAGCATGATTTGTTTCCACCTGACGGTGTACCTGCCCTCCTTGTCATCCAATCAACTTCCTCTGCCTTTTGTTCCTCCCCAGCTGGTTCACGTTTCCTTGTCAAGTCTCTAGTCTATTTAAGTCAGAGTTTGCACTCAGTTCGTGTTGGGTCATTGTCTTTGTCACATTGTTGTTTTGCACCTAGTCAGTGTCTTTTCGTCTCTGTTTGCGTTAGTTCCGTGTTTCCCCCTTCAAGCCCGCCCCTGTCTGCTGCATTTGTTATTTATGTCCTTTAGGTTGCTACTTTACTGTTGCTACCCTGATTTTTGGGCCTCTCTTTTTATAAATTTTATTTATTATTTATTATTATCATGCCGAATCATGACAGCAATCCCTGAAGGGAAAAGCCGAAAAGAGGAGACTGTAAAAAAAATAATAAATTGAACATTTTCTGCATATTTTTTAAGACAGAGTTTGCTAAAATTCTTTTTTTTTTTCAAACTGCTTGGTGTTTCAAATAAATGTCTATCATCTCTCCCAAATGGAACGATGAAACAAACCATCTGTCAGGTCAAAAAAAAAAAAAAAAAAAAAAAAAAAAAACCCTGAAAGAGCCAATGCATTTGATGAAAGGTTTGGCCATAAAAAAAGGTGTCAATAATGTATTAAAGAATAATTCCCATCATGCGACTGCAACATTTTTACACCTCACATGGGTATTAATGATGGACATGTGCACACGACAACATGCAAAGGCACGTATTCCAAATTGACATGTCCTTGTAATATGTTGAAACAGACACAAATGCACAGGACCAAACCCCACAGCAGGCACTTGCCTCGACCATGTTGACACCTATAGAATTGATTTCCCAATGGCAGCACGGTCCATCAGTTGCTAGAAACATTGCCTTGGACTGCAGTCGCATCATGTTGACACAGAGCGCAATCACTTCTGCTTGCCTGCATTGTTCATGTGGTACAATGGAAAACAGACAAGGACTAGTGAATCTCGAGCTATGCCACACTCACTAAGATTTGTTGTTGACCTTTTTTTTTTTTTTCCTCTGGTCACCTGAACACAAGCTACAAGAAGTGGAAATATATGCTACACGCCGCTTTTTCTCTAGTAAAAATATGATCATACACCAATCGGACGTCAGAAAAATTTTACCACTACCTACCTCCTGTGGTGTCACAGAAATTACTGCTCAACAGATATATCTTTCAAAAGAAATACCCCTCCGTACCATCAGTGGAGGTAATCACTATCCCTCCTTGTTAGAAAAAGAGTTAAAAAGTAAAAATCGCAAATAATTTCTGTACAATTCAAGAAAAAAGTAAACCCTCTTCAACAGTACGACACAATTTTGATGTATCTTGCATCAGTGTGACAATATCATCTTCTCGCTCTTCTGTTCTTTTTTTGGACATTGAAATGTGGAGTGTAACAATCAGCGGAATTGTCAAAGCTTTCCCCTTACTCACTTTTTATCCATGTTTGTCACTTCCTGTTCATGCTCCTGCACTGATTCTCAAGCAAACAGCCAATTGGAGTAATAAAATGTCTCGACAGCCCTACGGCAATTCAACAATGAATCTGCAAAAAGCATTCGGTGTTTCCTAATCTAATCACACGGCACATACTGACGCTGATGAACCGACTTCTGATGCCACATTGGTGAGTTTAGGCCTTGAGACAACGGTATTATAAACATTACGAAATACCTATCACTGTGAGAACAAACTGCTATTATAAAGAAATTTAAAAGTCAGGAAAACATACTAGATGTCAATCAGCGGCAGTGTAAACAGTGGTGGTCACATGCTGACTACCATTTAAGACATGTGAATGTTACTGGTTAATTCTGAACAGAGCCACATCCTCTCTAAGGAGGGTGTGCACACAAGTGCAAAAGTATTATTTCAGTCATTTATTTTTACTTTCACGCTCAACAAAATGAATGTGCCTAATGCTACATCCACATAGTCTGGATGGAGGGCAAAATATTGCCAAAAAAGAGCCAAAAGTGAAAGGTTCTCATTTCACAGGTTCTCGTTGCACATTATCTCATCCCATCCCAATTAGACATGGCTATATGTTTTAAATATGCATTCGACTGTAGTCTTTTTTTCTGCATATCACAGGGCACTATGCAACAGTCATTTTTAATCAATAAAGAATAATTTGCTGAAAATCACCCAGCTTGCTGAAATGTAACCCCAAAGCTAGATGGAGCCGTTTAATTGATTTTCCGAAAGGCATTACAGTATTTATAAATTAAGAGCCTGTAAAGCCATCTAATATTGGTATTCAATTCAATTATGCCTTGCGCCATATTGATATTTTGTTTCGACAAACAATGTGGCAATTATTAATGAAGACATCCTGCAGGTAATTACAACTTTAATTTGGTTATGGAACATTGGTTGAGTATCTGATTTTTTCCATTGAGCAAATTTGTTTGACCAAACAAAGGCCTAATTATCCTCACGGAGCAGGTGCAAACTCTCTTACAGTCTCAGATCGTAAGGTTTCCACCAAAGACTAACATACACATCAGTCATTTCTGGTCTTGGTGCTTCCGGTGAGGAAAAAAAGGTGTGCAGGTTGTTGTCTCAAGTGGACACACATGCAGAGGTTTGCAGTCATACGCAAAATTTCCCAAGCAACATGACTCATCTATTTTTCTCACTTGTTCATACCAATGTGGAGTCATGAGTAAGCGGCTAAGTTTGGTTACGCACAATTGCGCCTGAGTCATAAGGCTAATCAACATAGTCAGACGAATAAGGCTTTACCTTGCTGAACTCCGTACATCTCGCCAACACCTCCATTACAATTCTCTCTGTACTGCATTAATCATGGTCTATATCTCCTGCAATGAAAAATGTAATACTGCACAGACTACATATGTCACTGCAATGATTGCAGTGCTTCGAGCAGCTGTTGTCCCCAGTAAATTAGTGAGTATATCAGTGTAATAAATGTGCAATTAGTCGATCTAATAGAGGGACCAATGCATTCAACTGAAGCCTAATGTCCTTCAGTTAACCACATAAATACTAACTGGACACCCTATATTAGGTACACCTTCACAATAAATGCAGTTAATAAAAAAGATACACACACATTGCGAATAAGAAAAAGTCTTCCGAAAAATATCCATTCATAATCCTGTAGTACTGTATATGGATATGTACGATGAGGAGTTATAGTTTGATGGGGAAAAAAAACCCACATATTCGTTTTGAGATCGATAAAAGGTCATCTGCTTCCCTCACCTGCCTGTAAACTTGATTCCTTGTCAGCACTGACAAGCAAATACCTACTCACTCACGCATACGCACGCACACCTAACCCGAACCCATACCCTGAGCTCACTTCAAAAAAGTCTTTGAGCCAATGTATCAATAGAAAAATCTGACAGCTAAAAAAGAAAACACATAATGTGGAAAAACTACATTGTAACAATGAAATGAAAAAATAAGACTTAAGTAAACAAAGCAAACAGGTCAACTAAATTATTTGTAGAAACGTTTATGAAAGGCAAAAAAAACAAGTTGTTCTGACAGCAAGACAGCCAATAATAAAAAGGCAGTGAGGTGAAGACTACAAACATGCTACCACCTGGCCCTGACCCTACTCTTAGGTACGGACAAAAGTGTGCCTGTTGAACATGAGCGGAATGAAACAAAATGTGTGATAAGAAAGGAAATGGGAAACTGGTTTGAAGAGCACAAAAAGGCAAGTGGATTTGAAGATATGAGTGAGGTGGAATAAAAACGTGAAATGACTAGAAAACCTGAAAGAGAGGAATGTGACAAAAAGGAAGGTGAATAGGGAAATCACACCTAGTGGTGGCAAAATCAGATTGAAAAAAAGGATAGCGAGCAAGAAAGAGGATGCTACTGTCACTGCAGGAGCAAATGTAACAAATGCAGTTCACTTTTGCAATTCATATACTCATATTAGTCCTTTTACGTCAGCCTTTGGGTGTGTGTAATAGATTAGATACAACCTTATTGTCACACCACATGCATAAATACAGGTAATTAAATAGAGTCTAGAATTAAATCAGAAGTGCAAAGGCAGCAAATGCAGTACATACAGTACGGCCTGTGTGTATAAGTACTTATACAGTACAGACAGTATGAAAAATTAAGGTAAATATGAGTGTAAAAATGTACAGATAAGGTTAGTAAAGAAGAGGGTGAATATATAGCCTGATATATGGTGTACAGGCTTCAACATGCGATTTTCGTCACATCGCCCTCTTATTTTAGGTCCACTACTTACCTGACACAAGTTAATGTTTTCCACCTCCGGTTTCATAGCTTCGTTGTCAAGGCTTTCTTAGATCTAGAAAGATCATGTTGCACACTTGACATCTCATACCTGCCAACACTTCCTACATTTGTTGTTGTAATAACGTTCTCTTCATTGTATGTGCTGTGGCTTCAGTAATGCAAGCTTTATAATATCATACAAAATACTGAAATGTATATGGATGGGATAATGTATTGTATTGTCATGTAGTCCAGAGATGTTGGATGTTCACATGTTTAAGGGAAACAACCCAATTAAAATAGTCATTGTTCATCTGTCTTCACCCCGGTTACTCAGTGTGTTACTGTGGAGATGCAACCTGTGTCACCAATTGTGGACACATGTACCGTAGATGGACAGCATTGTGTTATTTGTCTGCGCTCATCAGTGGATGTGCATGTGCATAATGGTGTGCAATCAGGAGCCATTCGGAACGTTACAATAAGTCATTAACAGTCAAGACTATTGTGCAGACACCGTGATTTCAAAGATGCTCCGCAACAGCTTGTGCGGCTTGGGCTGATTGAACTGGCGCACTTGAAAGGGGGAGAGAGACGTCAGGTTCACAGCATCCTGTCGCGGCCCATCTGCCTCGCTCTCTGCTCCTGCCGTCAGACTCCTTTGTGAAGAGGAAGGGGTTTGAACTTCAAAGAACAGCAATGCTACCTGGGAGACAGAAACAATTAGAAGAGGCTCTGGTGAGCGGTGGCGTGGACCTGTCAGTTAGGGTTGAATAGGTGCCACCTTTCTTGCTCGCTCAAAAGCCCAAAATCCACCAAGTGGTACAGTTCAGTGGTACAATTTGGAATGAAAGCCGAGCTCTTCTGAGCCATTGGTACTGTAGTGGTTGTCAACGTTGACATTAATGCAGATGGCGGGGGATCAATTCCCACAGAATGCTCGATTCACGATTGGCACAGCTGCCTGGCGACGAATCCATGGTGTGTTCTGCCATATGGTATGTTGGGAGAAGCTCCAGCCACTCTTATGACGCTAAACAAAATATGCATTACTGGCTATTGATGGATGGATGGGGTATGATCTGATTTGTAAGTGTCTATGGTAGTGTGTTCAGTTGTAATGTGTATACCTCTGTCAACCACTTTAAACGTGTGGCATAGCACTGCAATACAGAGTTAGCCCACCAAAATAAAGTGTTCATACAAACATGTCATCAATGAATTTTTTTAGGGAAAATATGGTGCAATATTTTATTTTATCATAAGTTCGCTATAGGCTCCATGAGCAGCGGCATCAAATAACTCAAAGTTGTTTCCCTTATAAACTCCTGATCAATCTTTATTTACATATATATGAGTATAAACAAAACTTAAAATGGCTATGAAATCCTCCTCGTCCTCTGACAATCACTTTAGCCTGTTGGCCTATGACTTGTGGACGCTGCTCCTCTTACGGTTGGCTGCTCCAAGGCCTTGTAGTTCCTTGGTTCTGAAGTCATGTCCTTGGTGAAGTTAGCACCAAAACAGTTAAAGAGGGACCATCTGATAAGCGGCAAGATGGTGTTGGCCAGCCTGTGCCTCCCCTGGCACCTGTATCCCTGCAAGGTCGGGTCTGAGACTGCCAGGAACTCCAGCAGGTGCCTGAACCCGTCCATGTGGCGTACGGCAAGGGAGAGGAACCTCACAATGCGGGCCTTATTGTCCTCCCTGCACATCAGGGAGTCTCACAACTACATCCCAAAGGACGCCATGTGGGGCATGGGGAGAGATGGCCGCTTAGTCTCCAGCTCTCTCCTGTCAACTAGCTCAACCAGGGCATCGAGCATCTCAGGGGACAGGTCGCCCCGCTTGAGCTCCACGGCAATCTCCATCTTCTCCTGCTGGGCAAGCTCCTGCTTGCAACACTCAGCCGCAGAGGAGTTGGCTGGCCAGGTAGCCGGCGTATTTGATAACGACGGCGAGGAGCAACTCGTCCGTCGACAGGCCTACCTGGTCGTCGGCCAGCTCCCTGGCAAGCTCGGCCCAGATCACCTTTTTCTTTGCCGTCGCACGGTCCAGGTCAGCCTGCACGTTCCTGGGGAAGAATCCGACAAGCTTCAGCAAATGTAGGCGTTGGGCCAGCCTGTTGCTCACCATGAAGTTCTGCACGTTGGTCCAGTCATTGGTGTTGCACGAATGCACTCAGAGTACGCGACTGACTGATCAATCTTCCTTGAATGGTGTCGAACTTAAACAATGTTGTTGTTGTTGTTATATATTGTTGTTGGGATATATATATATATATATATATATATATATATATATATATATATATATATATATATATATATATATATATACACACACACACACTCTGATCAAATATAAACACTTTGATCAAATCATAAAGAAATACTGTAATTATTTATTTGACTTATTATTAAGACTCTTGCGCAATGTTCCAGTACAACCTACAATGTGGTAAAACCAACTGGAGATGCAAGACCACTAAGACTTGTGGCTGTAATAAGTATATTCTCATTAACACTAATATCCCGCAGCAGCCCAGCTTGAGTCCAGAGCAAATCTCAGGGGAATGCTGCCTCATATAGAATACCCTTGAGCCATTTCAACACGCTCTAAAATCTCCTGCATGTCTTTGCTGGCTCGTTAAACAGCTCCACCTACTTCCACCTCGCTTGCATTTCATTACAGTGTGAAAGTTTCAGTTGAGAGTCTTTGCTCTTTAATAGGACCTTCTCAGACCAAGCCTGTCTGAGTGGACCACCTTAATTAAGAATGAATCCTATTATCATATTCTGTCCTAGATTTAAAAAAATATATATGTATCAAACAGAATAAGAGAGGTACTGCGTAAACATACGGATGTGTCTACTTTGAATGCACAATGTTTTTTGTTAGTTTTAATTTTACATTATTTTTTTTTCCTTTGGTTTTGCCCAATATTTTCAATGTATAAAGTTGTCTCAAAGGCTGATAAATTAAACGTACTAAAAAGGACTGGGCCAAATTAGGTAACCTTGAAAAATTCCAATGTAAACAGGACTATACAGCATATTTGAAGAAACGAGCAACAACAGGCGACATAATTGGTTTTTATAATGACTTTTCCTGGAAATGACAGCAACATAAAATGTACATAAAAACCTGAATAAATAAGTATGACTAGGGAAAAGGGAAAAGAAATCCTAACAAGTGAGGTGGTAAGATGGAATTGAAATAAAATGAAGAGAAAGCTGTGTCTTGTTTTTCTTCATTGTTACTATCATGATGTGTGACTATCGTTCTAATTTTAGTATATGTGTCCTCGAAATAACACCATGATGTGCAACTAAATTCTCAAGTTATTTACAAACATGCATTTGTATTGTATGCATCATACTGTATATTTTCAAGAGACCATTAAAATATCTGCAACCTAGGGAATATCCAGACAAATATAAATTGTTTCAATTTACGCCTGTTTTCTCTTCAATGTGACCTTGTTTTGCTAAAAGTGCTACAAGAATGTGGTTGTGCATTCAGTATACTTCATTTGTGGCATATGAAATAATTGTATTTCACCTAATGAAGTAAAATGAGTGGAGAGATGCGTCAGGACAGCTACTTGTTCATTCTTAAAATAACATCTACAGGAGTTTTCTTCCTTGAGCACAGTGAGAAGACTCTCAAGGTTACTGCCGGTGTGTTGTAATTTCCAACCGGCTCCATGTTGGAGAGGAGATGAGAGGAACACACTGACACGAGCTGACTGGCGAGCTTGTTGGACCTGCAGACGTGAAGAGTGGAGGGGGTATCAATTCCTGGAACGAGGCCGATGACCGATTCTGATTCAGGGCCGCATCAAAGAATGTGAATGCGGCAGCACTAACAGGGATGCTGGGGGTCAGGGACACTGACTGAGGGATTTAGTCATTTCAGGGCTTATGTGAAGCACCATGGAGAGCAGCAATAAAAGCACAATGTCATTTTGTGACCTGCAGTTGGAGGGCTACAAACTAGGAGCCATGTGAACTGAATGATAGTTTTGACACACTCCAGCATATACATTTTATATGCTGTTGCTTTGGTCATCGTAAATGGCTACTAAATGGCATTTGCTTGCTAACAGTCAATCAGAATCGACACCATATTACATACTGTGATTACTTTTAAATTATATTGACCAAAAATCACATCATATTTAATTCTATTTTTTTCTTTTTCTTTAGGTTTGGTCCAGTCTGTTTTATGAATGGTGAAGTAAGGTTTCTCTTGGGAAAGTATGGACGATAATATTTAAAATATGTCACCATTCTCATCAGTAAAAAGGTAATATTTTGTGTTTAATTATTTTGCTTTCTGGGTTTGGTCATGTGACATTTGTACGGTGAACTGTGAGTGGCTTTGACCTGAGCCCTGTGTACATGATGCCAATTTCAAGCGACAGCAAGTAGCAAAATGTGTTTGTGAAGGTAAACATGAAAAATAGTTATCAATTTTTTTATAAACAAAATATCACTCTTATATGGCTGAAAATGAAATAATACCGTATCCGCCCCAAAAGATAAACGGCATCTGCCCTCTATGCCAACCCAGCCTTGGTTAACGTGAATATATATATATATATTTTTTGCTTTCTGAAGTACAATAATTTAAAGACTACATGTTTAGCTGTGTTTTTAACTCCGGCCCTCATAAATATCATGTTGTTAACGAATAAGTTAAATGTGCCAAAACATGTACAGTATCTTCAAGTTGGAGTCACTATTCCTTCAATAGAACTGTTATTGTATCCGGGATTTAAAAAAACGAAGAAAAAAAAGGGCCTGCTTGACCTTTCATACTCTTTTCATCCACTCTGAACCAGAAAGTGTACCGCTGGCAAACATGTGCAACTATAGCACCATGACTTCTTTGGCCCTTGTACACCTCAACTTAGTGCAAGTTACAGTATATTTGCAGAGCACAGATATCGGCTATGTGGATTTGTATTGGCTCTAAAATGTTGTGGCTCAGTTTGTAGGTATGTAAAGGATCCAGAGCAGTATTTTTCTGTGGATTGTGAGTAAATGCCAGTGGTGTTGTTTGCCAGTTGTCTGTCACTGTCCGGTAAATATGTGGCAGTGCCTGCTTTAGCGCTGTATGGGAGCCATATCTTCTACTTCTGTGACATTTACTGAGCACAATGACACTCTCAGGACACATTCACATCAGTCTCATCTGTATTCATCGCTCCAAACAATCCATCCAGGAATAGGTATGAAGCTTTTAGGGGTGATAAAACCCTTCATGGGCTATTCCCGTGTCCTTTCACATCATGTTTTTTTTTTTCTCTCTCTCTTTTCACTTTGTTTGCTTTTCACTGAGCTAGGGCAAGCCTGGCAGTACCACTGCAGCGGGGGTTATAATTCTATGAGATCACAGGAGGTATCCTGGTATCAGTATAGGCAATATTTCAAGCTTCTTTCATCATTACATACTTTTTTCTAAATTCTTATTCTGCTGCTGCACATCTCACACAAACAGTCATTAGCTTACTATCACAAACTTGAACTTCTGTCTCTTTTCTCCTTATTTGCTAATGAGAGCCGCTTGCCCGTGTGGCTGGCAGCCTCTCACATTCTCGCCTACTTGCTTCGCTGTAATGAAGCGTACAGTAGCATGCCGAGGACAAGCTACTTAGAGGCACACCTCAGCTGGATCCCTCGCAACGTCAGTCGTGTGTGTGAAAGAAGCTTTTTTATTTATTTGTTTTACTCCTCTCCTTGCTTGCGGCACATTCCGTTTTGTGTTTTGACTGATAGAGCCCTAATATTGCTGGAGTTGTCTGCCAAGATGCTAAATTAAGTCTCTGTGCATACATTTAGTTCAGCCACATACAGCAATGCTGCCCCCCAGTGCCTTCTACGATTGACGTTAAGTAAAAAGCATTGCAATGCAAGCTTTTTGGAGTGATGCTGCCAATATTCCGTTGCTCGCTTGTTATCTGTTAACGAAGTGACATAATTTGTTTGTACCTTTTACATAATGCATCAGAGACTCGCGAGCGCTGATTACACTTTACAAATAAGTCCGTGGAGAAAGAATGCAAAGAGGACTTGCTCTCTGAGTCAGCGTGGCTGTGATTTTTTTTTTTTTTTTTTTTTTGTATGCGATGTGTAGCTGGCAGCCATCCAGGAACATGCCATCCCCTCCATTCTTCAAAGTGCATTTATATTAGCAGCGCTCTTGGCAGGCAGGCAGACCTCTCCGGCGGTTAAGGTTGATGCGCCTCCCAGACTGACTATCATTACGATGGCTATGACATAAAAACTGTTATTGGCCTTGTTTGGTGTTGGTTATTGCAAGTGTATCAAAAAATACGGCACATACATCTCACTCTACCTCCCTTCGTAGGGGATGTAACCATATATAAGCGCTAATAAATAGGTGATTTCAATGATTTGACATTTGTCATAAATATTAAATGGCTCTGCTGCCCTTGGTTACCTTTGGTGCAGACTAAGGAGCTTTATCGAGTGTGTACGGCAGTGCTGTGTAGTCTTATTGACAGGAAACAACTCCTTCATTTATCTCTGAGCGAATCTAATACCATCAATGTTTTGTGGTTGGGATAATTGCTTAGAGAAGCAATTGGAATATAAGGACAAATTTTTTTATTTTTCTGTGTGCCCTGGTTCGCCTGATAGTTGGACGTGCACATTACTTTGACACCGTTAAAAAGGGGACATTACAAGGGAAATTGATTTTTCTTGAGTGTTCGTATACAAAGACGTTGGTCTCTGAATGGCTTACAACCATCAAGCGTAGGGTAAAATATTATTAATCAGCCTGTTTTGAAAACGATTTTTGAACAAGACTATCTGAATATTTTCGCCTTCGCTTCATTTCTACAACAACCGTTCCCACTCTGAATCCCCTGTCCATGACCTGGTAGTCCACGGCCTGTGAGCACGAAGAGCGGAATACAATAGCCATGCTCTGCATTAATATTTTAATGTTTTTTTTTGTTTTTTTTTTATGAAAGATCCACATTAGCTAGTCTTCCTGGAGTCCAAAAAGAGATATACAGTACATACAAAATAATAAACACAATGCTCAAGGTTTTACCCAATATTACTACTAAAAATATTGCAACACATCACAAATGAAAAGAATCATAAGATAATTTAAAAGATGAGAAAATATGGTGTGAAAATTCAGCTATCCTTTATAAAGATAATGCTGCTGAGGGTTATTATGTTGAAAACCCTACTTTTGAGAAAAACCCGTTTAAGGTTTTGGCATATAAAACTTTCACAGATCCATAGCAATCAGTACCTTAGGAAAAAGATATTGACCTCAAACTTTCAGGAACTGTTGATAGACCTCTGGAAAGTAAATTCCAATAGCAGGTAAAGACATCATTTGAAATTTTAAGCCTTTAAAAGCTGAGGAAGCCTGACCTCTCAAGAGATGAAATGGAGCAAAAATGATGATTTGGCCTCAACCCCAAAGCAACTTTGAAGATCCCATTAAGCTTACATTTCATCTCCTGAGGCATCATCTGTCAAAGTTTGCTTCTTTTATTTATTTTTCTCTTGAGGTCATATTACCCCCGTATGGGAAATTTGATTTGAGAATTTCGAGTCACAAGATTATTTGCCATTCAGGGTGGATTCTGACGAGAGTTTATTAAAATTGTTTCATGGGTCTCGTATTTCAAATGAATTTGGCCACAAACAAGAAAATGAAAATGCTTTGGTAGATGAACTTTTTTTTTCATTGTACGTAATACAAAAAAAATATGAAAATATTAAGTGTTATCTTCACCCTGACTCTGAATATTTTCACACGAAATCAAAGTTGTTGGTTATCTGTTGTTACTACACAACAAGCCAATCATCCAGAACTATTTTATTTCTGCAACAAAATGGACTTGCATACTGCAATGCGATACACATTTAATTTGTGCTGTGTAGCCGCCACTTGATGAATAGCCAGTGCCGCTGCCATCAATGTCTCCCAAAGTGTTTAGTTTGTTTGCTTTAGACTATAGACAATAAGTGGCAGAATAAACACTCCCCCACATTTCTCACGGCAGGGAGGCCCGAGCTGTAAAATGCCTAGATTGATAGAGCAACGTTCAATTCATCCCTGGAGGAGAAGGGCAAACTCCTGTGGCGCAGCCTGCATCAAGCGCGTCCTTCCCCCGACTCGACACCAGAGATAAACTTTTCCACACAACAATGGCTCTTCAGTGGCAGCCATGATGGGCGCCGCTTGTATAGTCCAGGCTTTGACGGTGAACAATTAACATCTCAACGCATTGGCGAAATAATAGAATAGCCACGTAAGCACGGTCTTTCTCCGAATCCACACAACCTTGCACTGCCCCTCTCTTGCAGCAGTTGTGTAAAATTGGCAGCACTGCGCAGAGGCAGATACAAATAAAGGTGATTTAGCTAAAGGAGAAGCTGAGTGATGGCTCTCATTAGTCCGCAGTGGAAAGCAAAGTCGAGGTTTAACGGAGAAAGATTTCTGACCATTAGCATACTGGCAGCAGCTGTATTGATAGGAATTTAATAAGACGCTGCATTAATGGGTATCATGAGTGAGTGGCTTTATGGTAATGAGAAAAGGCAGAGGAGGAGAAAGGAAGTCCCTTATGTGTTTTCTGTCACATTCTCCCCACGCTCGCGGCCACTGGTGCCAGCAGCTTCCCAAAAGTGTAGGTAGTAAAGCGTTGCCAAAGTGTGCAATTACGGTAATGTATACCTTTTAAATCAATAATGGAAGGCAATATAAAATATATGTAATATTATAGCCGCTACAATCTCCAGATACGTTTTCACTGCACTAAACAACTGTTTTCTTTTATTAGAATAAACACGTGCCCCAGAATTTTAATTTCTCTGTCAGAGTATACTTCATGTAGTACTTCATCAATGCTGCCTGGATTGCTGTATCAGTACTGCCTCACAGTACGGTTTCACCATTCATTTTATTATTGTTATTATTATTATTGTAATGAAAGAATTGAAAGAATTTATGATTAGAACTCTTAAGAGTAATTCCAACAATCCCTAAACTTCTTTTCTGCTGCAAATCAAATTGTGAAGCAATAGTTTGAAAGACTGGCATAGAAACAAAAGCCAGAAAAATGCAAACTCGAACTTTAAAAATTTTATTATAAGAAGTAGTGCTCTGCGATACATTGATATATTTAGATACAAAGTGACGCAAGACTCATTTTGCAATCCAACATTGCGTTTCCAATATATCGTGTATCGGTTTTGAAATGCCCTATTTTATTAATATTTCATTTTTCAAAACAATCTGCTCTAGAGTGGATTTTGTATCATGTTTTTTGTCATATTATGAATTGTGTTTTACATGTATATCTTTACGAGCGCTTCAAAAACACCATTTTATATATTACAATACATTACCTTTCAAGTTGGGTGATGTTCCAAAGCAAAAGTATTTATCACGGTACAGTATTTGATCAAATATAAAAATAGATTTCTCCTTGGTTTTTGTCATATTTTTTTCACCACTGTGTGTGACGTCACAGATCTGTGATTGTTTTTGAATAACTGCGACTTTAATGTTATGAATGCTTGCCCGACACTCCTTGAATGTTCTCAGTTTCTGGTTGACATTGGGTGGAACCCAAACCACGTTCCCAGGCATAAAAGTGTGCCATTTTTAGCTATAAATTGAGTGAGAAGAATGAAGAAGAGGTGATGTCAACTATGTCTCCTGTGTGTAAAAAAGTCTTCATTTCCTTCTGTTAATCAGTTGGACTAATTTTCCCCTTGTTCCATTTTTAACCTGATAGTGTCATTGCCTCCAGTAGCTCTAATTGAAATATTAGCAGCCAGTTAAGTAAATGAACGGAATTTAATCAGCCCCCTCCCTCCATGCTTCTTTTTTTAATCTTTTCCTCATGTGATGAAGTGATTTTTTTTTCATGAAGACAGAAGTTGAAAGATCAATTTAGATCGTCTTTTTTTAACTAAGCAGACAGTTCCATAATCTCATCTCCAAAAGACAAACTGGCAGTTATACACAAAGCCTTTATTATTTAAGATATATTAAGATATTAAAACCTATGTTACACGGAAGGAAAACTTGAATACAATACCTGATTTTGTTTGTAACGTTCATGATTTATTTGTATTTATTTATTATTTTTTAGAGCACTTTTTCTCACTGATTAACACTCTCAGATGTTTTGTATGGCCAGAGTGTCAGTACATCATTTTGTTGGAAATTCGATAAAAGATTCAATTACTCAAATGTATATTAAGGAATATAAAGCATAACGATTCCATGCAAGCACAGTTAGTGTACAGAGTTCCTCTAAAAAGATCCAAGCTAATTAAAATAAAATCATGTTGACTAACATTCCATTTAAAAATGTTTATTTTATTCAACTATGTAATGAGTTTACTACAGCAATTTAGTTTATTACCCTTTTTTTGCCAGAGGTCTGATTAGATTTAGTTAAAAAAAAATGCAGGTAAAGGAGGCATCATTACTTAGATTAATGAAAAGTCCTTGTTGGCATGGTAACAGCAATAATCACCTGTTGCCCCTGTTCATTGTGTCATAATGACAAGGCAGGAGACATTATTTCCCAAGACTTGTAACAAGTGGTTTTCGCATCACCTATTACGAGCTACATGTTAAATTTTGCTCCTCATGTAGATACATGGAATCACAAAACCGTGGATCAAGCGTCTGCCAGGACGGTCTTAATGGTTTCTGAACGACAGCTCATTATTTTTCAGTAGTGCCAGGTTTCATTAGACTCCCAAAGAAAAAAAAAGTGTCTAAAAGAGCCTTCCTATGTAACGAATTAGAGACCTTTCATTTTGGCAACCTAAATCACCAACCTTCATGCTATTGCATGCGTCATCACGGCATTTAAGGAGGGGGCAAGGGGTGCCCAAGGAATCTATATTCACTGGCGACAAAGGTAAGGTAAATTACTGTTTGTTTGTAATTGGTAGTCATTAGACTCTATTAAACATTAGTTGTGCGAATGTGTGTGTGTGGATTGGGGGAGTGTCAATAAGAGGGGGTTTAGTTAGTGTGACAGCTCATTTCCTACAACGGCTTGGTTCCAATCTTATATTGTAGTTATGCTGGCACAATAAATACTGCAGTGCTGCTTTTGTTTTAATATCACATTTGAAAAAAAGAGCATTCAAACAACAAGTTGGTCCTCATAATGTCATTCGGTAAAAGAATTATCATTATTATTACGATTACTAACAATTTAGCTTTGCTTCTATATGAGAACATAACATTTGCAGTTGTTTACAGTGGGGATATGAGAAATACAATTGGTTGAACATGCAAACTAAAATAATTAAAAATCTCATGTTTTTACTCGTAAATAAAACCCTTACTTCAGGTCTACGGAATGAATCTGTAAAAAGAGATCCAGATTAAGAAGTAATACTAATAATGTTGACATTGGATGATCTGTGATTAAAAATAATGAGAGTGAAGCAAAATGCTGCCATCAACATGCTCAGATAAAAGTGGCGCAGATATGCAGCGTATTCTAGAGCAATGCTAAGAATTTCTAACTCCCTACTTGAGGAGTTTAATTTTGGCATTATGTTGTACATCCTCAAACAAAGGCCTCTATTCTAATGGGCACATTGCCTCAATTAATCGTCAAGCATAATCATCCACTTGAATAAATAAGTGCCGCAAATTTGACAGATGGTGCCACTTGGTAGCTGTAATTAGCTTTACTGTGACTGATGCAACAATGTGTCGCAGGAGAAATCATAACTGCAATACGCCCCAAAAATTACGGGATCCGTTAATGCAGGTAAGAAAGCTATGGAAATATATCTTACAGCACAGGTGTCAAACACTGCTCCTCAAGGGCCACTATCTTGCATTTTTCAGGTGTCTGCCTTCTACATCACAACTGATTTGAATTATCTGCAGTTCGGCAAGCGATGAGATAACCTGAAAGATGTGAGTGCACCGAATGAAACTGAACTGAAATGCATTTTGAAAGAAATCAATATACATTTGAAATCACCTTTTATTGGAGACATACATCTTAGAAGGAGATGGCACAATTAGAACCTGGACAAATCCATTCAAAATGTTGTAAAATAACAAAAATGTCATACTCTCACAAATTGAGTCATGATTCATAATCCTGCTGCTTTTCGGAACCCGACATGAGCTTTTCCTTGTGAAACATTCCCGCAACGAGCAATTTCTTTCAACATAACTTTAAAGCTAACATAAGCTATGGCGGATACGGATGATTTTGTCTGTTTGTGGAGGGATGGTAACCCATTGTAATTCAAGATTAAAGTGCTCACTGTAATGTGCACAGTGTATAAATACTGTAAAATAAAAAAATAAATAAAACATCCAACAATTTGTCTTGAAAGTAGTTGAGGGCTCAAAAAAACAAAACAAAACTGTTTCTCCCTGCAATGAAATTCTTGGTTGGCTTCGCTCACTCCTACATGCTTTCCGTTACTCGCATGACTGGACATAAGGTTTTAAGTAATACTAAATCAGTGCCAGGACTTGGCGTCCAACCATTGTTAATAACTATTTGTCATCTTTCATAACCTATCACGCTGGCATTTATTCTTAATCGTTCTCCTTTATGTCTTTGCGCACCTTCTAAAGACACCTTGTCAACTTCACGTTACCATTGTACCGTGTCATTTAATTAGCATGCCTATCTTTGTTTTGCAGTTACATTACACGGAATATTGATGAAGTACATCAATAAGTATTTTAGATTGTTTCCCAGGAAGGAAATCAGAGGATTTTTTTCTTTTTCAACCTAAATGCTTTTTACTGTAAAGCCCATGACGAAAGTGAAACAAAAATTCAGACGAAGCAATCAGCTGATAAATCTTTTCCTTTTTTTTCATTTTCCCTATCAGACGTGAAAGCCAGATAACCACTGCCCCCACCCCTCCCTTCACACACCCCTCTCTCTTGCCCTTCACATCGGTGTGTCTGCACAGCCAAGATAAGCAAATCAATATTCTGTCACTTCTGATTTTTGCTGGCCCACTTCGGTTCTCCGCACCTTCCACAAGGTGACAGTCTCCTGCATGGCTTTCCAACTGGACAGTGACTGCCGCTGCTTTGTAGGATAGTCCCCCTCAAGACTATCACTAGTCGGATGTCAAAAATCCTTCAAAGGTACCAACTTTTACCCACCAATACAGCTTAGTCAGATAATGTCAGATATTAATAAAGAGTCACTTTATTTTGTTTGAATGTTTTAGGGCTTAGGTGTATTCACGTATAGTTGATATTTGCTTAATGTTGTTTTTCTTAAATATTTTTATATCATTTTCAGACAGTATGAATCTTTGTTGTTTGAACGTTCAGGAAGCTTGAAAGGTAATTTCTCTTAAAAATATAAATGAATATCAACGCCAGGTACACAAGAGGCGTCATCGGTGCTCAGCCGTTAACCGCACTTGATATTTCACCTTTATGAATGTCAGATCCCTAGAATAATGGCACAAGCACAAAAAGGACAAGGCAATGGAAGAGACTGCTTTTACCCTTTCATTTCAAAATAATTATAAAAGGGGTCAAATGTACTTATCTTAGTTTTAATTTGAAAACACATCGAAAGGAGCAGTTTTCACAGGGTCAACAGTATCCCTTAGGAAGTGAAATGAAACTTTTTTTTTCAATCGTGATACATGATCAGCCATCAGGTTTTTAAAAAAAGGCAGATGCTCCTTAGAATATCCCAAATATCGGACTGACTGACAATTGGTCCGTCTCTTGTCTTATAGGCACCTCGTGGAAGAAATCAGCATACCCTCACAATGTTGCATATATAAAAATTGTGAATTATGAATTCATTTGTTAGGGCTTCCACGGGAATATAATTTTACAAAGGAAATACATAGAATTTGACAATGTGCTATCCACAATAGCAATATGGTGGCACCTTCATCTCAAATGACACCCACATTCATCAGAGCTTATGATGGGTTTGTCACAGCTGCTAATTCTCATTGCCATGGTGTCTGCTTTGATTTCTTTGACTTTTAACAAAGAAACCTTTCTTCATCTGGGTTCCACAGTCCCCCACACTTTTGAATTCTGGCACTGCATTGTATAAGGGGTTTGAAGCCAAATATCCACAGCCTAGCCCTAATCCAGCATTTGAATAATCAAACCAGTTGCTCTCAACTGGGCTTGTTTAATTAGTACCAACACTTGCCACCAATGTTCAAGGTGTTTGAGATTATTCCTCTATGGGAGTGCGGAAAGTGTTATAATTTCTCACGATTCATTTATTTGTAGATGTCTGAGGGCGCTGGGGTCAGTTTGAGACTGAACATTTTATTCTCCTCGTCTTCTTCAGAGGCCAATCAGTTCTATAATGTCTGAATGCGTTGGATCCTAATGGCTTACTGCCTGATTAAACAAACCGTTTATACAAATATTTTGTTTTATGATTGAAGTATATTTAGGAAGCCTTTAATTTACTTCAGGGGCCAGTGGGCTAAACATCCTCAATTTAAGGAAGTGTTGTACGTTTTGAAAACAGTAAAAATTGGTTTCCCCCAGTGCTTATTGGTGCAAAAGCAGTCCTACATTATGATAGGTCCTAATAATTTCCACAAAGTAGCAAAAATGATCATTTTTGGAAAATAGTAGTCGGATAAACAAATATAATGGACAGACAACTTTGGCCTGCTCATCTAACAATCAGACAGGGTAAGATGAAAATTAATTTTGCTGGGTCCACTGGCTTGTTATCTGTGTATTTCTTTTTTGAGGACAGCAAAGGGAAGAATTGTTTAAATATTCAGCGCCTACGGCAATGTCAAATGACAGCATTGCCTGATAAGATTTTCAAGGCTCACCACAGAAATGAGCACCTTAAACAATTATTTCTTGGAAATATTTTTCAGGCTCGTGGTTTATGGTTTAGAAAAATTAACTGGAACAAAGGGGATGATATACGCCACTATTTGTTCTTTCATATTTTCCTGACTAGTAAATGCCAGTCATGGAGTGGGCATAATGAATTGAGCCACGGACCATCACTTGCACATTAATGATGATTTGCACCAAATGTGTATCCTGAAGATTATTTCTTATCTCCACCGAGACACACGCGATCCTGTATAGGGTAAATAAACAGCAGCATGTAAATGGATAGGGCAAAGCACAAACAAGATGGCTTTGTGTCCATTTTGAAGTTCGGGACCGCGGGCTAAATGGACTTGACAAGCGTGCATAATCACCTGCAGTCTTTCGCCGGGAGTGCCTTGGCTGCAGGAAGCAGTCTTGTTGAGAGCTGATTCAGCTCCAAAAGCCCCATTAAACTCTAATCCGAAATTGGGTTCCATGCCCTGACCATTTAGGGGAAAAACAGTGTCGTGCTGCTTTCTCGCCAGCTTGGACAAACTGTGGTTTGACACTCTAGTTTGTGATGAAAATACGATAGATGCATTCCCTTTGCAGCCTGTGCTCCGCAAAAACTCCACAAAATAAATTCTGGATGTACTTTCAAATCTATTTAACTGTACCATGAAACACTGTCTCACCATTTCATGTCTGCCTGAAAAGTATTACCAGGATTACCTTTCTCATTTCCTCAGGATACCACAGGGCTTGATGTAAAATTAATTGATTCAACCTTTCAAGAAACTTGAATAATGTAATTGTTCCTTTTGTGCACATGAACGTTCCCCGTGGGATTTGCTCCATCACTTAGTATCAGATGAGCAGCCGCTTTCATTACTGTAGTGTTCAGTAGTCAGAATTAACAGAGACTCAACCAGATGTTTGGAAGCGTCATTTGATGCTTGATTACATTTGTGTTTGAGTGGAGACTTATTTTCTAACACTCGCGGGGGAAAGTAAATGTTAACTTTTGGAGTGCGGTGCTCAAGTGGATTGATAGGAAAGTGAAGCGCTATGAGATACGCTGATGCTTTTTAGATGAGGACTTTGAAATCGGTTTAAAATCTGATATGGAGCCACTGAAATGCAGCCTCTATTGTACAGGAGACATCTCATCAACCAGGTCTTGTCAACACAAGCGAATTGGCATTTCTGAGCAGTTGCCAGTTATTTAGAACCTTGCCTAACTAACTACACAATGCATTTACTTGCAGTCAATAACCCATCTAAAACCAAAATATTGGAAAAATGTGGTGTTCAATGTTACCAGACGCAGTGACCCGAATAAGTTCATATTTGTGTTTTTAAAAATCGGAGAGGCCGCCATGTTACCCCTTTTCTAACCCGAATATGTGGTCATGTAAACACAATAGCAACAACTTTGTCAGATTGATGGCAGCTCTATACAGCACAATGCAACCCAACCATTGGTCTTAATATATCAGTAAATTGTGTTTAATTCTTAATAAATACATTTTTGTCTTGAAATGAAAGTCAGTATGTAGAGTGTTTTATTTTTTTCTTTTTTTTCGAGGTCGTTTGGGGTAGAAAACTCTTCCCCAGTTTGGTGGGATTGTATTTGATGTGCACCATGTTTAGGCATGAAAACTGTACTGATGACTTGAAACTCAGTCTGGCTCAAAGTATTGATCGCTTACAATATAATTTCACCTCTGGTGCAGCCTCCAACTTTCTGAGGCTTCAAGATTAGCTTGGACTAGACCTCCAAATGTGAAATTACATATTGATTGAACAGATCCCAAACACACCTTTTGTGATCTTTCATTCACACACAAACAGATGATTTTGAAAGGAGCAGAGTGAGCTGCAACTGCTTTATTTATTTATTTGATGGCGTCTTTCTTATTGCGGCCTGCACATAGACGACGGCTTTCAACATATCCTGCAGATGAACAAAAGCATAGCAAGTCTTTCAGTGTCCTTAAGAGATGTGACCTTGGCATGCTGTATACCCAGCTCGTGTGGATACCAACGTGCGCAGATACGCGTCTTTGAGCATGCGCTGCACTGACACACGTCCGCACAGCTATTCACCCTCCCACATATTCAGTTTCCCATCCACAGTCACCTACACCCACCCACACATTAGTGCCCACACAAAAGCACAAGTTAGCACTCTCTTTATCTCATGAAGCAGTTGGCTGAACATCTATAAATAGGCTGTAGGGCATTGCACAACCTCATTTTGCCTCCCCCATACACTCCTACGGCAATTATCCAAAGGTTTATTTCGGCTAAGCAGTCAAGCATGGGGAATAATTGACTCAGCCTATTCAGCAAAGTGGTTAATAGTGGTGGGGATCAAAATGAAGCACGTAAAACAAATACATTTGTTGACCAACTGATACGGACCGAAACAAATATCGTGAACGCGTGTTTTAGTAGCAGTGGAGTTGCTCTTATTACAAAAACTGCCGTGACACTTTATTCCCCTTTGCATCTACTTTGACGAGTTCCGCAATCAAAGCTGTGGCTACCTATTTAATTATGTTTTGGTCGTCACTTTAGGTCAAATAATGTCACTCATCGTATTACTTAAATTATATTTTAATGAGTTTGTGTGGGTGTGAGAGATTTGAAGCAAAACCTCTATTGGATCTCATTTGACTCTCAGTATCGACCCATTCTCCAAGGACCCAGAGAAGTTTGTGTTTTCTTCCTCGATGCTTGTTAGGGTTAGTTTATGTTGGGTGTTATTTATTCTCTTGTGGTGCCTCGGAATGTCTGGCTCAATGAAAATACCGGTATTACCTTGAATTATCTTTTTTGGGGCTCCTCCAAACTAATTTGGGTCATGTATTTTCAAAGCGTAAAAATAAAACATTAACACAGATGCTCAACAGAAACCCCCCGACCCCAACAATCACAACTAGCAGGGTGCTGTCTCCATCCATTTTGGCATGTCTGTGGCTGTTATAAAACACAGACGTGTCAGCTTGTTTTCCTGCTGGAAATTCTGGGAAACAAATTCAAACTTGCAACAGGGTCAAATAGCATTAAATCAACAGAATTTTGTGGGTCCCCCTTTGCCAGGTGGGAAATAGTCTAGTCCCTTAGCAAGGTTACAAGCGTGACCAAAAAATGGACATTTCCCAGATGGACATTTTTTTCAACTCTGCAAAAATACATTGAAAAACTTTTTTTTTTTTTTTTCCACTTGTCTTTCCTAGACAATAGAGTCAAGAAACCTTTGAAAACATTATTTTTTTCTTCGTTTTATTTTTATCTAGGATTGTCATATTTATCATGCTTATTTTCATCTAGGATTGTCATATTTATCATGCTTAAATAAACCGATTCGATTAATTAAAAGTGTTGTGTCACACGTGAGTGATTCGTTCAATATACCGAATACTTTGTGTGAACGTGAGTGGACGGGTCATTTCCTGAAGTCATCTGTTCTTCACTCAATTATGACCCATCAGCATTCAGTGTCAGGCAAAGCAGGAACTTTACTTAATATACTCAAATGATATAGGCATTCAAAAATAAGTCAGTTAATGAATGTACAGTGGATCCCGCCATACGACATTAATCCATTCCGGATCGTGAGGCGAAATAGTCGTATAGCGAGCAGTAGAAACCTATGGTAATTAGCTAATGCATGCAAAACCCCAGATAAAAATATTTGATATACATATTAAAAATTAGTACCAAATGATATATTGAGCACTGCATATAAATAATACACATGTATATAATCAAACAACATCATAAATTAGAAAATATATAAAGGAAAAATGGAATGTCTCAACTGTTTTGCCCATCAGTAAAACCTTCAGTCACACAGTTCTGATAAGAGGAGGCCTATTTTCAAGGTACATTCATTTCCAATGCATTGTCCTCCTTAGCATTTTAATTTGGTGACAGCATCACTCATTATTCACATGCCATTTATGATGGAACTGAAAATTGATTTTATATTTAAGGCTATGAACACAGGAATGCTCAAGGGCAGTCCAGTGAAAAGTGTTTTTCACTGTTGCCTCACTGCATAATAGTTCTGGTTTGCAATCTTAGCTTTTAACCATCTCATAAATGTCATTCTGTTTGAGGTGTTTGTACATTATGTCACTTTTGGGTGAAGGTGAATTGATGTTTGTTTCACTGAGTCAACCTAGTGATTGGCGAGTGATCACTCTAGTGTGTACACTCCCTTCTCTTTCATCCAAAATTATTAAATCAGCGTAGAAAATAGATGGACTGATGATTGCTTCTTAGTTTGCTCGTATCTAGTTCCTAGCTTCCATTCAGTTTTATCTTTCTTTCTGTGAATGTTTGCCGTCGATTGTCACATTCCAAGATGTCACGTTTTATTTAGTCTTGTCTTGTTTGTTTGTAGCTTTGTGCCAAGGTTGCAGGTTTCTCTCTGGCCCACTTGTCTGGAGTTTGCATGTTCTCCCCGTGCCCATGTGCATTTTCTCTAGGTACTCCCGTTTTCTCCTATGTCTTAGTGTGTTTTTACAACAACGCCAGCTGTTATCTCTTCCTTTTTGGCGATTTTACAGTTCTACAGCTAAATAGATGACAATTTACACTTATTACCTAGTTATATATTTTATGTGCATTTTGTGCTAAGTAGTCATTAAGGAGTCCAAACATATGACAGTAGCTTCCAGCGGCGATACCGTTGCTTCCTAAACATGAGACAATACCTCCCTTGGTACAGGTGATGTTTGCTCTATTGCTGTAGTTTTGCAGCTGTGCCGGCTGCAAGGGGGGGGCCATTCAACATGAAGATCTGGAGGCAGTGCTGGAAATGACTGTGCCACAGGGAAGTCAAAGTGACTCATATCAGGACTTTGTTGAATAAGAGACACAAAGCATAAGAGAGAGTTGGAAAAGATAGCGAGAGGCAAGTTGGCGGGCATACCAAGAGCAAGACAGAGATAGGGGGAGAATAAGGGAGGATGCTGGATAGAGAAACGTTAGCCTGGATGTAATGTAAAAGAGTAAGAGGGAGAGAGATGGAGAGAAAGGGCAGACTGAAAGGGAACATAAAGCGACAGAGGTCTAACAGCCAGCGTGGCTTTGATATCCCCTCGGCTTCAGCTCGACCTTCACCTGCTCCACATAAACCAGGGGAAGAATACGCAAGGTGAATAGACTGTTCCCCAAGCTGTCCTTTAGCTCACACCCGAGTCACTGTAATAAAATGGCTGTGTGCATGGGGCAAAGAGTGAGAGAAGGGAAATGCTCCAGTGACCTGAGCATGTGACCTGTTTGATAGGAATAAAGAGGCGTTGGTGTGAATAATAAAACAACAATAAAATGATGGAAGTACCTTGATGCTGGGTTTGTGGCCCATCACTGTCATTTTTACCTCTGCCAAGTGGTAGTTGTTTGTTTGTCAGCATAAAGGACACAGACCATTTCCATCAATCTTTGTGACAGTGTGGCTCGAGTGCCAAGGAAAAACTCATTACATTTATTTGCATCTATGGATGAAAACGTTGAAAGAGGAACCATTAGAGCATAATGCAACACGACATGAATGGCAGTGTCCTGTTTTCAACTTCATATGTCGCTTATAACTTAGCCCATATTTTCCAAATTATCTTCTGGCTCTGTAGTAATGCAATAACGAAAATAGGCTAAGTTTAGACTGCTGGCTAAAACGACCCAAATTGGATATGTTATGTTCATGTATCTTATGGTGGCGTGGATCTGTGGTAGAGTGATCATCTTTCAAGCCAGAGGCTGTGAGTTCAATCCTCAGCCATTGTGACCATGCACAATTCTAAATCCCATGTTGCTCCTGATCTTGTGTCATCAGTAGGAGAGTTATTAGTGAAATGTGCTTTGAGAGCCTAGCAAGGTGGGAAAGTGCCATCAAAGTGAAGACTCACACCTGAACTTCACCTGAACTTCATGATCTGCAAAGCATTATGTATAGCAACATTGACCTTGGATCTGACGTGAACGTGATCCCAATTTAAACATGCAGCATGACGGTAAAATGCGGTCTTTTTATTGAATGCTGCAATGAAATGATGTCATCGTTTGTTGATATCGCCATGAAATTGATTTTAAAAAAAAAATCTCACCTCATTTCACAAAAAAATATGTACAGCTTCTTCCACATCGCCTCTCTGTAGATATGAGATGATGAAAAGCAATATCAGAGCAGACTGAACATTGTCTTAGTTATGGTTTGGCAGTTTTTTTGCAAAATAAAACTTTACACTTCAACTGCAGATGCCATGGAGCAACGCATCAAATTTGATGATACCCAATCAGTGAATATAAAACTGATGCTGTATGTTATTTCCTTGTTGCAGTAAATCAGCGCCAATTAAAAACTATTACTTTACATGTGTCTTAGCAACTAAAGTAACGGGTTCTCTAGTTGAATACATACTGTATATCTTTGTTTTGCTTCTCCAGTAAGCATCTCATTTGTGCTGTTTCTTCATGACTTCTGACAAAAACTTGGCTTTTTTACAAAAAGACCTCTCTACAAGTCCCTTTGTGATGCCAAAAATGAAATATAACCCTGGCATGGATCTTGATTTAAAACCTTGAATACAGAGCAACTCTTCTTTCTCCGTGATCATCCGTGACTCCCCTAAACTTGTCTTGGCCTCCCTCGCTTACTGAAACTTAACTTGCTTTCTTGAGATGCGCTGACACCAGAGACGGTATAAAGTGTAAAAGTGATGAATTCAAAATATGCACGTTACTTCGCTGGGCAGCTTAAAAGGCTTGATGCCAGATTTTGGATTCACCAGTGTATTGCTAACTGTACAAAATATTATTCCAAAGATAATCTCTCCCGAGATTCCTTTCCCGCTATCCTTGTAATGTGAACTTGAGTCTCCGAAGTCATACAGAGCGGCTTTACTGCTACCCATATATCTACTGATTCCTTCTCCTGAAATATTTATCATGCGGGTGAGAAGGGGTTAGAGTTGTGCCATGGGGATCTTATCCACCTGTGGGGGGGAGAGGATTGTGCTGAAATAGCCAGACTTCCTTTATCTTGAGACACAAATCCATGGACTGTATGATCTACTTCACGGACCGTCAGAAAAATGAAAAAGTAGCCTGAAGAGGAGACATTATTTGTTGACAGATTTGTATGTATGTACTTTGCCAAGGAATGAAAACTTTCTTGAAAAATCATGAGCTCGGAACATGAAATGACTCAATGTACGACCGGATGTACATATGCAAAGTACTTGAAACAATTTGTTATGAATGAGGTGGGAAAAGTAATAAAAACCAGATTTGCACATCGCAGTCCTGCTGCCCTGAAATATTCATATTTTTGCACTATAGGACCTCAACCCATTTTCAAATATGTAAAATATTTTATAGATAGATAGATAGATAGATAGATAGATAGATAGATAGATAGATAGATAGATAGATAGATAGATAGATAGATATTCAAGTATTTCTAACTAGTGCAAAGCATTTGTGATGGAAAAAAAAATGTATTCAAAACAGTATACCTTGGAACTACATCTGTGGTGTTATAACAAGGTGTATTTTATTGAGCAACTCCAGAAGATAGACCATGTATTTTCATCTGTTTAATGTCTGACTAATTGCTGAAATCTTGTGTCACTAATGATGATACACACATTTGGACAAAACATAAAGGAATAGGCAGAGAAATACAATGTTTTGCAAAAGAGTGACTATAACACAATTCAGCAACATGTTTCTTCAGGTTTAAATTAACGTGTTCTTAAGAAAAACAGTACTGTTGCTTTCATAGCATCAAAAACATTAAATTATATTTGTTGATACCTGCAAAAATGCACCTTAAGATCTCATATAGCGCCTGAATTTCCATCACGTACCTCCATTTAAGAGCTGCTGCATGGTCACATTAGTAGTGTGAATGCTGAGTGAAGCGTTGACTCTTTTGTTGTACATCAAATCAATAAATGTTTTTTTTTAAGAATCATGAATGATTATTTTAGACACCGTAATGGAGCTATCATTTCTATAATTGTTCAATCATACAAAATGTCTGGCAGCTTCATCTTGAGTGATTAATCTACCTCCAGACACCTGTTTATTCTGAAATATGGGAGGTTTTGCAAACACGTTTTAAAAGAACTATTTTGCACTCATGATGCCATGGAAATGCAGAAAAATCCAACGACTAACAATAAGCTCATTCAGCATACCCAAGGCATCGCTATGCTGCTTAGAAACCTGAGGAGTTATAGTTTAGTGCTATTGTATTCAGAAAGGCCATTGATGGTATGTTTCACAAAAATGACTTGCATGCCGCTGGCCTTTGCCGCATCTAAAACAACCTAACGATTGATGCCTAAAGTTGAAAGTGATTTTTGTTACACAGCTGAGGTAGTTTAGGGCATAACAAATGTTCAAAATATTATCTTGTGCAATGATGACAATAAAAGCTTGAGTTCAGAACAGAACAGGAGGAGATAACAAAAACACTGGTGTGAAAGGGTTCTTTAAATGCATCCTAAGAAATCCTACAATAGAAATCTTAACACAACTCTGAATGGAATGAGCCTTATTTTAAACAAGCTAGAATGAAACTTTTTGGTATCTAAAAAAAAAAAGCTTTGACCACTAAATAAATCACCTGCAATCATTTAAGTCTGTGAATCGAGTTAAGCTAGATTGATTTAGCCCAATGGATTTATTGTCTAAGTGTATTTAAATGGCTTTAGGTACCACTGTGTGAAGTCGAAATAAGAAAAAAAAAATGGTGACAGAATTCCTGGCATAGTTGGACAAAGGCATAATAATAATGGATGGCTGCATGCTGGCATTGAACTAAGATGAACACACGCATAGAAATTTGATTTAGGAGGGTTGAACAAACTGTGTGAAGCACCAGATTCTGTGAAGATGCGGCATGACTTTTTTATTTCATCGGCTAATTAAGTTCTTGAATGGTGCAGAAAAGGAAGAAAACAAGTGAGCGTAAGGGAGGGAGAGTCATGTCCAATCCCATTTAGAATTCATTTACCAGAAAAAAATTACTGTTGACTTTACCTCTAGTGGGAAAGCAAACTGCTGTGTAGTAGCAAACACAACAGAAGTGACACTCTGAAGCACAGACACACTTCTCTTCATTAGTCACTATAACCCATTGACCAGACATTGACTTTCATCTTTGAAGAACTTTGAGTAAGACAATAGAACACCTGTGACTGCTGCACACATCGTTTTTTTCATCATGTTGGACTGTTGACAGGTTGAGGCCTGTATGTATTTTTTTTTTAAAACACCAGTCCAACATATTACAACATTGTTGTAATATCATGTCATCTAAATTGTTTGTTTTTTTACAGGGTTTTCTTATGTTCGTTTTTAGCCATTTACAGCTGTAAAATGTTATTATTTTGTCTATAATATATGCAGTGCTCATTATACCTGTGGAAACTGTTGGGTCTCCGGAACTCACGAATATTAAGGCGCTATGGGTTCCAACAGAAATGTTTGGACTCCCAAAAATTGCGCAGTGCAAATCACAAAGTAAGTCAGTGGTTCAAATTGCATTTACAAGACTTGAGCAAAACCCAACGACAGATATTGACAAATGTCACAGTAAAATTAAAAAAATAATAGAATGAACTTACATGTAGCATCCCTCTGCTGTAAGTCTGAGAAGTGTTTTGAGAAACAAGCATAATCACAGAACAAATATGAGAACACAACAAAATTCTACATACTTTCAAATCTACAATTCAAATCTAACCTTTGTGCATGGTTAGTCCTATTAGGCCGAAAAGTGTCGGCACAGGCGAAAATAATGTAGGCAGGAAATAAGAAGCCTGAATTACTCCTTGTTAGAAAGCAAGAAGAAGCCAGTCAAACGCCACTGCAGCCTTTTTACAATTATCCCCCTCATCATCAAACCAAAGTTGCCCCTGTAAAACACGCTTTGTGTTGCGGTGCGTTAGTGCCTCCAGAGCGATAATAATAGAAACACGTCCCAGTGCAATATGTTTAACAAGGTCGCCTCTTGTGTCTCCCACCAGGGCATTGTTGTCCTGTGGGTTTGCGGCCAAATTGGAGCATGGCGTGTCACTTTCACGGTCAAGAAAAGGTCGATTGATCGATGCCGGCCTTTTTTTTTTTACCAGTCATCCAACTGTTGTTGTGGCTTTGATGGGCGGCTGCCGGCTCCCGAGCAGGTGCACGTCCTGCCTCCGACGCCTCACAAATGGCGTGTTACAACACCTTGACATTGCCGTGCTCGTGGGGTGAAAAACGACGCTGCGCTTCATTAGGTCCCCGCTAGTGGAGAGCGGCGCGTCCCATTAGGTGCTGTGGCGGGTCTCACCATGTTACTTGCAAGCCCCATTGCCGTTTATTTCACAATCGGCCGGATGAAACGGCTGATATCAACAATCTGTTCCTTTATGTGTTTCTTTCACTCCCACACACCTGCTCAGACACTTTTTTTTTATTATTTTCCTTTCCCCCCACTCGACGTTGTCTTCACTGACGCCCTCATCTTGGTTGAAGTCATTTGTCATGTCAGGTCATGTTCCAGGACGGATTTCATGGGGGATTTGAGTGGACAGGTCATTTGAATCATCAGCTCCATTTGTTATTTACAGTTGTCAATTATGCGATCAGGAGCGGCACTTGTGTGTCTGCCAGTTGCCAATTACTCTTCTGCCTACCTCCCTGACCTCCCAGCGAATGGAGAGAGAGAAGGGGAGGATGAGGAAAACACCACCCTGACGAGAAGTGAGGCATCCAAGCGATCTGCCGTCTGCAGCAGTCCAGGACAGAAATGTGTGAAGGGAACAAAAGAGAGTGGGAAAATGAAAGCAGATGAGTTCGTTCAAAAATAAGTGCAAAAGAAAGATGACCAATCGGATGTCGGGTGGAGAACGACCTTTTTAGTGGAACTAGAGGTCGGTACATTCCGCAGTAACAGGACATTTTCCTTTATCTTGTGTCTTATTTATGGAAAGAGCAAGCGTGTTTGTGCCTCCATGTTGAGCAATAAAACGTTTTATTGCTGAGGTCGATGATGGTAGAATTAATTAAGACTATGGCAATGTAAACAATTTTTTTAAGGGCCTGACCATGCACGAGGCGCAACATGAACAAAACGCATAAAACAAATGTAATCACATTATGATTTTTAAAAAAAAGGGCTGTAATGACCATCTTAATTGAAAATGGTCAAGTCTACATGGAAATATACCAGTGCAATAATCAAATATCACCTTCATTGCATTGTTCATTATTTCAATTTCAAAATTAATTTTTTTATTTTTGTTAATGTTAGATTGGTGTGTATAAAAGGATCGGTACCAAGCTACTTTAAACTTTGTACAGTCCACTATAGGTATGTAATGTACTGTATATGGTTATATATTATCTTTTGACACAAAACTCCATGAATTTATGAGTAATTTTGGTGACTATATTTCTATCTCTAAAGAAAGATGACTGGCTCCCTTAAACCCCACCTCACCGTGAGACTACCACATAATTTTTAAGATGTTATCCTAGTGGACTGTATACTGCAAGAATGATGTGGCCATACATTTAATGTGCATGTGCGGTACAGAGGCAGTACTCACTCAATGATTTAACTAAGTTGATTTCTCTGATCAGAAGCATTTGGTAAAGAGGTCACAGCAATTAGCAGATATGCTGAGAGATGTGTGGATGGAGGAAAACACCACTTTGGAGGTGTTTTTTATGAGGGATGAACATTCTAACGGGCTCTCTGAGTTTGCATCTTGAGTGATTGGACAAATAAATGAAATTTAGTTTGAATGGTCTGTACATATAATAGTCTGTTTAGTCACTTATGTTGACAACACCTAATCACATAACTAAGCTTCTGTTTGCCATTTTAGTGGTTGCTATGTCAGTGAATCAAAATATATAATAAACCTGTTCTTGTTATGTATAACAATTTCAACATTTACCTCAAAAAAAAAGGAGCAACAAAAACCTTATTCAGAGCCATATTATACAACGTTATATCATTTTCATCAATCATTCACAGACGTGTCGGACGCTGCTTGTGAGATTACAGTCCATTTCCAAAGCCGATTGGGTGCCGCTCGAGGCGATGTGCAAAGAAAATTAATTTTGTTTTTCGGAAAAGCATTTCTCATTCTCGTTTTTGGGCTTTGGCCAATCGTTTTTTTTATTTCGGTGCATCAACTTGTGATATTTAAAATTTTTACCATCTTGTAAAACTCAACCTTGATTAGATTCCGCCTTTTATTTCAGTGATTAGACCAGTGTGTCATGTTGGGTCTAAAGAAAGAAAAACAAGGGGAAGGTATGAGGACTGACCTTATGGGATGTTGAATTGCAATTTGCCACAAACACAAGCTTGACAAATACAAATGACAAAGGGGCCACAAATTCTAATCCCTTTGCGTCTCCTGGCTGGAGGATATTACTTTGTTAAAGGAACATGACATAACCAACCTTGCAAATATGTCTGGTGGCTCTTTTATGGAAGTGTTATGCGGGGAGAATGGAGTGGTTGTATTTCAGTGTTGTGTTAGTGCTCGCACATTTTCCACCAAGATAGCCGATGTTTTGGCCCAAACAGACCAAGCCGCAGGTAACTGCAAGAGTTCAAAACACGTCTTGATGTGTCCTAAGTGCAGGCTTTATTAGATAACAACACAAACAGGAAACCAGATGAGTGGATACTTCCATTATTACTTTCATATCTGTAAACTATATGAGTTAATTTTACTATTAAAAGACTTAATTTAATCCCAGTATGAACAAAGTAAAAATTGAAGAAGTAAAACATACGAAGGAATTTCATATTTAAGATATATACAGTTGCTGAGCCCAAACGTGGGTTTTTCCTACAAATGATTGACCAGTGTAATGTGTTGACTTGTTGAAATGTTGGCTTGCTGTCTTTGATGATGCAATGTAAAAAGGGTTACTAAACTAATTTTGCTATTTTTAGCAATAAAATGTTCATTGCTATTTCGTCTATAGTTCATTTGATAACTAAACTGTTTCATGTACAATTATTACCTTTGAAAAACAACACTTGTTGTTACGGTAGCACACATACTCATGACTCAGAAAAGAATCACAGATCAGTTTGCAAATGCCCTTGACTAAAACCAGAAAACAGGTGAGTTGTGATTGGTCGATAACTGAAGTGGTGTGAAATGTTTGTTTGTTTTTCTTTTCCTGGTAGGGCTTTGAAAAAAAAAATGAGAAGCACCAAGTTCAAAAGAAAGCCCTTGTGAATGCCATCTACCCTTCTCATTGTAACTTTTGAGCACACTAACGACCTCTGCTGACCTTGGACATTTTTTCTGGGCATTCATCTTTGTAAACTTTTTTTTTTTTTTTTTACAAAGGTTAATGCTGTCCAGACTATCTTCACAAGTGATGGTGGCTTTATTGATGCAAGATAATATAGGTCACAGCCTTGAAGCGACTGCAAATGATTGATGAACGATTTTTGTATTGATGGTTATATTCTTCCGTGGATGTCGGTGAGGGTTGTTTTTTCGAGACCCACTGAATTACTTGCTAAATAATATGTGAACTGCGAGCTGACTTTGAGTCCATTGACAAACCGCCACGGCCAAATGTTGCACTCCCTAACCTGTCAATGGCATGCACAGATCGCTATTGATTGCCACCATTATTGCTGCAGACTAAATTCATTACAAGATCGACCAAGGCTGTTCGGGAGAGATACAAGAGGTTGGAGGTTCTGAGAGGAGCTGAAAGGTTAAAAAGAAGCACAAAAAATAGTATAAGTAAATATCACTTTCATGGCTTCGGGCTGTGAACACAACAAACTGTGAAGGTAGTGAACCATGGTAGGTTTGAGTCAAATCAATTTTCTTTGCAAAAAAGATATATGTTTCAAATGAGTATGCAGATATTTTCCAGGGATTGTAGCACACAATTGTGATAAATTAGCCACTTAATTACTCTCACCTTCAGGTGATCCTCTACCAAGTAAGCCAACATAAAATTCAAAAGGTGCCAATTTTATTGGATCACTTCATTTGAGAACTCTCCACTTATTACAATTCTGTCATTCAGCCAATGCCATTCAAAAAAATGTCTTTCATCGGATGTGACTTTATCATTGAAACCATATCGTTGTGTTGAACAACTTTATGGCACCTTTTGTGATTACGAATGAAGGGTTGAACATGTGGCGCACATGTAGAAATGGAAGCAAAAGAAGCACATTTCTCTTTCAATTTGAAGAGAAACGCAAGGCACGACTGATAAGAAACGGTACCGCAAATAAACTGAAAAAGGGAACCTGACCTCATTTGAAATGCAGAGCATGTCTGTCCCTCTGTCCATTGATCTCATTCTAATTTTGCCGCGCTATGTTGATTCTGTCAATTGAGTAATGTGGCCAAATACCCTGACAAATGAAAACAGAGACACAAAGCATCTCTGCCTAATCTGCTACTTTATATTGATAGAAATAAACCTGTTCCTGGACTTCATTTGTTCTTCTTGGCCATTAATCCACACCTAGACATCCTTCGTCCACGGGCTTAGGAGCTCTCAATTCCTTCCTTCCTACTTCGAGATTGGGAGCACCGTAGGGGGGCCTGAGGATTCTGCAGAATACCAATTGGCCACACCAGGGGGGAGTCGAATGAGGGATCACGATTATAGATTTTGCCTCAAACATTTTTTCCCCTCCTCGTCTCATCTAAAAGTCCTAGAGAGGTCTGAAGGAGAAAAAGTGTGCGAGTGTGTATGTGTGTGTGTGTGTGTGTGTGTGTGTGTGTGTGTGTGTGTGTGTGTGTGTGTGTGTGTGAATGTGTATTTAGGTGGGGGCTTAGACTTGGAGAGTAAGGGGGTCATCAAGCCAGTGTTTACTGCTCTTAAATAGCGAGCATCGTGTCTGGGTCACAAGTTCCTCTCCGCAGTTTGCGATTTACGATCCCCTTCAGCAAAGGTGCTCTCACACACGACAGGAAGGGGTGAGTTGTAATCTTTCTTTTTGTTTTTTGAAAGAAAATTTCTGTGTTTTCTGTTCAATGACTAGCTGTGAAGGGACAAGAAATGTCAGCAGAGATGAGAGAGGTGTGGAGAAAGGAGGAGGTGAGAGGGATTGGAATAGCTTCATTCATCATAAGGTGGTGTGCCATTTCTCCCACCTTTGTGATTTCACATGATCTGGGAGGATTGGCTATTGAGGTCTTGCTGTACCTTGAAAAAAATAACATATATATATATATATATATATATATATATATATATATATATATATATATATATATATATATATATATATATATATATGGGTGGGGTGGAACAGTGGTTAGCACATCCACCTCACGAGTTCAAATCCGCCTCACTCCGGCTTTCCTGTGTGGGGTTTGCGTGCTCTCCCCAAGCCCGCATGGGTTCTTTTCAACTTCCTCCCACGGTCTAAAAACATGGATGCAAGTGTATTAGACATACTAAATTTTCCTTAGGTGTGATTGGGTGTGTGACTGGTTGTTCATTTCTGTGTGCCTGTATTACTATAGAAATACAACACAAAGTATTTTCAAACATATTCCCAATTATGTTTGAATGCATTTTCAAGTATGTTTGAATGCATAAACATTGGAAAATGTGAATATAACCCTATAGGTTATCAAAATTACTTTATACTTCAAAAGAATGCTCTGTCTGTCCTTGCTTTGCTACTCCCTTGTGAACAATCTTCCCTATTAATATTTCCACCTTGGAGTCATTCAAACAGTTTCACAGTGCTCCACAAATGTGCAATTATGCACGAGTGTCTATAAGAGAAAACTTATATCAATCCAAATAAATATGTAATTATTGTCATCCAATACATCCTGTTCGCGTAAAAATGTGATAGACACCTTCACAATGTAAACCAAGAGTGCAATTAAATTTAAATGGATCATATCCTCTCAGTCAAGTGGAGCACAGAATACATGGCAAAAGCATAAAATGGAACGTGTCAGTCACGTTTGAATATTCTGACTAAAAGGACTCTCAAAAAAACACTTAAATCTCTCCTTTTTTTTTTTTTTTGCTCGCTTCAGAATCTCTGTCATTATTGTGATTTTTGACTTCAAGCACCATTACAGCATAGCTTAAGTATTTACCATCTACGGTGAGTAAAATGCGGCCTTTGGGATTTTTCATGGTTTTGTCAAGATACGATGTAAATGTTTATTCTGAATTGTTCTAGTAGATATATCCGGCACATACTCAAGTAAGCACCTACTGAAGCCCCAAGTACCAAAATCAAGGCCTACCGCTACCCAAATGTAATATGTTTCTTCTCACTGTACTTACAGTATGATCCTCATATAATAGATCCAAACTGAATACAAACTCCTTAAAGTTTCTAAGATCACTTAACTCGTGTACCCTTCACAACATTGGTGTTAATAAACTATTGCATGAATCTTTGATTATTGCAGTGGGAATTTTGAACTTCCACAACCATTTTGTGTTGGACATCATTTAAAAAGCATCAAAGAAAATAATCTTTACAAGAAACATCATCTTATTTGTGAAAGTAGCCACATGCTATGCGAATACAAAACGATGGTGCATCAGTACCGGTTTTGCACCACGAAGAAATAATTGGAAGCTGCCGCAGTGATGCAGAGCCATGATCAAACGTGGGTTCATCTTGTAGCAAATGGTCAGCTCAGGAGGTCTGAGGCACGATCCATGCTGATCATTGCAGCTTCCCACTGTCACTCACCGAGCATGTTATCCGCCCTCACCCTGCGCTTAATCACCCACTCACTCACTCTCATTCAGTCACTGCAGTCACCAGACAGGCCATCAGTGCCACTTTTTTCCTTAAAGTAACAACAACACTGCCCCCTTTTGGCCGCATAGCCATTTACCGTCTGGACGAGATAATGTCAAACATGAGAAATGACTCCTATCAACATTTTTGACACTCATACTGTCTCGCTGATTTACAGTTGCACTTTGGTAGGAGAAAAAAGATGGTTAATATGGAGAAATGGTGGAAGTTGGCACAATTTTGAGTCGGTCTGACTTGGCTCCATTTCAGTCTGAATCACTGCCGCTCTGTGCTCATTACTAAGACAAGGCCATTTCACAAGTGCTGAAAACTGCGCTTGTGGGAGGTCTAAGGCCAGACTGTGTCATCCCAGAGGGGCGTGTAATTATCCGTTATGATCACTGCTAGACGACATGAGCCTCTGTGACAGCTTTTTGTTGTTTTGATCACCAAGAAGATGACCAGAGGCCTGCAAGAATGATTAAAAGAGTGTGTGCCTTCCTTAGAGAAAGATGCTTGATGATACCCGGGTGCTTTCCAAGGATGCACCTTAACATCAGTGACAAAGGAATGGATATGACAGAAAAGAGCATCTTGAGAAGGTGGCGACGAGAGGTTTGAGGCTCCTCCAAGTCCTCCTCCACGGCTTTGTTGCTTAGAGACATTTGGATAAAATTCAAATGAGCGAGGAAACAGAGGGGCGGCTTGTTGTGTAAACACACAAACTGAATGATTCTGATTACAACGGCTAATGTTATGCAGTGGTTTCCAACTTTTTGCCCAGTACTATTTTTTTCCAATAATGTTGTATTTAATTCAACAACTCCAGATGATAGACTGTGTTAACAACACCAATTCTAACAAAGTTGGGATCTTGTTTAAGTCACAAATAAAAACTAAGAACAATGATTTGCAAATTAATTTCAACCTATATTTAACTGAATGGACTACAGGTATCAAAAACATCCAGAAACACAGGTGCCTTATCTGGTGCAGCACTCAATTGAAATGGACGGCTAAAAATTGGAAAAGTGTGCTATGGTCTGATGAGTCCACATTTAAAATTGTTGTTGAAAATCATGTACGTTGTATACTCAGGGCAAAAGGGGAAAAATACCATCCAGCACAAATTTCAACAGCCATCATCTTTGATGGTATGGCAGTGTGTTAGTGCCCAAGGCAGGGGCAACTTCCATATCTGTGATTGCATCATCAAAGCTGAAAGGTACATTTTGGAGCACATGGTGCCATCCAAGAAACGTCTTTCCCAGAGACATCCTTGTTTATTTCAGCAAGATATTGCCAAGCCACATTGTGCAAGTATTACAAAATTGTAGCTTCAAAGTAAAAAAGTGTGGGAACGAGGCTGGCCTGCTTGCAGTCCAGACCTGACTCCCTTGACAATGTGTGGCAAATTATGAAGACTGGGACTGTTGAACAAATGAAAATTGAACAGCTAGCAGGAAATGGGGGAACATGGGGGAAAAAAAAAATCCACCTAAAAAGCTGCAACAATTGGTATCCTCAGTTCCCAAATGCTCATTGGGTGTTGGTGAGTAATCAGTGAAGGGCCTGTTCCAAATGTATTACAGTGTGCGGCAGGAATCACAATAACAGTTTACCAGTTTAAACATGAAATGTCTTTGTGTTGAAAATGCAAATTGTTCCGACTTCAGTGGGTTCATTTTGGGTTGTATTTGTGGCTCTTCTGCTGAAATATTGCTTCAATAAAGTTAACAAAATAAAGGCATACAATGTTTTGTTCGGGAAGCACTAAAAAACAATTTGCAACATTCTGAAAAAAAATCTCAGTGATATGCAGACAAGTCTCAAGACCAAGATCGATAACCATACCACTAGTCTAAAACATGCATCCTATGCAGTGACATATTTTGTACAGTTTGAAAAATTATGATTCACGGAATAATGTACAAGCAAAGCCAAGGGAGAAGATCCACCCTACAGCCCAGATTTTTTTCCCTCTAAGTGGAGAAGAGGATAAATTGACAAAGCTACAAGGCTTAACAGTTTATGTGCTCATGTCTAAGCTGGCAGTTGGTGATGATTGCTTGCCATTCATTCATCAAGCTATTGCTGGGAAAGTTTTAATTAGAGCCCAGAATGTCAGCCATTTCCTTACAAAGGCTTAATGGGATTTGGGTGTTTCAGGCTCTCATAGAGTTCCTTTGACACCCTTGTAGTTCCATGACAAGTCTCGGATTACACCGAGGATGGTTTATTCATTTTTCAGTGCACTTTATGGCCAGTTGTTTTCATCTTGGCCCTTAAAGCCTTTTTCTTGTTTACGCCCATCTAAAAATAAACATGAAACATTGGGTTTGTAGTGTGAAGAAAAGCTGAGATGCAATAAAAGTCAGAGAGAGGATGAGGGAAAAAAATGTATCTCCTGAGTTTTTCCCTTCTTTTTGCAAAGAGATGAATTAGAAATGTGTGGGTGTCTCAATACGCTGGTCTTAAAATCCCCATGCTAATAGCCCCTGTGTGTCGAGAGAGACGAGTCCAGATTTCAGCATTTCATCTGCTGTGTTTGTTATCTTTGTTTTTATCGCTTGATTTCTCCATGGGCCATAAACTTTTATAATGAATATACACAGATGGAACATTTTTATTCAACAAGAATACAAGTGCAAGGATAAAAATCCGGTGGAATAAAGTGCCACGTGGGTGGAATTCACATTGTGCTCACTAACGCTGTCAGAGGCGGAAGCAGTTTGGTTTTTATTGAAATTACTTTAAATAATGTACAATGAACAGATAAAGCTTTGTACTTTTCTCACAGACACAGAAAAACAAAATTGTGTATACTTTTACAACTTAGATTGTAGATGCAAAACACACAATACTACAACAACTGAAAAATCGTAAACTACACTCTAATGCTTCATGTTATTTAGCGCCGCTAAAATATTGGGGACGGTAGACCAAGTGTCAAAGTAGACCTAAACATAAATCCAAGATCCGGTTTAGAATCATGTCGTTAATTCTGTTAGCATCCGTCAGGCATCAACCTAACTCTTGCTTTAGGTTATTTTCAAGAATTTTATCGAACAATTTGCAGAGTGGACCAATCCCAAACCCTAAGCTGAAGTGTAAACAAGGGCAAAGAGATGTTGAGCAAAATGAATTACAAATGTCAGGACTGACAAATTGCCTACTTCTGACAATCAAATCTACAGAAATCATAAAGTATGTAGGAGATTAAAATGGGGATTTAGTAAAAATTAGATTAACATGATTGAATAACAATGCTTTGTTTATTACTGTAATTCGTTGATCCCAATCCATCTGACACTCCTATTTTGAGCAGATGTGAAAGTTTAAATTTACGTTTCATCTTCCATAAAATGAACCTGAACACAAAACTGATTACAAAATGTTTAGTTTTTTTCTCCAAAATAGATCTAAGACATTCATTGTTCACCACCTCCAATCTTGGCCAGTAATGCGAAGTTTTCTATGATGCAGCCATTTAACCATTTTCATGAGTTGAGTGGGTGTGTGGAAACCACAAATTGGCCAATTAGTTGAGCAATAAAGAGTGAATCTAATACACTTAACAGACCGCTTGAATGACAACTTGAGAATATCACTGACATATTTTGATTTAAAAGATAATGGTTTATTAATTATATGTTATTGAAAAAACAGAATATCCTATGATAATAATTTCCTACCCACGGGTTGGACAAAAACATTACGAACATATAAAAAAAAAAAAAAAACCCCGTTGGTAATACATGATAGGTCATCCTTCAGGTTGCCACAATGTATTTTAGAAATAAACACACTTAGATTTTGCGTAGTTGCTGTTTGTTAGTCAGGTTTGATTTGCTGGCAGTTTAATCGGTGAGTGAAATGCTGTTTGGCACTCAGATCTGAAACAAATCAATACATTTCCCCCGGGGGTCCTGACGAAGAAGAGACAGAATGGTGTCTTAAATCTCAACGGCTATTGGAAGTAGATGTGTTTGACCTCACTAACCCCCAAAGTCCCAGTTTGGTCTGTATTCGCATCGTCTCCTCTCAAGGTTTCTCGGGACTGAGAAGAGGTGAATTTCAAATGAAAAGGACGTTACTTGTTTGCATTTTCTGTCTATTGCAATGTGTCGGAACAGAAATAAACCCAAGGCAACGGCTGTGTTCATTCTTGCGATCATTTGAGAGATGACTCGCAAAAAAATCACGAGAGCTCAGTTCAGCAATATATATGACACATGATTGACAGTACTCTTAAAGGCATTTTTTTTCACAGATCAACACACAACCCACTGTTGTATGTTTTCTAAAAGTACCAAAAGAACAGTGACAGGAAATAAAAGAATACACATTGAGTATGATGCAATATTTTTGTTTTTTGGGTAAACTACCCCTTACCCATACAGACAGCAGCTGAAAATATGTGATTGGTAGAGATTTTTAGGCATATGGTCTACAGTTATTTTTTTAAACTCAT